>NC_090444.1:294438931-294750719 GCF_031143425.1 Pleurodeles waltl
CTGGGAAGAGGCTGGGTTGCATTGTGTGGTTTTGGGAAATGAATTATTGGAAAGTATCAGTGCGGGTAGCTCTATTTTGTGTTGTGGTCATACACAACACTTTTTCCAGTAAAAATTGCCAGTGACCTGTATTCTTACAGCCAAGATTTAGGAATTCGTACCTAGATAATAATTGGTATGAGAGCCCTGGGTAAGACTAGTCTCCTTTAAGAGGAGGTTTCTTAAATGAAGCCTAATTTGTTCACAGGAGGCCTATTTAACATCTTTAAAGTCGGTAAAAGCTTAGTAGTCTCGGGTACTTAGACCTCGCTGCTTCTGGTACTGACATCCCTAAGTGTGGAGTTGCATGCTTAGCCCACGACCATGGCTGCCATATGAAAACCTTGGAAACAGACTCTGCTGCGGGCCTTTGGTTCATTGCTCATTTAGATAAGAGTGGTTGTGGGTTAACCTTTTACACCCTTTACATGTCCAACTAGGATGACCCGACACTGTATAATTTCTTGCTGCCTGAACTTTGTCAGTGGTCTGAATTGATTTTTATTTGTGGGCCCCTTAATTTGATTTTACAATCTGTCTTAGATTAGTTGACCTTAAGGGGCAACAGTCGACATTGTGGGCCTCATTACGACCCTGGCAGTCCAACGAATGCCAGGGTTGTGGTGGCGGTCTGACCACCGTCAATGCGGCGGTCTTATCCCAATATCATGGTGGTAGCGCCATGGTCGGGCCACCAGCACCGCCTAATTTCATCCACACGACAGTGCTGACAGTCCTAATCTGCCAGGGCAGGTAATACGACCCCCTTCTCTGCCAGTAGTTTCATGGCGGTAACCCCGCCATAAAAAGGCTGGCAGAGACGGGGTGCAGGGTGCCCCAGGGTGGCACCTGCACTGCCCATGCACTTGGCATGGGCAATGCAGGGCCCCCCGGGCCAGCCCTGTCGCAATGTTCACGGTCTTTGTAGACAGTGAACATTGCAACGGGTGCTGGTGCACCCTATGCACTACAGCATTGCCACGGCTCTACTATGAGCAGGAGACAATGCTGTAGGCTGTTTCCCACTGGGCCAGTGGGTGGAAACTGTTTCCACCTGCTGACCCAGTGGGAAACTCATAATGGACCCGGTGGTGAGGCTGACTCACTGGCAGCAACCTACCCATTGGGACTTTGGTGGAGTGGATGGGTTTTTCCATCCACTGAAGTCATAATAAGCCCCCGTATTTTCAAATCTAGGCAGGCAGTGAAGCAGTTGATTAATTTCTACTCTCTTATAGCTGTCTGGTGTGCCTGTCAGGGCGGGGAGTATGGTATCACTTACTTCTCCATACCATTTATTACATTCTCACCTGTGGACATGACCTTGGCAAGTTATAATTTGTTAGTTTCTCTTTTTATTGGAATTAACCCTCAGATCATCTCTGCTTTTAATTAAGAGAGACCAGTTTGCTATTAATTCACCACAGCATTTGGCATTTGACAGGAAGCAATTTTTTAATGCAGTTTGTAAACTTTAAGTGGTCTGCTTTATTCTAATTTGTGGTCAATGACATTGGCCCCGCTGAGCTGAAAATAGTATGAGATGCTTTAACAGCTTATGTTTGGGGGCAGACCTCGAGCATTGCCATCCTAAAAAGAAAAAGAGAGTGGGCGATGGAGCAGCAATAAGGGTCACATCTACAGTGTTTCTAAATTTAGCTGTCGGCTGCCATTGCTAATAACTTGGCACTCACAAATGTTTCCCCTAAGTCCAAACAGCATACTTCGGCCCTCATGGTCCTTCACAAAAGGATTTGGGACTATGTGTGCCAAAAAGAAACGGCTAAGCAGGTCTCATGCTTTGAGAATTATGAGAAAATGGACTACTCTCCATCCAAATGAAGGACAAGAAAAGTGTAAACGTAATTTGAGGTATTAAAGACACCTTCTCTTACATCACAAGAGACCATGAGGATATATTTGTAGTCTTTAAGGACTTTTACTCCACTCTATATCACAACGATTTTTCTGCCTCTCTTGAAGCGGTTGAGTGGTAGCTTAAGATTCATAAAATTAATCAAGCTATGCAAGGCCTGTTAGATATCCATGATGCTACAATTACCCAGGGGCAGAGAGAGAAGGCTATTGGACAGCTTGCTCTTGGTAAGACAACTGGCCCAGATCATATACCTCTTGAGTTTTACAAGGCTTTCTTATGTTTGTTAGTCCCAATCATGATGGACTTGTTTAATTATCAACCCATCACATTCAGTCTCGGCAACATGGGGCAAGTCATTTTTAAAAGTGCTGGCTCCTACTCCCTATCTCACTGATTAACTTAGACTCAAATATGCATACTAGGATACTGGCTAATTGTCTCTCCTTAATTATACCATTTAGCATGGATTTATTCCTACTTGTGATACTTTTTTGCATATTATCACAGCAATCTCAGCTCTTGAGGTAGGTAAGGGACCGGAGCAACCTGCCAGGATGATCTCGTTGGATGCAGAGAAAGCATTCGACCGGGTACCCTTGTGGTTCCTCTGGTCGGGTATAAACACTATGGGTCTAAGTAATTCGTTTATCTGGCATACCAAGGCTCTTTTTGGCTCTTTAATTGCACACGTTATGCATATATATATATATATATATATATATATATATATATATATATATATATGGGCCACTTATGCAACCCCGTTCAAGTAAGTAGGGGCACTGGACAGGGCTGCCCCCTACTTCTGCAGCCGCCGTTGTTTGCCCTTTATCTAGAGCTGTACGTTGTTGGTTTTAAACTCTGCAGCAACATTCAGTCCCTACATCTGCATGCATTAGAAGGTAAGATTCTAGATTACACAGACAACATAGAAATATTAACTTTCTCTACAGCATTAGCTTTACTATCAATTGAGAAAGTGGCAGCTGGTTTCGGATCAGTCTCCAGTTCAAAATGTAATATTGCCGAAATGGAGATTTTATCTAATGCTACCCCGGACTCACCTGATGCATTGTTATGTCACCTCCATAATATACCTGGGGTAAGAATTTACTTGCATGTTGCTGAGATTATCAGATTGAATCACAAGGCTACATTTGCAAGCTTTTTTTTGGATATTTAGGAAATTGAATAGACTGCATGTGGCCTTATTGGTAGATGTAATCTGATTACAATGATTTTGTACCTCGTTCTTTCTATCTGTTTCGGTCTGTTCCACTTTATTTGCCAAAATTATTTTTAAAAGGGTGGAATCAAATTGGCACACATTTTTCTAGCATTAAAAGAAAAACCAGATGTGCCATATGGTATCTACAGCTTCCACGCCAATATGGGGGAATGTCACTCCCATCTCTCCGCTTTTATTCCATTGCTTTCTTCATTTACAGACTTTCTGCAGTTATCGGGGTTCAAATGTGGGAAATCAACAGGTTATCCCTAGATTAGCAACAGTCCAGGCCTACCTACTAAAGTTTTGAAAACACAGCATATTTCAAACATACATTCTTTAACCCCTTCTGTGGCGCGGACGTAATGGTTACGTCCCGCGGCACAGTGCTCCTGTGCCGAGGACGTAACCACTACGTCCTTGGTCTGGAGCTCGGGGGAGCGCTAGCACTCCCCGTGGGCTTCCCTCCCACCCCCCCAAGGCAGGGATGGAAGGGGAAGCCCTTCCCCTTCCACCCCCGGCCCCCACTGACCCCCTCAGTGACGTCTGATGACATCAGCGTGCAAATAAGGCCACTTCCCAATCGCGCTGGAAGCTCAGCTTCCAGCATGACCGGAAGAGAAATGCAAAGCATTTCTCTTCCGATAATGTGATGGGGGCCTGAGAGGCTTCAAAGGGAAGGAAAGGAATTTCCTTCCCTTTGAAATCTCTCAGAGCATTTCAAAAGCCGGATCGTAAAGCGATCCGGCTTTTGAAATGCCCACTAGACACCAGGGATTTATTTTTGTATGGAAACTGGAATGAAGGGGATCATTTATTTTTTTTGTGTTTTTTTTTTTGAGTTGGGGAGCGACCCCTAGGGAGCAAATTATATTTAGGCTATATCTGCTCCCCTTGGGGGCAGATAGGCCTGTTTTCATGAGGCCAGTCTGCTCCCAAGGGGGGCAGAAACCACTAGACTCCAGGGAGTTTTTTTTTTTACGCCAAATTCACAGAAGGGGAGCGACCCCTTAGGCAAGGTTCGCTCCCTAGGGGGCAAATTATATTTAGAACATTTCTGCCCCCCTTGGGGGCAGATTGGATGAGTTTTGTTAGGCCAATCTGCCCGAACCACTAGGCACCTGGGATCTTTTTTTTGGTCAATTTCACGCAAGGGGAGCGACCCCTTAGGCAAGGGTCGCTCCTGGGGGGAGGGGGTGCTAATTTATTTCAGTTCTTTTCTGGCCTCCCTGGGGGCAGATCGGCCTATTGGTATTAGGCCCATCTGCCCCCAGGGGTGGCAGAAACCTCTAGGCACCAGGGATAAAAAAAAATTGTTTGTTTTCTTTTTTAGAGGTGGGGAGCAACCCTTGAGGGCAGATCGGACAATTTTTGTTAGGCCATTCTGCCCCCAAGGGTGGCAGAAACCACTTGGGCACCAGGGATTGGTGTGTGTGTATGAATGTGTTTTCTTTAGGGGGGGCAGCCCCTTGGGTAAGGGTCGCTCCCCATGGGGGAACATTACTGTTGGCCATATATGCCCACCTTGGGGCAGATGGGCCTATTTTTGGAAGGCCCATCTGCCCCCAAGGGGGGGCAGAAAGCCCACCAGAGACCAGATAAGGTTTGTTTTCCAAAATAGGAGGGTGGGGGTATGGCTTTACCCCCACCCCAAATAAATGGGGCCAAAGTTGTTCTGCCCACCAGTGGGCAGATGGGGCAATTACCCCCGATCCACACCCCAGGGGGGCAGAAAGTCTACTAGATGCCAGGGAATTAAAAAATATATATATATTGGGGTGGTGGCTACCTACCAGTATAGGCCTGGTTATGCCCACACCCAATCTAAAGGGGGTAACAGTCTTTCAGCTCTCCCCCACACTCTAAAACATCTTATTCCACAGCAAGCAAGAAGACATTTGATTATTTGGGGTTTTGGTTTTACATTTGGGCCATGGGAGCTTGTCTAACTCACAAAATCATCTCACTTGGAATGGTGAGGGCTGCACTTTATGGACTTAGGGAAGCTGCCATGTAGACCTAGACACATCTGAAAACTAAACATCTGGGTGTTTCCAGGGTGGTGTTTCACATGCACCCACACCATTTTTGTACCCACAATGCCCTGCAAACCTCCAACTTTGCTGGAAATCACACATTTTTCCCACGTTTTTGTGATGGAACCTTCCGGAATCTGCAGGAATCCACAAAATTCTTACCATCCAGCACTGTCTCATCTATATCGATAAAAATTCTGCTGCACTTGTCAGCCTAAAAAGTTTTTTTTGCAAACTGCCCTTTTGAATCCCCTTTGGTTCCCCCTCAATATCGACATGTTTTTGGCTCTTCCCTTTCACAAGCACTTGGCCCACCTACACAAATAAGGTATCTTTTTTACAGGGAGACTGAGGGGAACATTGGGTGGTATGAAATTCGTCCCTCTACGGTGATCCCACACAGAAATGTGGGGAAAATGTGATTTTTTTTAGCTAAATTTGAGGCTTGCTGAGGATTCTGGGTAAGAAAACATTGGGGGATCCACGCAAGTCACACCTCACTGGACTCCCTCGGGTGTCTAGTTTTCAGAAATGTCTGGGTTTAGTAGGTTTCCCTAGAAGGCTGCTGAGCCCAGGACCACAAACGCAGGTGCCCCCCACAAAAACAGGTAGTTTTGTATTTGATAATTTTGATGTGTCCAGATAGTGTTTTGGGGCATTTCCTTTAGAGGGGAATAGGCCCACCCACAAAGTGAGGTACACTTTTTATCGGGAGACTAGGGGGAACGCTGGGTGGAAGGAAATTTGTTGCTCCTCTCTGATTCCAGAACGTTCTGTCACCGAAATGAGAGAAAAAAGTGTTTTTATTGGCCACATTTTGAGGTTTGCAAAGGATTCTGGGTAACAGAACCTGGTCAGAGCCCCACAAGTCACTCCATCTTGGATTCCCTTAGGTGTCTAGTTTTCAAAACTCTGCAGGTTTGCTATGTTTCCCTAGGTGCCGGCTGAGCTAAAGGCCAAAATCCACAGCTAGGCACTTTGCAAAAAACTGCTCTGTTTTCTTTGTGAAAATGTGATGTGTCCACGTTGTGTTTTGGGGCTTTTTCTGTCGCGGGCACTAGGCCTACCCCCACAAGTGAGGTACCATTTTTATTGGGAGACTTGGGGGAACGCTGGGTGGAACGAAGTGTGTGGCTCCTCTCTGATTCCAGAACTTTCTGTCACCGAAATGAGAGGAAAAGGTGTTTTTTTGGCCAGATTTTGAGGTTTTCAAAGGATTCTGGGTAACAGAACCTGGTCAGAGCCCATCAAGTCAACCCATCTTTGATTCCCCTAGGTGTCTAGTTTTCAAAACTGCACAGGTTTGCTAGGTTTCCCTAGGTGCCGGCTGAGCTAGAGGCCAAAATCCACAGCTAGCCACTTTGCAAAAAACAGCTCTGTTTTCTTTGTGAAAATGTGATGTGTCCACGTTGTGTTTTGGGGCTTTTTCTGTCGCGGGCACTAGGCCTACCCCCACAAGTGAGGTACCATTTTTATTGGGAGACTTGGGGGAACGCTGGGTGGAACGAAGTGTGTGGCTCCTCTCTGATTCCAGAACTTTCTGTCACCGAAATGAGAGGAAAAGGTGTTTTTTTGGCCAGATTTTGAGGTTTGCAAAGGATTCTGGGTAACAGAACCTAGTCAGGGCCCGACAAGTCACCCCATCTTGGATTCCCCTAGGTGTCTAGTTTTCAAAACTGCGCAGGTTTGCTAGGTTTCCCTAGGTGCCGGCTGAGCTAGAGGCCAAAATCCACAGCTAGCCACTTTGCAAAAAACAGCTCTGTTTTCTTTGTGAAAATGTGATGTGTCCACGTTGTATTTTGGGGCAGTTCCTGTTGTGGGCGCTAGGCTCACCCATGCAAGTGAGGTACCATTTTTATCGGGAGACATGGGGGAACACAGAATAGCAAAACAAGTGTTATTGCCCCTTGTCTTTCTCTACATTTTGTCCTACCAATTGTAAGACAGTGTGTAAAAAAGACAACTATTTGAGAAATGCCCTGTAATTCACGTAATATTATGGGCACCCCGGAATTCAGAGATGTGCAAATAACCACTGCTTCTCAACACCTTATCTTGTGGCTATTTTGGAAATACAAAGGTTTTCTTGATAACTATTTTTCACTTTTTACATTTCAGCAAATGAATTGCTGTATGCCCGGTATAGAATGAAAACCCATTGCAAGGTGCAGCTCATTTATTGGCTCTGGGTACCTAGGGTTCTTGATGAACCTACAAGCCCTATATACCCAAGCAACCAGAAGAGTCCAGCTGACTAACGGTATATTGCTTTAAAAAATCTGACATCGCAGGAAAAAGTTACAGAGTGAAACTTGGAGAAAAATGGCTGTTTTTTTCACCTCAATTTCAATATTCTTTTATTTCAGCTGGTATTTTCTACACAATGACCCCTTGCTGAGTGTTTAGCTTTCTGGCATCCAGCATTGGTTTCTCACCCATTTCTGTCACTAACTGGATGGAGGTTGAAAGCACAAAAAATAGTAAAAATGGGGTATGTCCCAGTAAAATGTCAAAATTGTGTTAAAAAATGGGGTTTTCTAATTCAAGTCTCCCTGTTCCTGAAAGCTGGGAAGATGGTGATTTTATCACAGCAAACCCTTTGTTGATGTCATTTTCAGGGAAAAAACGACCCTTCTTCTGCAGCTCTTTTTTCCCATTTTTAAAAAAAAAACTAACTTTTTGCTGTATTTTGGCTAATTTCTTAGTCTCCTTCAGGGGAACCCTCAAAGTCTGGGTACCTCTAGAATCCCTATGATGTTGGAAAAAAAGGACGCAAATTTGCCGTGGGTAGCTTATGTGAACACAAAGTTATGAGGGCCTAAGCACGAACTGCCCCAAATAGCCAAAAAAAGTCTCGGCACAGGAGGGGAAAAGGCCTGGCAGCGTAGAGGTTAAGACCTTGCAGGTGTATGGTAAGGTTTAGTAGATAGCATGGTAGGTGGCATCTCCTATCAACTTGTATGGACTTGAAAAGTAGATTTTGATTGTAATCCAAGTCACCTAAGACTTTCAGAAAATCTGGACCTCCTTCGATGAGTGGATGGTTGCTTGTAATCCTGGCTGTGCAAATGCACTTTAGTTCTCCCTACTGCATTTTTATTATCAGTATGCTTTTCTCTTTCTTATGCTTTTCTCCTTACTTTGCGTATATGACAGTCTAGGTAATTTTAAACTCTGGATTGTCATCTTTTAGGAATTTATGAGATGTAATTGATAATAGTATCTTGTGTTTCACTGATTCTTTCCTAATTAAAAAAAAAGATTTTGCCTCATGCCTTATAAATTTAGAATTTCCCAATAACAATTGCAGGTTCACAAATCTGCAGCATAGGGAATGGGGACATTTTTCCCACATTTCTGTTTTAAGAATCATGACTTACAATATCACAAAAAAATCCCTTGTGTTGATAGTTGGCAGAAAATAATTTTTATAACAGCTACAGTTCAATTTGTTACTAAGTGATTATTTTTCACTTATCGATTTGCAGCTAAAGTATATTCTGTAATATATTTTATTTGAATTATTGATTAGGTTTGTAACAATAAAGGATAAATCATGCGCATGGCAGATTTAAATTATTAGATAAATTAGCATTAACAGCTTCTTCTGTGAGGAAAAGAAAAATATGCAAATTAATCAAACAACCCTCTCTCTCAGATAATATTTAGAACAAAAAAGCTCCCATTTCCTATGTATTCCACATCTATATTGTCAATCTGTGTTGGGTATAAAAAATGTATACGTCAAAATACATTACTGTGAGAGTTAATGCTTGAGTACATTGCCTATCTGCATATGACATGATTTGTGGACAACATCCACCAGAGTATCTGGGAAACCAGGTCTGCATCATGAATCATTTGTTAAGCTCTCCAGAAAAGGGTTCTAAATAGACTCATATTGTAGATTGAATTTTCCAGAATGACCAGTGAGGACATTAGTTCATACCAGTCCTCTCTCAGGGGTGGGTTGCTTGATTTCCATTTCCATAGTGTAGATATTTTTGCTGTTGCCAGTGGAGAAGCAAGCCATCTGCAACCATGAGAATTGAGAACCCTGATAGGCTCAGTATCATCTAACAATGCCAGCTTGGGGGAAGGTTGAACTGTGATCACATGGATGTTTTGCAGGGCACTACATACCATCTTCCAGAAATCAGCTGCACTGGAGAAGCTCTTGGAATATGGATGTGATCTGCTTCAGATTGTTTGCAGCACCAGCAGTTGGAATGAAAAGCGATGTGGGCTTGATGTAATTAGTGTGGTGACCACTACCAGTCATGAAGTATTTTGAAGTAGCTACATTTTAGGCCTACTTCCTGAAGGATCTTGTCACATAGTGACATTAGGTTTGCCTATTCCTTGTCTTCATAAGCTTTCTGGCTTTTCCTAGAACACATCCTTTTTCTTTGTCAGCTTAGAGTACAATTATGTCATAATCACCGAATAAATGCAAGATACCCATTTCTGGAAGGAGCCCCATTTCTGTAAATAATCATGAACACTGAAGGGTGTGAATTAGTGGCATATAGGTTTGTCCACTTTTTTTGGACAGGCAGCCTTTTAAGTTGTTCGTATTTTCAGAGTTGATTATCAGGGAGGATGGCTTCCGTCTAGACCTCAGGGAAGTTTTTTCACTCCCCATCATGAAAGAGTTGGTGGAGGGTGCTTGTATTGGACCATGTATTTCAGCAGACCGTGGAGGAAACATGTTCAACAAAAAATGGTTTAAGAGGAGATGAAAAAAAAGGTGTGGAGGACTGGAACCATTAAATTATGAGCAGGAGAGGAACAACCATTGAAATTATATATATTTTTTTATTCTAAATGGTGCACGTGAAGCATAGAGGTATTCCACATAATGTAGGTTTGACTTTAGTTTGAAGCTGTACCAAAAGATACTCAGTATTTTATTCACAGAAAGAGTAGTTAATACGTGGTACAACCTCTCATTTGGAAATCTTTCCCAAGCATTCACTTCAATTGTCCTATGATAAATCTCAGTGTGTCTATCAAAAAGAAAGAATTAAGAAAACAATAATGGCCTAGAGTTCATTTTTTCCAAAATATCTATTCTCCACTTGCATGTGGTCTTCTACATTTACTCTATGTTGCAAAATACTTTCTACTAACATGGGACTGATTTAGAGTTTGGTGGACAGATCACTCCATCACAGCATCGCACATATTCTGTCCCCCTCATTGCAAGTGTCATAAAGCACTTGCAATAAGGCCGACGGGATGAAGTCATCCTACAACCCTTTTAACTTTCAAGACAGAAACCCAAGGCGACCTTCCCTTGCTTTAATTTTCCTCTTGCCTTCTGATTATTCTTATGGCACATTCTTTCCTCTCTCTCCCTATGTAACATTCAATATCATGTTCATGCATTGTGCTTCCGTTGAGGGAAAATACTCAGCCTCCCACGTACCACAAGTATTTAATTTTATTTGTACACACCTGAAGTTTTGGCTTTTTACACCTTTAGACAATGAGTGGGCTAGCCAACCTCTCACTCCGTTTTATCTTCCTGTAAACATAGCAACTGCTTGGTAAACACTAAATAGCATATTCGGCTGTAGGTACATCAAGGTTGTGCAAAGACGTTCAACTGGCATAAAAGTCAAATACCCAGTGTGGACTGCAGCATGGACGAGTGCCACCCAGATGTTGTTTTAAACATGTCAGAAGGACTAACACTCAGCCTTGTAACACTGCAGATACAACTGCAATGTAAACATGCCACAACAACCAGCTTTGAAATTGTAGGCCTGCACCTGAGATTAAATAAGCCAACTGCAAGGTGTAATTTGAAGCCCACGAGGCTAGTTGTATAATAGTTAGAAGAGAGACATGCAAGTTGCGACACCATACATTTTTCAGTAATAGCATAGACAAAGAATGCTGTTACTAAATATGCCTTCTAAAGGTGTGCGTTAACAAAGCATCATTGTGTTTCATAAGTCCATGTTTTATGTTGAGCTACGAAGAAGCTAGCAATATAATTACTGTGACATTATACTAATCAATTAAATTCTAATTTAGTGTTGAACGTTTAGTGCAGGTATCATAAATATTATTTCTAGAAGTGTTAAATTCTGCCTTTTCTTGAGTAGAGTTAATGTCAGTTTTCAAGCCATGAAACTGATGAATGGATTTGCAATCTGATTTTTCCCAACTCTAGAGCACTGGCAGAAGGTAGGAAATCCTCACTGCTTTGTGAAACGTTGATGCTGTTTTTGGCCCAGTGCCCTTTGCTGTGGACATATCATCGGCAGAATTAGAAAGCTTAATTACAGGCCCCCACACTATCTAGATCCACCCACCGCTAAGTTTGGAAATCATGGGTCAAAAGGGTGTTTGGGCAGCTGACCAACACAAGGGTGCTTATGGTTTTTGGTTGTTCCCACTCACATGTCAAAACATGGACAACTGGGAAAGTCAGTTTGTTGAGGTTTTGTTGATTGGAAAAAGGCGCCCCTTCAACACAATGGGCACATGAAGAGAAGAGATTAAAAGCCCACACAGTTGAGCTGTCCTGAGCCTCCCTTACATCATATTGAAAAACCAAGGAATTGTGCTTCCTATGATAGCTTCTGCTTAAAAACACACAAAGTGCTGCAAGAAATAGGAGGCAAAATCTTGATTATTATGCAGAGATAGGTTTAATGTTCATTAGCAATCACTGCTTGCATGACCATATACAAATATGATTCCTATCACTTGGAAATCAGAATGTTGCTGTTGCATAGGAAGACTTGAAGTGACTGTGGACAGCACACTCCTGTCACAGAAGAAACCTGGTTCCATCTGAATATCTAGAGCTGAAAGCTGTCCCTGAGGTCAAGGAAGACAACTGCCTAAATGTTCACAGGAAGTAGAGTACTAATGGCATCCTTGTAAGTGTACTAATGGTATCTTCGGAAAAACAATTCATAGGTCAGTGTGACTCGCCTTTGGCTGGAATCCTTGCTGAACAAAGTTGTTGGGATGTCAGACTCTGACCGCAATCTGTGCCCTTGTAGGCTAGAAAATGCTCCTGAAAGTTTGGTACCTTTCAGTGTTACCTGGAAGAAAATAATATTTTGGCAAAGATGGAACTTTGATAATTTTTTACTCTCAGGGGAACAAGGGAATGTGCAGAGGGTACCTGACAAAGATCTGATGTATCCCACTTGGAGCTTTTTTGCAGTGAGGTTCAAGGCTCCTGGAGAACTGTGGAAACCAGGTATCCAAAATTATGGACTCCTGCATAGCCACATTCCAGAGCCTTGGAAAAGGTTCCAAACTGGGTGCAGGAAAAAGGTAGTGGAGCCCACAATGATGTGGCCTCTGTAGCTAAAGGTTTCAGGTTCATCTCACTTAGGAGTTTTGTCACCAAACCTGAAGGCTTCAGTGTAATTGGGAAGTCAGAAAATCTGGCCCTGTGGAGCATTTCTTGGTTACAGTTTAGTGTTTTGCCACTGCATAAAATTAACTTTTGGGATCCTCATTGTTTCTATAACTGCTTTGTAACTTTTCATTTAAAAATCAAATCTGCTGAGCCCCTTAGTACATGTTTGTTATTTGGGTGTTGGTATAACTAATACATTGTATTGTTTTAAGAAAATTAGTTTCGAAATGGTATTGATTTAATATTTTGACTTTAAATTTACTTTGGTAGTGCTAAATATTCTATATACACTTTCTCTGAAAGAACCGTGTGGTTTGAATCAAGCTACTGATGGTTTGACTCATTCACAGAAATGTTGTTCTACATTTTAGGTGCTAGATTGTTTAACATTGCTAAAAGTCAGTCACAGCTCATATAGAGAGTAAGGCATCTCTACGAATAAGTTAGCAACCAATCTCCCTACTGGCATATAGATGAAACTGAGTGATTTTGCTGAACCTTTGGACAATGTGTCAGTGTTTGGAATCAACAAATTAACATTTTTAATCCGAATTCTCCACTAAATCAAAGCCAATTTTAAAATCGTGATCATGCAATTGGTTTATTTAGTTGTGACATTGGCAATTTCTCATTAAACAGATTTAGATCATGGCTTGCAATAAGACTGAGGATTAACCTTCCTCCCTATTTTGTGGAGAGGAGAAGAACACCACTCCTATTATGAATTTGCCATGGTGTCAAAAAAAATTGATCAAGGCTTTTAGTGGTTTGCATAGCACATACATGAGGTCTGATAGCACTTCCAAAGTGACAAAGTGAAGAGCTCTTTAAATCTCATCAATAAATAATAAACATATAATTGAAACAGATTCCAGCACACATCAAAGGGTTATAAACCACACATGTTTGAAAACAACAGACCTTCGAGAAAGAAGGCATTGGAATAAAGGCCCAAGTATCAGAGAATCAACATACAAGATAAATTGGATAATTTGTTTGGGGTTGATCTCATTCTGTCCTGGGACTGGGTCAAAGGTTTGTTAAACCTCAAGGAACACCTTGCAAGGTATCTGATAGTCAACATAAAAGCCAAATTGAATGATTTGCTTGGGGTTCATTTCGTTCCAACCCGGCATTGAGACCAAGGTGTGTTGACACTAAGAAAATATATTGCCATACAATTGTTGATCCTTCAGAAGCACGTTGCTAAAGGTTTCTTGACCAACAAAGAACACCTTATGAAAACAACACAGTTCAGTTAAAGAAAATGAAACTGTTTCTTCTAGAAAGCACCTTCAAAACAGCTGTTCAAGCCATCGTACTCTTACATCTGGATAGTGGTAATTCCCTGCTCCATGGCTTCCCTGACTCTGGACTGGCACCACTTAAGGGCATCCTTCATGCTGCAACACATCTCATCAGAAGTTCTAAGAAATATGACCACAATATCCTCATCCTGATAAAACTAAATTTGCTCTCCTTTCTATCCTACACCATCTTCAAAACTAGCTGCATCATCACAAAAACCATCAGGAAAACAATACCTGCTTATCTTGAAGGGAGGCTTTCCATATATGGGGGTTTACAGTACACCTGCAGCCAGGAATCCATCACACTGCACACTACGAAATGGAAAAAAGAAAAATCAAGGCAGCAGGCCCAACTCTGCTCCAATTTATCAAAGAGTTGAGGGCACATCTGTTTAAAGAACACTATATCACAATGCATTAATCATTCATTAGTCATCCACAGCCCCGGTGTACTGCTGTATTAATACCCCCTGACTTTGTGAATGTCTTTAATTCTGTAGAGCACTCCAGTGCCTTTTAGTTAGATATTAGCTATATAAATACTGTTTACACACAAGAAACTACATCTACTTCACCTTTAATAGAAAGGGCTAACTATACAAATGTGTATATTTCCAAAACAACTATTATATTTCAATATCACCGTGTTCATGTTCAGCAGGCTTCTTTAGAGAAAAAAAAGATACGTATTGGCAGAAACTGCTTCCTTTTTTAAAGAGGTTCCGGCAATTCGTGACATCTGTTTTGTATTACAGAAATAGGTTCTTATGTCACTTGGTAAGCAATTATAAATTATCAGTTTCCATTTGTGACGTATGCATTTGGGACCTTTTTTTCAATCTGTGGGTATTAAAAAGGTGCTTAAACAAAGAACCCATCCCATTAAAAATATTGTCTGTAACATTGAATGTCTTGACATCAGGTTATATTAAGTTTTATGAGTTTTGGCTGAAATACTGTGATTCTATTATTTCATAATGGACAGCTACAGGATTGTGAGTTGGTGGGGACACTTTCCTTATGTGTTTTGAGTTGGCTGACAAAAAACGTTCTCCATCACAAAAGCAAAACTTCATCTACCCACATTTCATGGTTATTACACATAGAAAGCTTAATAAATGTAATTGGAATGCCTAATTTTGTGCCACTTTAGTTAGTCTGATCACACCCACATGTTATGGCATGCCCGAGAAAAACGTGTGGGAACGTGTGGGATAAATGTGTTCATTACCTTAACTTTCTTCAGTGTAATTATGGTATTAGTTGATTTGATTCTTCAACAAATAATTCGGGTGTTGGCCCCAAATATTGTCTTTCATTTGTTTTAGTTTAGCTAGCCTGGCAGTAGCAAAGGACTGAAATGGTGAGAGGACGGGACTTTTCTGGTCCTGAAGCATTGATGGGAGCATGAGGAATGTGTTCAGTGGTACACTTTCCAACGGCACCCAGGGGAATTCGAGATTCTATAGCTGGAATTACCTCTTCCTTCTCTTCAAATTAATGCTTGGCCATTTTTAAGTAATATATTTTTCAAAGCTATTTTTGCTGCCATATTTTTGATACCAGGACAAAGGAAAAAAATAGGAAGAATCTTGCTTGACTTTCCTGACTATAATATTGCGTTCGCCATTAAATGAGAACTTTGTACTTTTGTGCAGCTTGCCTAATACTGGCGGACTGAATCATTGCATTAGTATGCTTGCGCAATAACTCTGTTTAGAATTTTGTTTGACAAATGCTCAGTTCCTGAATCTTTTTTAATGTTCCCTAGTATTATTGATTTTTCTGAGTGAGTCGTCGATCTCACTGCATTAATGTCTCTGCTTTGAAATTCTTCAGCTTGTACTGCTTCAGTCGTTTGTAATTTCTAGTTTTCTTTTTTTTTGCAATTTACAGGCTTTACTTTTGAAATCAATATTTTGTTTGCCTTTATGATTTATATTTTTGTATTTTTAGTTTGTTTCCTTTTGACATGTCAACTTAAAAGTTTTCACATATCTTCTACTCTGCTCACATGCTATCAATTACACGTGTGGATTGTTTCTTGTAATCTTCTCATATTTGGGAATTTTGAAACATTTAACTGAAAACAATTAACCAGATGCTACAGATCTTCATCAAGGTGTGAGGCGCACAATAATTGTCTGCTGTGGAAACAGCACTTCATAATGTTTTTTTTCTGCTGGGTAAAACCTAGGTTATTAAATTATATTATTACATAGCTGCACTACCAAGTGCATTGTCGCTGACCCAGAGCCCAAGTATAATGGAGGGTTATTCACTCACAATTTGAGAAAATAAGTAATAGGCATTTTCTCTATGTACATTTCCACCGCAGAAGGATAAGGAGATTCAATCAGGGCCTTTGCAAAGTACACTACACCAGCAACCAATGGACTGACTTATGGATACTTAGCAGGTGCACTGAGCAATTTAGGACCCGAATTGAAAGTATCATTTATTTAATGTGGCCACAGATATATTTCAACTATTAATTCCTAATTGAGTATGCAGCACACACATTTCCACAAGCTCTAATAGGATGCTATAACTATTTGTATAGACAGAATTCTTTCATCACTAGCATGTCGTTATTGGCATCTCAAAATCTAAAGACATTATTGCATGAATAGGACAAGAGCAGTGTAGCCAACAAATTATTTCTTTTATGAACAAGAGAGAGAATGTTGAAAAGCATGAGTGTGATAGAGCTCCACTTGTATCCAACATGGTAATTATAATTTGAAAGCAGGAATCTATACACCACACAGTACTACCATGCATTGCATACATATATGTGAAATGTAAGTTGCATTGTTTTAAGTGACCTCTATCAAAATGTTAGGACACTCAAACAATTAGGTACTTGCTATAGAAGATTATTGCCCAAAAACGGTACTACTAAATTGCCATTTGTATACGTTTTTGCCAAAGAAGAGAGAAGTCAATGTAATATCAGCAAGGATCCTTAAGCATTTTTAAATTTAGAAATATTCAGTGAGACAACATGTTTATGATAAAACCCATTTTACAGTTTCAACCTGCATTACAGTATAGCTTAGCAGGTTTCTTTTGTTTTACTATGAAATATGATATTTATTATGCATGAGAGGCTAAAGACATTAGGAATCGTGGCACAGTGCAGTTTTCACAATATGAGTCATTGTCCAGTGCTCCCATTCCCCAACTCTCGCTTCATTTCACCGAACTAACCTTCTAAAAAGAGCCCCTATTGGTGGAGTAAGATTAACAAATTGCTTTTAAAAACACAGGGTATCCTGGCGTCTTATGAACTGCCCGTTACTTTTATTGGTCCAGTGATTGGTATGTGGAGTCAGCGAAGCAAACGGTTGTAACCTTCTTTCATTACTAACTATTGGTCCATCTAGGCACAGATGAAATCCCTGATTGATCTGGGTTGACAGCAATAATTGGGGAATGTCAGCTCCAAAATTAGGTGCAACGTATTAACACTTTGGGGGTTATTCTAACTTTGGAGGAGTGTTAATCCGTCCCAAAAGTGACGGTAAAGTGACGGATATACCACCAGCCGTATTACGAGTTCCATAGGATATAATGGACTCGTAATACTGCTGGTGGTAAATCCGTCACTTTTCCGTCACTTTTGGGACGGATTAACACCTCCTCCAAAGTTAGAATAACCCCCTTTATGTTTCCGCATACCAATGCTTCTGGTCATCGTTTTAACTGATAGCTACTTCTAGCTTTCTGTTACCAGTGCTTCCAGGTCTGCATTCGCTTGGAGGCCTTCAGTGCAAGAGGACCATGGCATATATGCTTCTATTTAGTGCCTGATTTGGGCTCACCTTCTGTGGAAGCTAACACATTTTATTTGTCTCACCACTTATGGCACAAAAACGTGAGTGGTTCTTTTGCCAGAGAACAATCACTGACGCTTGCTATGCTTTTCAATCCAATTAAAAATCCCGCGAATTTTGCTAATATTGTCACGGATAAACAGTTCATGTAACACAAATGCATACTGTGAGGAAACCTGATGAAATTAAACAAATAGATGGCACTATTCGATTCATGAAGGAAATGTCTTATTTTTACAGTGTGACTTATGGTATATGCTAGAGTTTGTTTAACATACTTTATCGATATATTATATTTACCAATCATGCAAAATATTTTAGATGATTAATACACTAGCATAAATTAACATTCAATCCACTGAATATTCATTCCAACAAATGCCATGTAAAAAAAGACAAATTAGTAAGATAAAGCAATCGTTTATAAGCATAAGCATTTCATTAAAATGCCAGTCAAGTTTTTATAAATTAAGATGCACTTAGTAAATAGTTTGCTTTGCGAGTCCTTTCGCCTATACTCAGAATACAAGAGTACTGTAGTATACAGCATACATTATCCAGAAGGCAAAGATAACTCAGTTGTTAGAAAAATAGGCTTTGTGTTCTTTAATATTAAAGCAAGATTGTCATCTGAGTCGGCTGTTGCTGTAGTTCATAGTTTGTGCTTTGAAACAATAAAAGAACCACAGTTGAAATGTTGATATTGCTGATGGATCTTCTGTCTTGTGCACATTTCTACATCCGGGAGTTTTCCAGACAATTTCTACATTTTGAGCAGGAAACAGAGTGAATGCATTAACTGGAAGGTGAAGGCAATTCAGAACAACTGCACTTTTTTAAAAACAACATTAGAAAACACATTTTAGAGTATTCTGAAAATTAACTGGCACAATGCATGCTGCTTAACCAAAAAAACAGGCAGATTTTATTGTTCCTGAAGCCTTCCTGATTATAACAGTGTTACACTTGAAACATAGATATGAGTCTATCCTATCTTTGGGATGGGTGACTAGCATTAGGCTTGACTGCTATTTTGATATCAATCAATCCTGACTTGATTTTTAGAACCAGGAGTATATTCACCAATAGTCATCGATGTACTGCATTGTGTCCTCTGCACATTTGGCTAGCACATATGGTTTTAAGCCAAAATATTCATAAATTACATTTACTTTTGCTATTGTTTCAGGGTGGAAGGGACACTGACGAACCCTTCCCATAAGTGCAGGTAAAGCTACCACCTCCTGCCCTCACCATCAGGTGCAGCGAAGCAGGAAAATAACATCTATAAAGTGCAAATAGGCACTCCTGCTGGAACGGTGCACCACCACTCACCCAGCTCTGAGTAAGATGACTAATTTGCTGAGTGGAGCTAAAATCTTCACTTGTTACATTTATCTTATATTATATTTATCTTTCATGTGGAGTAAAACCAGAAGGACCAGTGATGTACACATCTCACTACAGAGTGACCAAAACATAACAAATGTATGATGATTTCAGTTATTTGTATAAAGATTTCAACTCTGTTCAAATAAGAGGACAAACTACATACTCTGGCAATAGAAAAACTTCAGCTATAAAAAAAAGAATTCACTGAATACCAAATGTACATCCTAAAAACCATTATGCTGCCTGACTGTCGGATTCTTTTAAATGAAGCAGAGGAAGTAGTATGTGTGAATATTGCTGGGCACAGCCCCCCCACAGCAACTCACCTAAACCCTCAATATCTATAAAACAAATTGCACTTTTTTGAACACGTGGAAATACTTTGTAAGATTTTCAAGTGCATTGTTCTATGGTAGACAATTCACTATGTTTTTCTAAAAGTTAGCATGAAAACGTTGTGGTTAACTTTGAAACAATGAAGAAGAATCTTAGTAAAATGAATCAGCCATATGCTTTACTCAAGCAGATTCACCCAAATTCAACCACCGCTTTTGCATCCCTTACCTCTTATCTTTACCATGAAGTCACGTGCAAACAGAAATAATTCCAATTAAATTCCTTACAGTATTTGGTCTCAGTAGGGAAAACTGTCTAATTCAAACTTTCCATATGTAAGCATGAGGTAAGCTAATACCATTCCAGTCATCTTCTTTGTCAGTTTCCTTACTTCTATTATTTACTTAGATATTACATATGTATAGGTCTTTCATTCTTAGTATTAACATACTGCAGACTGACAGCAACGCTAAGTGTCAAAATAGGAAATAGTTCTAGGTAAAAACAACTATGTAAGTAGTAGAAACTTTTTCAATGTGTGCTTGAAATGCACAAAGATAATTCCAGTGGAATTTCAATGGCGGCCATGAAAAAGAGAAAAGAAGAGCTAAAGTGGGAGGAGGTAGAAAGCAGCAAAGGTGGCAGGATTTATGTAGAAGACTGATGAGAAAGGGAAGATGTCCAGATTGGGATCAAGGGATAGAGAAGATCCACAAAGAGATATGAACATAATAACTAAAAACATGAAGAGGATACATAAGCGGATACTCACGGCACTGCGTTTATGTCAGACAAAGAGGTAAAACCACAATCTGTATAAATGTAGAAGAATGTTCTTTAGTACAAAGCTTCTGTATCCTGAGAACAATAATAACTGATTTACTTAATAATATTCCTTTGGCCTGTTTCCCTAATTAAACAGCAGGGGATACAGGTGGGGACAGTCTCTTGGACGTACACAAAATGAGGGAAGCTGCAGTGAGCAGTGTTAACAGAAATGCCTGTACAATAAGAAGATAGCCAGTTCAATAAACTCATTCATCAAAATGAGGAACTGGGAAAAATCTTACAAAAAGTTTGGTTACAGTTTGACTACACCTGCTTAGGATGTTGCCACTGTTTCACAGAGAACATAATTAGAAGTGTTGATAGAGAGTGCCAAAGACACTACTATTGAACAAAGGAGTAGCCACATTGAAGGCTTTGTCCCTGATTTTGCCCTCTTGGCAAAATAGATTCTTAAAAATCGACCAACAGAGGAATAACTTACATTTATATGGTATAACAGAGAGTACATTTGGTTCTGACATGATCTCCTTTTTGTCGAAGATTATACCTATGATTGTCAATATTGAAAAGCAATCTCCCTTATGTATTCATACAGCTGATTGTTTGCATCTAAAATCTTCAACTTTGTCCAAATCCAAACCCAGGAGTATCATCATTCTCCTTTTGCAATTCACTGAACTAATTCAGGTTCACCCAGCTGCCAAGTTAAAAAAAAACAATCTTGAATGATCTGGCAATGACATTGCCTTTTCACAGGATCTATCACATGTGCCTGCTAATCACAGAAAACTGTTATTTGCATGCCAACCACAAATCAAACCCATGAATTCAAGATAGGGTTTGGTACATCCCTATCTGAAAGTCATCCCATTTGCCCTGATCACCCTCAAGCTTTGACTGATGATGGTGGTTACTGACTCTGAAAGTGGTCTAGGCTTTGCTAGCCCCCAACTCCTGCCAGCCCAGAATGGAGGATAAAGGTGAAAGAGCAGCAGGAGCTCCTCAGATCACTGCCTGGAACATCTGAAGAAGAAGGAATGTCTTGCTGGACCCTTACACTTGCTGCATTCACAAGGCTTAACAAAGAAAAGACTGTTCCTGACTCAAATGTAAAGGAGTGGACTCCCTGATCAGCAAACAGGTACAAATGTGCTGGAAGAAGTCACCTGCAGCAGTCAAAGAAAGGACTACTCCAGCTGACCAGATACAAGTGGATATGTGTGAGAAACTGGGGCTGATTGCAGAGGCCCCCTAACTTTTTGCCCCCATTTTCCACTTTATGCTGGTGTTTTCCTGACTCTGATGGTGCCCTGGGTACTGCTAACCAGTCCCAGGGCCTGTGCTCTGTGTAAAATGGATATGCAAATTAGGCTAATTATAATTGGCTAAGTTAACCTACCTATAAGTCCCTAGTAAATGGTAGGGCATGTAGGTTTAGGGACCACAGCATAGGTGGTGCACACCTAGGTGCATTGCTGAGGTGCCCAGTGTCATTTTAAAAGCAAGCCTGCCTTGCTGGCTGCTTTTAAATTAAAGTTATATGCAAATTCGACTTTGGAATTAAAGGTACTTCCAAAGTCTTAAACTACCTTATTTTTACATATAAGTCACCCCTAAGGTGTGCCCTATGTGCCCCTAGGGCTGGGTGCCATGTAACTATAAGCAGGGACTTTATAAAAATAGATTTATAAGCCCTGGTGAGGTAAAAACAGCCAAATTCGTTTTTCCCTCATTGAAGTAAATGGCCTTCATAGGCTAGAATGGGCAGACTTTATTTTAAATTTTAAAGTCTCCTTAAATGTTACATACCAAGAATTTGGTATCAAATTGATTGTTATAATAAATCCCACAACTTCCAGTTGTTGGATTTAATATAACTAGTGCAGGTAAAAAGTTTAGACTTTACCTAAAAAGTTGCCAATTTCAGCTCTGCATTGTTTTTGCTGCTGTGCTCTGATTGGCCAGCCTGCAGCAGCTTCTGCCAGGCTACTTTAATGAGGTGTGAAGTGGCCTGACTTTACACAAAGGAATGTGCTTGGGGGAGAGAATCTCCCCTCAGCAGATGGGGAAGCAGGAAGGGGGAGGGCTGCCAAACTGGTCTTCAAAGGCAGAGAAGGACATCTGGAGCACCCAGCAACACCCCCACATCCTGCAACCCCAGACAGCTAGGTGCCCCCTTGATTAGATTAGGAGAGGGCAGGAGAGGGGTGTGTTTATGATTTTTAGCCACACCAGTGGGTGGGCTCAGCCAGATCTCTCCTCCAAAAATCAGATTCATCCATTTTGGATTTTTAGAGACTATTGCCTTCTGGGATGGATTTTTGCCACACTTCCCAGGAAGTGGTCATCACAGGGGGACGACCCTGTCCCTGATTGGAGGACCAGGGCCCCCCTGCTTTTCACCCAGGAGCAAGGATAAAACTGGCAGACCTGCACCCACGCCTCAGATCCCCACCAAATTTCAAGAAGAAGGAACTACAAGGAGAAGAAGGACTGCCCTGCTGGACCCCTGGCCTGCACCTGGACCCTGCACTCAGAAAGACTGCACCAGCTGCACACTTGGGCTTCACCACAAGAAGGACTTTGCCTGGCTTCCACTGGTTCAAGGAGGGACTCCCTGTTTGCTACAGGTGAAAAATTGCTAACCAGAGTCCCCTGCACCAACTCCTGAAAAAGTGACCAGCTGACCACTGCCCAGTGGCCAAAAAGGAGTTTGCGCCAGGTGCACTCTGGGAGTTGAAGTCCGCACTTCCCAAGGACCATCACAGAACTTCTGGACCCTTGGGGTGAGCTGTGGACCCCAAAAGAACCTTAAAAGAACATCTGGGTGAAGCCCCAGAAGTTTGGAAAAGATTGGAGAAATTTTAGAAAAAAGCTCCATAAAGTGACCGACTCGACGCGGAAATTCTAGCCGGCTTGCCTCAACCGCGACCCGGCCTGACTTCGTGGTTCGTCCCGGTCAAGAAAAACATCCGAAAAAAAGACTAAGTCCGAACGTAAAAAGTTGACCGGGACCTTCCAGCCATCGTATCCGAGAAGGGCTCCACGGACGTCGGATCAAGATCCAGGTTTACCCCGGTCGAAGGATTTTCATCTCGAAAAAACGACTAAGTCCGAAGGTAGAAATCACCACCGAGGAAACCGACTTCGCGTATCCGGACAAGGGCTCCAGGAGGTCGGATCCAACTGGCAGGTTCGTCCCGGTGAAGAAAAACTTCAAAATAAAGACTAAGTCAGAAGGTAACTTTTTAACCGAGGCTTCCCGCGACCTGTATCCGAGCAGGGCTCCATCGCGGTCGGCCTGAAAGTTTGACTTTGTCCCGGTCCTGGTGCAACCAGATGACCCGATTGGCGCTTTTTGTTTCTATGCGCTAGAAAATAATAATACTTTAAAAATTCATATCTCCGGTTCCCCTGAACCGATTTTAATCGTTTTTGTGTCATTTTAAAGATAAAAATATAAGCTATTTTTATAAATTGGTTTTGGATTTTTAAACTGTTTCCTGTGTTTTATTTAATTAGTGTTTTGTGATATTTGAATGCTTTACACTTTGTCTCCTAAGTTAAGCCTTGACGCTCGATGCCAAGCTACCAAGGGTAGAGCTGGGATTAATTTACTGAGACCTAACTGTACTTTTGTGGAGGTTTGTGGCTTGTTGCTAGGTGTAGGTACCTACCTGCCCTACCAATAACCCATTTTCCAACATAATTGGAAGCAGCGACGGGATCCTGTACTTGTGTTCAATATCACGTTACAGTTTTAGGTAAAACAAATAAAAAATCCTTTAAATTGTCCTAGTGCAAAAATTGTTTTTAATTTTTAAATTTGGATTAATTTCAATTATTGAATTTTTGTAATTTTTCTAAATTATTGTTTCCAATTTTTGCAAAAAGTTTTTGTGACACAAAACTAGGGAACCATGGAGCTTGATCTGGCTAGCCTACCCACACTGACAGTAGTCCAGCTTAGGGGGTTGTGTACTGAAAGAGGGTTGCCTGCAACCACAGACCTCAGGAAGCAAATCCTGATCACATCCCTGACAGCATGGGCTGAGGCCCAAGAGGTAGAGTCAGAAGAAGCTCCAGAGGAGGGAGAAAGAAGGGAGGATGCTAGCTCTAACCACTCAGGGGAGGGAAGGCATCTGAGCCCAAGTGAGGATGAGGAAGAACGGTCCTCAGTAAATACAGTCACTAGGGGAAGACCCAAAGCTAGTGGTAGGAAGAGGGTCCTTTCAGGAGGAGAGAACCCATCCATCAGGGAAAGAGAGCTGGAAGCCCAGCTAGCCTACATAGCTTTGGAAGCAGAGAAGCTGGCCCTAGAAAAGAAAAAGTGGGCATACAAAGAGAAAAGAGATGGAAGCAGCGATAAAGAAGCTGAGGTGTCCATGGGTGGGGGAGTTTGCCCCAGATTACCCAAGGGGGTGGTTCCTGCTTATGTAGAGGGGGATGACATAGATAAGTGGCTAGGGGCCTTTGAGAGGGCACTCCAAATGAGAAGGGTTAAGCCTCAATACTGGGGTTCCCTTTTGTGGGAGTTGGTCCCCAACTCAGGGAGGGATAGGCTTCTGACCTTAAGGGGGGAGGAGGCAGATTCATACCCTAGTATGAAGAGGTGCTTAGTCAAGAAGTTTGGTCTGACCCCAGAGCAATATAGAATGAAGTTCAGGGACACCCAGAAGGTCAGTACCCAGTCTTGGGTTGACTTTGTGGACACCTCACTAAAGGCACTAGAGGGCTGGATTATTGGCAACAAAGTAAATACTTATGAGGGGTTATACAATCTGATCATGAGAGAGCACATCTTGACCAATTGTATCCAAGAAAGGTTACGCCAGCATCTAGTGGACTCTAAGCTGACCAACCCTAGAGAGCTAGGGGAGGCAGCTGATGAGTGGTTGAGAACCAGGGTGGTTGTCAAGTCCCAGGGGGGAGACTCCAAGAAGGGGGGGACAGGTCCCCAAAAACCTAAGGAGGGAGGTGGTAAGCCCACCACAGAGACTCCCTCTGTACCCCAGAACCCTAAAAAGGAGGAGGGTAAATCCCACTCCCACTCTGACATGCAGAGACAGGGAGACCCAGGGTTAAAAAAGCTCTTGGACAGTAGGGCTTGCTTTGACTGTCAGCAGACAGGTCACTTCAGAGGAGATGCAGCCTGTCCAAAGAAAGTGGTTAGCACTGGGCTGTCCAGTGTAGCCATAGAGGAGGATTCCTCAGATGATGAAGTCCTCCTAGCATTGTGCTGGGAGACAGGACCAGATGGTAAGCTGGTGATCCCTGAGGGTGGGAGTAGGCACTTCCACCACATTCAAGTGAATGGGATCCCTACCACTGGCCTGAGAGACACCTGTGCCAGTCACACTGTAGTGAGTGACCGGTTAGTGACCCCAGACATGTATGTCCCAGGAAAGACAAAGAAAGTCAGGATAGCCACAGGGGAGGTCACCTCCAAACCTGTAGCCATAGTGCCCCTAGAGAGGGAGGGTATCCTTGACTGGATTAGGGTGGTAGTCAGTGCTGACCTTCCCCTAGATTGTATCCTGGGCAATGACCTCCCAGAGGTGAGTCTGGTCACAGATGGGGTGGTCGCCCAGGGCGCCCCCCCTACCCAAAGTCCTGGGGAGTCAGTCCCTACAGTTAGGAGACAGGGGTCCCCAAGAAAAGGAAAGAAGAAAAGGAAGGGTAGGCCACTCTTAAAGAGAGTTCCAAGGAGCCAAGGGCCCTCTGCCCCAGTAAGGGGGGAGCCCAATGTTGGCACTGGTGAGGCCTCACCTGACCCCAAGGAAGTCCTGAGTAGTCAGGCAGCTGTCCAGATGCAGGGTGTTGCCCCTGCACTGACAGAAGGGAGAGTGGAAGGAGGGTGTCTGCCACACGAGGTGGTAGCCCCCCACTCTAGACAGCAAGAGGGGTACCAGGACCCCAAAGATGCCCCTAAAGCAGCTCAGCCACCTGTCAGTGGAGAGCTTAGGGTGTGGTTCTGGGTACTGACAGCTGTCAGTAGCCTCTGCTGGGTGCTAGCCTTCCTGGCAGCACTGTACTTGGCCTGGGAGGCAGACCCCAGGGCCAATAGCAAAGTAGGCCCCCTGACCCTATTGGTCATGGTGGGGTTGCTCAAGTGTTGGGTGACCTCTTTGGGTAAGCTAGGTGTTGCCCTAGCAAAGTTAGGAGTAGGGGAGGTGGGCACCTCACTACCCAAGTTGGCAGAGAGAGAGGAGGAAGACCCCCCTAGAGGGAAGTTTCAGTTTGAAATGGGTCCTTTCATTGTTGGGGTGGGTTCACTACCCAGAGGGAGAGACCCTGACAGGAGGATGTAAGGCAGAGTAGGCCCTGCAAAGGGACAGCCAGTTTTCTTCACTGTCTTCCTCGCCTAACAAGCCAGGAAGACTCTCCCAGGGTTGGGCTGAGTCTCCTGGGCGTGTGGGCTGGGGGGGGGTTGTGTGAGAAACTGGGGCTGATTGCAGAGGCCCCCTAACTTTTTGCCCCCATTTTCCACTTTATGCTGGTGTTTTCCTGACTCTGATGGTGCCCTGGGTACTGCTAACCAGTCCCAGGGCCTGTGCTCTGTGTAAAATGGATATGCAAATTAGGCTAATTATAATTGGCTAAGTTAACCTACCTATAAGTCCCTAGTATATGGTAGGGCATGTAGGTTTAGGGACCACAGCATAGGTGGTGCACACCTAGGTGCATTGCTGAGGTGCCCAGTGTCATTTTAAAAGCAAGCCTGCCTTGCTGGCTGCTTTTAAATTAAAGTTATATGCAAATTCGACTTTGGAATTAAAGGTACTTCCAAAGTCTTAAACTACCTTATTTTTACATATAAGTCACCCCTAAGGTGTGCCCTATGTGCCCCTAGGGCTGGGTGCCATGTAACTATAAGCAGGGACTTTATAAAAATAGATTTATAAGCCCTGGTGAGGTAAAAACAGCCAAATTCGTTTTTCCCTCATTGAAGTAAATGGCCTTCATAGGCTAGAATGGGCAGACTTTATTTTAAATTTTAAAGTCTCCTTAAATGTTACATACCAAGAATTTGGTATCAAATTGATTGTTATAATAAATCCCACAACTTCCAGTTGTTGGATTTAATATAACTAGTGCAGGTAAAAAGTTTAGACTTTACCTAAAAAGTTGCCAATTTCAGCTCTGCATTGTTTTTGCTGCTGTGCTCTGATTGGCCAGCCTGCAGCAGCTTCTGCCAGGCTACTTTAATGAGGTGTGAAGTGGCCTGACTTTACACAAAGGAATGTGCTTGGGGGAGAGAATCTCCCCTCAGCAGATGGGGAAGCAGGAAGGGGGAGGGCTGCCAAACTGGTCTTCAAAGGCAGAGAAGGACATCTGGAGCACCCAGCAACACCCCCACATCCTGCAACCCCAGACAGCTAGGTGCCCCCTTGATTAGATTAGGAGAGGGCAGGAGAGGGGTGTGTTTATGATTTTTAGCCACACCAGTGGGTGGGCTCAGCCAGATCTCTCCTCCAAAAATCAGATTCATCCATTTTGGATTTTTAGAGACTATTGCCTTCTGGGATGGATTTTTGCCACACTTCCCAGGAAGTGGTCATCACAGGGGGACGACCCTGTCCCTGATTGGAGGACCAGGGCCCCCCTGCTTTTCACCCAGGAGCAAGGATAAAACTGGCAGACCTGCACCCACGCCTCAGATCCCCACCAAATTTCAAGAAGAAGGAACTACAAGGAGAAGAAGGACTGCCCTGCTGGACCCCTGGCCTGCACCTGGACCCTGCACTCAGAAAGACTGCACCAGCTGCACACTTGGGCTTCACCACAAGAAGGACTTTGCCTGGCTTCCACTGGTTCAAGGAGGGACTCCCTGTTTGCTACAGGTGAAAAATTGCTAACCAGAGTCCCCTGCACCAACTCCTGAAAAAGTGACCAGCTGACCACTGCCCAGTGGCCAAAAAGGAGTTTGCGCCAGGTGCACTCTGGGAGTTGAAGTCCGCACTTCCCAAGGACCATCACAGAACTTCTGGACCCTTGGGGTGAGCTGTGGACCCCAAAAGAACCTTAAAAGAACATCTGGGTGAAGCCCCAGAAGTTTGGAAAAGATTGGAGAAATTTTAGAAAAAAGCTCCATAAAGTGACCGACTCGACGCGGAAATTCTAGCCGGCTTGCCTCAACCGCGACCCGGCCTGACTTCGTGGTTCGTCCCGGTCAAGAAAAACATCCGAAAAAAAGACTAAGTCCGAACGTAAAAAGTTGACCGGGACCTTCCAGCCATCGTATCCGAGAAGGGCTCCACAGACGTCGGATCAAGATCCAGGTTTACCCCGGTCGAAGGATTTTCATCTCGAAAAAACGACTAAGTCCGAAGGTAGAAATCACCACCGAGGAAACCGACTTCGCGTATCCGGACAAGGGCTCCAGGAGGTCGGATCCAACTGGCAGGTTCGTCCCGGTGAAGAAAAACTTCAAAATAAAGACTAAGTCAGAAGGTAACTTTTTAACCGAGGCTTCCCGCGACCTGTATCCGAGCAGGGCTCCATCGCGGTCGGCCTGAAAGTTTGACTTTGTCCCGGTCCTGGTGCAACCAGATGACCCGATTGGCGCTTTTTGTTTCTATGCGCTAGAAAATAATAATACTTTAAAAATTCATATCTCCGGTTCCCCTGAACCGATTTTAATCGTTTTTGTGTCATTTTAAAGATAAAAATATAAGCTATTTTTATAAATTGGTTTTGGATTTTTAAACTGTTTCCTGTGTTTTATTTAATTACTGTTTTGTGATATTTGAATGCTTTACACTTTGTCTCCTAAGTTAAGCCTTGACGCTCGATGCCAAGCTACCAAGGTTAGAGCTGGGATTAATTTACTGAGACCTAACTGTACTTTTGTGGAGGTTTGTGGCTTGTTGCTAGGTGTAGGTACCTACCTGCCCTACCAATAACCCATTTTCCAACAATATGCCTGGGCTGCATATGGGCACTGTGGGAGTCCTAAACCTCAAAAAGCAATCCAGAGTTTCTGAATCCTTGCAACTCAGAAACAACAAGACCTAAAAGTATGGGCACTTTCTGGAAAGGTTGGCAGAAAAGCTGCAGAAGGATTTCAGTTTGATGTCAAGAGTCAAACCGCCGACGTCGACTCACTGATCAGATGAACCTTACTGATTCATCCCATTGAAAAGCTACAGGTGGAGCCCAGCTCAATGTTGGGAGGAAAGCTATCGACAACCACATTGAGACCCCACCTCGCCATTGATAGAGATGATTCAAGACCCATTTTTTCCAGAGCTCTCAAGCTGCAGCAGGCCAGCCGTTATCGATTCAAACTTTGGATTTGAGAAACTTGAGGACCCACCAATGAGCCTGTCATTGAGAAAAAACTCCAAGGAAAAGACTAAAGCACCATGTGTGCACCGTATTTAATGTACGGTGCACCATGGCAGTAGTTCGGGAACTAGCATCAGAATTTTTGACGCTAGTTCGGAACTTTGCAGGATTAGCGTCAAAGATTTTCATGCTAGTCATTAAAAAGCCCATTGAAGCCATTGTAAACTAAGGTGTGTCTCCTTTTAACACCTGCTCTAAGAAGGCGTTAAAAGTGCCAAAAAAATTAGTAACCTAAGAGATTTCTTTGTGCCAATTTGTCTGGCCCCCAACAGGGGAATGCCCCCTTTGCATACATTATGCCTGACGCAGGCATAATGTATTGCAAAGGGTTACAAAGTGGTGCAATGCATGCATTGCACCACTTTGTAAATTTGGCGTTCTGATTTTGGGCTCATTGGTCCACAATAGCATAAAATTAAATTACACTGATGTGGCAAAAGGAGGCGCTAGGGACTTTTAAATCTGCCCCTAGGTTCAAAGTAAAATATTTGGCCTGGACTTAGGGCTCAGTCTATCTGACCCGTGCTACATTGTGGTTGGCCTAAAACTTTGACTTTGCCCTGTTCCAGTGCGACCAGACAGCCGTGGATGGCGCTTTGTGCTTTTTGGTACTTGAATGCTCAATTTTTGATATCATCTTTTAAAATTCATATCTCCAATTTGACTGGACCTATTAGTGACTGTGGTATTAATTCTAGCTGATAGTAAACACCTCCTTCTCCTAATAGCCCACTTTAGTACAATCCCTGGTGGGAGCAAATGCTGTCACATGAACCTATAGTTTTTTTTCTTTCTGTATTGCTGCAATGTAATATTCATTTTGAGCATATCTCTTGCATATGTCAGGTTTGATGAAGGTTTTTATGATGTTTACAATTATTCGGGTTTGTCACTTTCTCAGACGTTTTTTCTTTATGTTTCAGATAGCAGCATTCTGTTCTCACTGTGGAAGACTACTGGTATGTCGATATATTGAGTGGAATCCCAGTCTGTTGTCTATTCCCTTATTTCCCCAGTTTCATCCTATTGTTTCTATAGGTAAGTTGTCTATCTTGGTAAAGTATTATATCAATGGTTTATACATCTTTGGTGATACATATTGTCAGAGCTTTGACTCACATGTCTTAATGTAGGTGCTCTGCTACACCTATACTCCATGAGATGTTCACACTTGTTTTTTATAGTTCTATTTAGCAAAATAGGCATCTGTTCAATTTGGTTTACCATGTTTGGAGTGGTATCCTCCTTCTTTCATTTTCCTCATTGTTGATTTTACTTTCCTATGTATACTGTTGTTCTGTTTCTTTCAGGGTAACCAGTATCTTGCTGCTTAATGAGACAAATATTTTCATACTGTTTAGCATATAATAAATCTTAGGATTATGACATAGAATGCTAAGGGTTTAAAACCCTGTTAAATTTCAGAGTGTTATGACTTATCTGGCTAGATGCATTTAGGGCTTTTTCAAGCGATTGTTTGATAAGTTTTGTCTATGTTTAGAGGAAAAAAGCTGATAGCGAATCATGGCCACTCTTGATAAGATCAAAAAATGTGAATACAAACACTGACTTCCAAAATAATAAAGTTGATTTGGAGGAATTATCAAGCACCAAAATACAATTCAATAAATATTCTGCAGGGAAGGCTTTTTGTTATATAGGTAAGCTTAATGCTCAATATCACAGTGGGAAAAAATAGGCATGTCCCTTTAGTAGCAAACTACCTAAAGTTTAAAAAGGAAGAGTCAATTGTAAGGTCATTAGTTTATGAAAAGAGTAAAAAAGTAATTAGAAACAGGAATATTGTATCCTGTTTCACAGTTTTTATCAGAATCTGTATACTCTTGAAATTATTCCTTCAGAAGAATTCTTAGATGCTTATGTTCCTAAATAAAAGAACAATTGGAAAAACACAGATTTCTTTTAACTTTCCTCCCTAGAGGAAACTTTGAAAATTGTAGAATTGTAGAATTTTTTAATTCACTAAAGAAACTCCCAACCTGGCCCAGGTGGGCGTACTGTTGAATTTAACTTGTAATTCTTAAAAACTCTTCTACAGATGCTATTTACATAAATGTATCATTTGAATCAGAAAGTTCCTTTCCAGAGGCCATGCTATGCTCTAACTCTAAAAAAGATAAAGATCTATTTGATGTCACAATTATAGACCTTTATCGCTTATAAACATTGATTGAAAGATTTCTGTAAATGTTTTGGCTCTGAGATTAGATATATTATTGCCAGACATTATTGGTTCGTAACAATCTGGATTTAGTGAAGTTTAAATTAAAATATAGCAGCTATTTCAAAAACATTTCATAATAGAATTCACCAAGCATCTAAGCAAAAACACTGAATTCCATCAATTACACTTGAAGCAGAGAAAACTTTTATATGGCATGGTTATGGGCCTAAACTTTTAAAACTTGTTCATTTTTACATTACTCTCCTTTATTGTCTGTGATAGTTAACAGTTTTACTCTGCTTGCTTGCCTTTGTAAAGAGGTACCAGACAAGATTGTCCTTTATCTACATTACGTATTTTACTTGCCTTATAATCGTTTTTAGTTAAACTAAAAAATTCTAAGAAGTTTTCAGGGTTTAAGGTTAACAATCACAATGTTAAATTAATGACATATGCTGATATACTATTGTTTGTGTCAAAACCATAACTTTTTTTAGCACATTTTTATAATGAGATTAACAGCCTTTCTCAAAGGTTTCTGAGTATAAACACAATATTGAAAAATCAGAGGCCTTACCCCTTAATAAATACTGCATTAAAGAACCATTGTTCAGGCTGGATTGCCACGGAGTTCTACGATCAAATGTTTAAAGACCTAAACTGTCATTCAATTAGAGATGCTATGAAAAAGAACAGAAGGGTCTTACTCTTGAACAAATGGCCTGATAAAGGAATATCTATGGTTTCTCAGTTACTAGCCCATGTAGTACCCACTCCCTTTCCCGAGTTGTCAGTATTCAAACCACTATGTGAATAAATATATTCTTATAGAGATTTTCATACCTGCATTGAGTCATTGCCCCTTATAATGTTGTTAATCAAATTAAATTTACTAATCCTTATTCCAATACTGTACCTGCTACAGCCTCTGTTTTGTATGAGTTGATTGGTTTATGATTTTGTTTGAGGTATAGAAAAGAATAAATACAAAATGGAGGTTAATTGGGAAATATATCTTCTTTGTACGTAGTCTGTCTCTGCTTGGGATAAAGTATGGGACAAAATGCTCTCCATTACCCATTCAACTCAGATTTTGTATTTCTTTGATAATAGACTGTATTATACAACTGTTAAACTATTTAAACTTAAAACAGCTAGTCACATTACCATCTGGTGATATGATGTTAGTGCTGGCTAATACATGCAATTTATATATTCCAGAATGAAGTTTAGCTGAAGATTAATTTAATTAATGTTTACCACCTTTTTCTATTGATAAATTATGTTTCAGTGGTTCACATAGTATGTAGTCACAATGCATTACTTCATAAATTGGTAGATCTGCTTTTAGCAATTGCTTTTCAAGGTACTTCCCCCCAATTTGAAGTCAAAGGATACAATTAATCTTTGGTGGAATTTAGTAGGTCACAGCCATAGATTAGATAGATATAACCTTTACTGATTACAATTAGCTAACACATGTGATTGACTATGGTTACCAGTTACTAATTATTTATCTAAGATTGTTGTGAAGTAGAACTCTGCTACACATATCTAAAGTATACTACCAGTTACTAATTTATGTGTGATTGCTGTAAAGTACAACTCTTGTACACATACCTAATGATGTATACTACAAAGGTTTAACATTTTACTGAATTTATTTAAGTATAAATAATTACTAGTACTGTATTTAAATTGACTTTAAGTTTCTAATTTAATTATTTAATCTTTTGTATTTTATTGAATATATCCTTCTATCTGTTTCTTTTCTTTCTGTCTCTTTGTTTTCTCTTCATTTTCTTTTTCATACCTTTTTCTCATCTCATTTTTTCCTTTCTTTATATAATAAATTAGTTTTCACCCAATATGCCTTATTTACAGTTAGTAGTTTTGTCAGAAACTGTTTGCCTCTAAGCCAGTTTTTAAAATGCTAATAAATGCTCTTTTATTGTTGACATTATATCCCTGATTTGTAGAATTATTGGCCTATATTATTTACCATTCAATTAAAAACTATGCTCTTGAACAGTGTTAATAGGAAACACACATACACCTGAGTACTGGTGAGGCTCTATAATTCTTGAAATCCTGCAACACCATTGGGAAGGGATTCAGATTGAAAATAAATACTCCTATCATTGGTCTCCATGGCAGGTCAGTCATACATTCAAACAAAGTGACATACTTTCATCTTTTGGTTTATTCTCACCTTCGGTATCGTTCTTTGTTGTTATACCAGGTGTACAGTTGAATTATTGATTTCAGGTTTCAGCATTTGTGAGTTAATATTTCCTATTAGGAACACTTTGATTGGTATTAAATCAGCACGAAGATTTTGGAAAAATGTGTGACATCTATGAGTTTGCATGAATGTCCATGTGTTGGTCACAGTTTGTGTCTTTCTGTGAGCCAAATAATACATTCAATACTAAAACATATACATTAAACCATGAAAAGTTATAACAAGCATTGTCGATATGAAGCATCAACATGCACGAAGTAAGGCTTCCTGTTGATTTTTCCTTTGTAGGGTTCATTCAAACAGCAAACACATTGTTGTGTGAAGAGAAGTGCTAAAAAGGGTTAGCAGAACCATTAGACACTGAGATAAGGCCTGGGCTGGAGGATAGCACACTAGGAACCAACAGTTAATGCGGATAATTAAGCCAGACATAGAATTTAGTGGCAGCAAGTTGATGGGAACCAATGACTCAGGTGTCAAAACCTGAATGAGGGGTAACAACAGGAACAAAACAATTTCTTCCTCAATCCATCAACTCTGGTCTGGCTCAGCAATAGAAGGAGATAAGCTCATCAGGTGAGCAATCAGCAGTATGTAAAAATCTCAATTGATATATCAGAATTCATGCAGGATACTACATAGTGTAGTTGGGGAAGATGGCAGCAAAAGCTGGACTCTTTGGTGAGGCACAAACGTAATATTCTCCCTGAAAGAGACTTCAACAGTAAGAATAAAACCAGAAACATGTCAAAGAAATGCAGCACTACCTAGCACTACCTAGCACCTACTTAACTGCAATTACCTGTGGAATTGGATGAGCTGCCAAATTAAACAAAATGGAAAAACGCACATACCAGGGATTCCCTGTGCAACAGAAATGTACAAGATCAAAAGAAGAGGTTTAGCATTTCTGGGAGCACAAGCACTTCTGAATGCTGAGGAACATCAAGTGAACCTAATAAATGCCTACTGCCTGCTTACAAGGAGTGACAGAGTGATAAAAACATGACAATGATATGGTGATGCCACCCTGTGATAGTACAGTGCTGCCAAGAAAAAGCAAGTTACTCGTAGCAGAACCAAAATATTTTTTCATGCTGTGACTAGAGGTCCATTTAAGGAGAGAAGAGGACCGAATACAATTTTTACCTCTGGAGGTAAAGCATGTGTGCTACAACCTGTTATACTGTGAATTACAAATCTTGTAATAACTACACACAAGCAAATGATGCATTGAAGTTATAAGCTAGACATTGAAAAGGGAAAGCTTAGGACATTGGTCAGTAACAGGGTTAACTCGTTTGGCGTGGTGTTGTAGTTGTAGGATGTACTGAGAGGTTATTGGAGGTAGAAAAACTGCCTTTGCCAATTGCTTTTAGTGCTCTTGATAACTCAGTTTTATATCATATTATGCTACATGTGTAGTCAGAGAAAAACCCAAACATTACTGACTTCATTTAATGTTAGACAGTAATGGCAAATTATTTTATCTGTGGAAAGCATGCCATTTTGCCCAAATATAAATCAGGCCCTAATTTCTTTCCTATGTTACTTGTAGGAGGACCAGTTATTGCTTACATCATGGAATTATTTATTATTGAAGTGCCTGTATCTATTGTGCCTGCATCTATTGTGTAAGTAGCTATTTGTTAGTAAATAACTGAATTTCACCATAAAACAACAACAAATCTGGAAAACGTGTGCTCCAAACAACTATAACAACAACCACCATAGATATGTACAGTGCTGCATTATGATGCAGGAACCCTAGCAGAAAGTGGGAATACAGTGCCACCAAATAAGTATAAACTAATTTTGCCAGACTGCAATGTATGAGAAATTGATGTTCATGTGACGACTTTTATTGGTTTGTAGAAAAACTTAACTAAACCTGTATGTTAATCTCCATTTTATATATCTTGAGATCTGTTTTGAAATATTAGAGTTACAAAAGCAGTTTAGAGAAATAGGTTGTATCAGAAACATGGCACATATCTGTGATTAATTGTTGTATTGTATTTAACTGCATTTATGTAGTGCAGACTTCCCCAACATGGTGTAGAAGTGTTTTATGATGGGCAGTACGCAGCTCCAGATCCCAAGGTTAATGGTTAGTCCAGTGTTATTGGTTATTATTAATTACTGTGATTAGTCTTGCGTGTTCAAGGGAACCACGACATGCATTCATGCCTGTGTCTTTCTGGTACATTACATTAATAAGAGTTAGGTGTGATCACCAGTGGGGAGGTGTATGTGAGTTCATTCCCATGGTTGGAGGGATTAGTAGATGAGCTTGAGCTGATTTGGCACTGTTTGCTTGCAGGGAATGACTTTCAAAGAAGGTGTGGTTGTGATCTTTGATATGAACTGTGGACAATTTTCAGAAGTACAGACATTAAGGCAATCAAACATTTGACGTGACATGTGAAGGTTAGGTTTAGAGAGAGAAGAGATAAAGAGGATGGAAGGGAAGGAGAGGGCCATTTGATAGAAAGAAGGAGAGGCATTTTAAGTTTTTATAAAGGTCAGTTTTTCGTGCCAGATTTAGAAATATAGAGGATACTTTTTGAGATACCATACATTTGGGGATGCAAGACTCTACAAAGTAACAGCATGTGAAAATAGTGATATCTAGTGATACATTAGGTAATTTTGACAGCCACTAAAATCAGTGGAACAGTCTGTTTATAGCTAGGCTACCACCAGACCATCGCTCCAGGAAGGTCTAGTGATCAGCTCAGGGTATGAAAGCATAAAGTAATGGTTGGACATATTTTGCAGTGGCACAGCTGCAATGGCCAATGCTTTGGATAGCTGGGGACACCAGAGCTGAGGGAGCCATGGTACGAGTGGACCTGGGTGACAGAGACATATTAGAATGGTTCCTTTCATCAGTCCACCCCAGGGCCCTCTGCAAGATTACATGTTTTGGGAAACTTGTTAGGAATTGATTCATCCAACCCAGGAAGACACTGATCCCTTATTCTCCACAGCTCCCCCAGTGGAGAGCCCCCTTATTAGGGCAACTTCGACACACACATAACTGCACACCATGGAGGGAGGCAGAACTAGCCCTAGTGGGAGACCCATATAAGGATGGTACTCTAGTTTCCTTTCGCGAATTCAGAGAATCACGCAACCTCGGAATGGGGCATTTCCTAGCATACTGCACCATCAAAATGGTTGCTGGGGAGTTACTGAAATCTGGCCTGACTGAACCACTGGCCCACAGAGGTCTGCATTGTATACTCACCCATGGCTTACGCAAGAGGGCAGTTTCAATGCTCTATGCGGGCATGCTGGAGAAACAGAATCCGCTTCAACCCCGCTGTAAAACCAGGTGTGATGACAGCCTGGCATAGTCTTGACGCACAAATAATGGTCCATGGCCATAGAGCGGGTAAAGTATACCTTGCGTAATACACGCCTGAAATTTACAAAGTTTAACTACATGCACTAATCCTAGCTTATGCCACACTTTGTATAAAATGTTCCCAGGGATATCCTCACTTTGCCACAGATGCGGCCACGGGGATGCCACCTTTAATCATATGACCTGCAGGCCACTTGGTTCCAGGTACTGGAACATGCTGCAGAGATAATTGATACTACACTCCCTCAATTGCCATTCTTCTGTCTCCTAGGGGTCACAATGAGAACTAAATAAACTAAGCACTGCTTAAAATTCACAGACCTCACATTAATATTATTTAAACATTTAATAGCCATGGCCTGGAAGGCCCCCCAGCCACCTGCAATTGATTGTTGGTTCCCAGTAACCACCCACTGGGGTTTGACAGAGGCTAATGATATTTTGCATGACCGCTGGCATCGATGGGGGAGGGGTGGTCACATTATGGGTCACCTACATGTTGAAGTTATCAGACAAACTGAACCCTTTATCCAAAATGGAACCACCACTGACATGCCATCCCGGCCCCTGCGGGGTGGCTCTGGCCCAGACACCTCACTCTCCCTGATGATTACACCTAGATACCCCCATTCCACTGTGCCTCATCTGGGGGGGACCTGCTTACTCACTCCCATGCCTAACTCCTGCCAACCCGGTCACCCCACCGCACCCTGCATTGGCTCCAACCCAGCAGCATTATAGGACTCACTATTGATTAGTGTATTGTTATAACTGATGAAGATATTGCCAGCGGACAGTTTAGAGACAGTTCACAGACAGTTTAGAGTTTCAGATAACTTTGGTTGTTTTCCCCTTGCATGTTTGGCAGGATCATCTTTAGAAATAGCAAAATATTTGTAAAAGGTTTAGATTGCAAGTCCGCCTGTCACAATATTTTTGATCAGAGGACTACATTCCCTGGACTTCTCTCTCATCCCTTATGGCAGTGGTGCTATTATTAAAAAAGTAGAGATGTGTATATGTATGCACTATCTACCTCCATTGCTTCACGTATACTTTCATGTAGCCTATTGTTTGTTCTTTTATCATAAATGCAAATAAAAATATATTTAAAAGAAAGTAATGATTAGACATATATCCTCGGAAATATCAAGAGCTTTAGGCCATGCTCAAAGAAAGCCAGTACATTAAGGTCATAGCAATGTGAAATTAATCTATAGGTAAATATTGGAAATAGTGAGAATGAGACTCTGCAAATACTGGGTGGATATCTTGCAAAGTTAATTTTTAAGTCTTGCTGAGGATATTTATTGTGAAACTAATGTAGGATCCATTTTGGATGCAATGCTTGTGGGATAGCACAGGATGAAGGGCAAGGGCAGCCTCCCTGATAGCAGGAGTGCATTGCCTGCATTCCAGTGGTGTGAGGGTGGAGATCCACACACTGAAATGAGTAGGACGGTGTCTGAGATCCCTTCAGAAAATAAATGAAGACTTTATTAGCAAGGGACTGCTGATTCTACTTGTTAGACCACTGCCGTTTAGTATATGGTAGAGGGAGGGGTGGAACTGCAGAGTGGGTTTGTGCTTGGTAATGGGACTCTTTAGGTGAATCCAAGCCTTTTGCCTTTCTTGACCAAAGTCCCAATACTGAAGTCTAACTCCTCCCTGTGTGTGCTGTAAGCTACATACTACCTTACTGGGAGGGATATTATGAAACAACGGCTATAGCTGGAGAGCAACCTGGAATGAAACCGTTAGATTGTGGTACAGGTGAGGCTGCTTTGTCAGATATACATTAGGGCTTGAAGTTGCAGAACAAAGAGTTAAAACAGTAGAGAAAACAATAAACAGTTAACAACCAGATCGTTAAAGTGCAATATCCCGTGAAAAAAACACTGTAAAGTTAAATCCTGCCTATTGAAAGGGTTACCAAAGCAATATAAAGATGAGTTAGTGAGCAGGCGTGCCCAAACGTGACATATTCTGAGTGCAAGGGGCTGTCTCTATGGTGAGCAAAGTGTGGACATTGCTTTAGAGGCTGTAAATTATGACTGAAAGGGAATGCTGCCTCCTGTTACATTTTAGTGCAATCTTGTGCTATAATTGTATTTGCCTGATTTCAGAAGTTTGATTGTTTCTTTCATTTGTCAGAACGGAAATAGTCCCTATTGGGCAAGCTCATTTTATGTTTGTTCATAAACATTTTATTTAAATCTGGATACCATCCCAGATAGTTTCAATTTGCATTATTTGTATTAACTTACAAGGGTAGCTTCCCCATTACAGTAGAGGAGCGTCTCCCCACTGTTAAAAAAGCCCCCAGACACTGTCCAGAGATTAAAAATAAAGTGGTGATAAAGTTCATTTATCACCATTTTATTTGTTATCCTCTGTCTCGAGGTGAGTGTGAAGACAGGGCAGAGCTAGCTAAGTGCCAGCAGCAGGGAGGAGAGGTTTAAAGTGAGCATGTCCCTCTGGCAGACAATCTTGCGACAGCCAGCCAGACATGCACACTTTAAACTTCACAACCCAGCTGTCGTAAACGGCTGGGTTGAAAGCAATCAGAGGCCTTCAGTGCCCTCGGGAACGCTGGGAGAGGCCGCTTCCTCCAATCGTTGTGCTTCTCTCATGCTGGTTAAAAGCATGAGAATTGCACCAGAATTGGTTATGGAAGTTGGAGCCTGGACAAAAGACGTAGACCAGAGCGAAAAGGACATCACCTTGCAAGCAAGGTAGGTTATTTTTATTTTATTTGTTTTATTTACCTCCTCTTTGCACCCACCCCCAATCATTTGCCCACCCCTCTCAGTAGTTGTCGGCTGCCCCTGTTAACTTTTCAAGTTCTCTTTCTTGCTCCACTTTTACCTATCTTGCTCTTCAAAAATGTTTGTGTTTTTGTGGTGTGCGAAGAGAGGGTCTCACCACCTCCCTTCTGTCACAACCTATGAATCCACTTCTGTGCTTATTCTTAGTTTGTTTTCAAAAGATTGCAAGTTTTTTTCTCACCACTGAGAATATTTCTTCTATCATTGCAAGGGGTCTGATTTATTTGGACAAGCTTCTTTTTTCAATTGCTCTTAAACATTGTATGTATCTTTGTGCATTATTCTACTTATGTTTTAATTCTGCTTACATTTGCCTAATTTTGTTGCCAGTTCTTTCTTTTTCCACTATCAGCTATCCCACTCTCTTCCCACGTCTCAGTGCAAGAGTACTGTTTAGAGAGGGTGTGTCACCTCCTTTCCAATGTTTGGTAAGGATGTACACTCCAACAAAAGGGGCTGCTGTGCTGTAGCAAGATCCTGCCCCTTTGTTCCACCTAGTTCTAGACCCTGCCACTTAAATAGTGCCCTTGATAATCTTTGTGAGCCCCATTGCTCACACATACAGCCCACCCATGATAGTGGCTCCATGGTTTTCCAGACACCTGATTAAGATGACTGCAAGGTTGAAGAGTGCAGATAGAGACACCATTAAAAGAATGACGACAAACTATTATATGTATGGACTAGCCTAAGTTATAGATGGGTGCAGAGGGTGAATTGCCACAGTTGTTTTCTAAAAAACATTGTACATGCCAAACATGCCTTTAAAAATACTTATGGATCTATTTCACATAAATTAGCTACACCCCCATCTCACCAACTGTGCAAATGTCTAGAAGCTCTTCCACTGTTCAGGGGAGAGAGGGTAGGTTTCTATTGTTCATCTCCATTGGATCCATGTATTGCACATATTTTGAAGTATTTAGATGTAGTGATCCTACATCCTTTTTCAAATTGCCATGCCAAGAGGAAATTAAGAGAAATATTTTGTCACTCTTAAAAAAAGCAGACCAAACTACTGTTCCATTTTCCAGCTGTGGCAAAGTTACTTGAGTGACCTAGTGCCAGGCCTGCATCAACACATATGAAATGTAGCAAAATCATAGATGATGTTCAGGCAGAAGTACAGTGTCACCATGGATGACCTTTTTCTAGTAGCAGGTGCCAGAAGAGTAAACATCACTAGCAACACAGTAAATGCAACGCTATGCATTGACCACGCTGCCATTACCATGCACATGAGTTTACTACGCATGCGTTTAGCACGCATGTCTTTACCACGCATATGCGTGGTAACAGCAGAGAGAGCAGTCCGGGTGGAACAGGAAGGAGTAGCGACCAAAGGAGAGAAGGGTAAGTGGGGCTGGGGGGGTGGTGTTGGGGTAGTTTTTAGGACAGGGTCGGAGAATAAGGGTAGCTTTTAGGATAGGGTGGGGAAGGTTTTAGGGTTCGGGTCGGGGAAGTTTTTAGGACAGGGCAGCTTTTAGGGCTTAGGGCGGGTGGGGAGTTGGGATAGTTTATAGGACAGGACAGGGTAGGCTTTAGGGTTTAGAGCAGGTATGGGGTAGTTGTTAGGAAAGGGTGGGGTAGGTTTTAGGATAGGGCAGCTTTTGGAGTTTAGGGCGAAGGCAGGGATCGGGGTAGTTTTTAGGACAGGGTGGGTTTGTTTTTAGGACAGGGTAAGTTCTAGGGTTTAGGGCAGGGGATCGGGTAGTTTTTAGGGCAGGGCAGGATAGGTTTTAGGACAGGTAGGGTTTAGGGTGGGGGTTGGTGGGGCGGTGTAGTTTTCAGGGCAAGGTAGGTTTTAGGGTTTAGGGCATGGGGTCGGGGTAGTTTTTAGGAAAGAGTGGGGTAGTTTCTAGGACAGGGCAGGGTAGATTTTAGGGCAGGGTACGGGGTAGTTTTTAGGACAGAGCGGGATAGGTTTTAGGTTTCAGGGTGGGGGTTCTGGTATGTTTTTAGGACAGGAAGGAGTAGTTTTCAGGACAGGGCAGGGTAGTTTTTAGGGCTTAGGGTGGGAGCCGAGGTCAGGGTAGTTTTTAGGACAGGACAGGGTAGGTTTTAGGGTTTAGGGTGGGGTGGGGGATCTGTAGTTTTTAGGACAGGGCGGGGTAGGTTTCAGGACAGGGTAGGTTTTAGGGTGTAGGGCGGGGTGTTGTGGAGGGTCGGTAGTTTTTAAGACAGGGTAGGGTAGGTTTTAGGACAGGGTACGGCGGGGTTAGGGCTCAGGGCTAGGGGTGGAAGGGGTAGTTTTAAGGGCTTGGGCAGTTAGAGTATGGTGTCAGGTGTAGGGTGCGGGCGGGGGAGAATTTACCATGCATGTTCCTTTACCAAACATGCTTTTACAACGAATTTAGTTGTAAATGCATGCATGGTAAAGGTATGCGTGGTAAAGACACGGTCACTGTAGAGACCCCATTGTAAATGCATGCGTGATATACGCATGCGTTGTTCCATCATACATCCGTGCCAGCAGTATCAGAATCCTCATATTGTTATATTAATCAGTGGCATTTGATTAGCGCTACTTCTGAATAGGATGTCTGATTTGTTTTTTAAGAGGCCTAGCTCTGAGTTTGATCCATTCTTCCCTAAATGGATATACTCAGAAAACATCCAGCCTTTCCCTTTTAATGAGGTCAAGATTTCTTGTGGAGTACTGCACAGCTCTTCCATGACTACACATAGGGGGATTGCTGGCGGGAACACCGCCAACAGGCTGGCGGTGTCCCGGCAGCAAGTATGACCGTGGCGGAAAAGCCACGGCCATACCGCCGGCCCCTCCATTTTCCCGCCAGGCTTCCGCCTGCCGGGCATAATCCCCAGGGCAGCGGTGCAAGCACCGCTGCCCTGGGGATTATGAGTCCCCGACCGCCAGCCTGTCAAGGCTGGCAGTAAGGGGCCGCACGGGGCCCCTGGGGGCCCCTGCACTGCCCATGCACTTGGCATGGGCAGTGCAGGGGCCCACAGGCGTAGCCCCGTCGCGCTTTTCACTGCCCGAATTTCGGGCAGTGAAAAGCGCGACGGGTGCTACTGCACCCGCTGCACATCAACATTGCCGCCGGCTCGATTACGAGCCGGCGGCAATGTTGATGTGCCATTTCCGCTGGGCCAGCGGACGGTAATGCTGTTACCGTCCGCTGGCCCAGCGGAAATGTCGGAATAGGGAGGCATGAATACCGCCGGCAATGGCGGTATTCTGTGTCCCCCGGCCTCGGCGGTCTTGAAAAAAGACCGCCGAGGTCGGAATGACCCCCATAGTCTACTATTTTTGTAGCTTCCCTAGCTACACTTATCCACTTGCATGACCTTTACCCCCACTCAAATGCAAACAATACCAATATTCTTCATAGGCTTTAAGATAATGGCCTGTTGCCTGAATTTCAGAACTTTCTACTGGAGGTAAGGGACTGCCGGTGTAGCAGCTAGTTAAATTTCAAGCGAAAAAGAGGCGGTTGCTTGCATCTTCCAGCTTAAAACGTTTTTAGGAGAATTCTTTATCTGACTGGGATGGCAGGAAAATGGCCAGTTTGGCCTTTAGAGGCGCTCAGTTGGACTATTACTGTGTCCGGTATTTGAGGTTGCCAGCTTTCCTCCAGAGCAGGGTGCAAATATTTCAAAATAGAAGAGTTATGTTGGTCACGAAAAAGCTATGCACAGCTCTTCTTAAGGCCTTTCATTGGTTATCTATTGAGACAAGAATAATCTATAAAGCGCTGTCTGGTCGAAAGCACCTAAGGGTATTCACCGCTTTTCCTGTAAAAAAAAAGCCTTACGCTCAACGTCTCTGAATAAATCCTGTAGTCCTCTTCTGACAATTTGCAGATTTTTTCAGGACTGAAGAAAACTAGCGGTGCACTAAATCACACACATTTGTGAAATTACTAGAAATTTTGTGAAGTATACTAACTGGTATCTCAAGTGAAAACTAAGCATAAGGTCATACCTTGTAGTATAAAGTCAGGGATGTCGCCCAGCCGCAGTTCTATTGCTCCTGCAAGGCAGGAATGAGTCAGCTGCCACAGACTAAAATGACTTGAAATTTTATCCAGTTAAATTTCACGAAATATTGTGAAATTCAATCATTTTACCACATTTTATTGCATAAAAAATGTTTGTGAGTGGGTCTAAAGAGAAGCATAGGGGAGTTGGCTGTATTCGAGTGCTTGCCCAGAAACTGTGGAAATCTTTCCTTTCTACTAGAAAATGCTAAAATAATTTCTAACCGTGCCTCATGTGTTTAATAATTTATATGCTCAATTATTTTCTCATTGTTGTAAACCAGGAGAGACACGTTACTAATTATTCATTTTTTAAATATTTCACAATAACAGCATTCTTTTTAGGTTAATTGAACTGCTTTGGCACTGAAAGTTTCTTGATGGCAATACAGTTTTCATATTCTAGACTTGGACTTGGGTGAAAAGTTGTTTTAAAATGTTAGTAAAATAAAGAAAATATACATTTTTGGACATTAGAGTCCGGACTCCATTACTCCATTGAAAGTTATACTCCTGTAAGAAGACAAGTGTGAGTACCAGTTAAAGAAGATATGGGGCGGTATTATACATTGTGACCCGGGTTGCGCATTGAGTGTGTGTGCCTGCTTTGTGCACCCCCTGGAGACAATCGTATTACAGAAGCGGCTGTAGGTGCTTGTATGCCCTCTTCTCTAATACTGATAGCGCTGCCACACATGTAGCACCAGTGCTATCATGAGAGGGTGTTCCCTCATTTGCATGGGGACATAGGCCCATGCAAATGAGGGAATCTCTTTGCATCTGCTCCCATGCACTTTTATAGACACTGACACAGGTGCAAACAAGCCATTAGGAGGAACACTTATGGTTTGCCACAAAAAGATGGTGCACTGTCAGTGCACACCCTGAAGGTAGCCCTCTCAAGGAGTAAAAGGGGGTCCTTAGACCCGTAGACATCCCCCTGAAGGTGGGTGAGGTCAGTCACTGGACCCGCCTTCAAAGGGATCTCTCTCTCCCTCTTCAAAGGGTAAGCAGGTTGTCTTCTACACAGAGAAACAATGGTAGCCTTAAAGCCACTACTACATATTTCACTCGTCAGGCTTCTCTCAGGGCACATATAAATTAGAGTACACTGTTCCAAACTATTCTAACATCCTAGGAGACCTGGAGTCTCAGGAGCACTGCAAGTTTGTGGCTGCCCTAAGGGCAGCACATTTATTGTGATAGTGTGCACTTCTCTTGTTTGCGCCCAGAACACCTGTAAAAAGATGCATTGTGACACAGACAAGGAAAGTGTGCCCTATTTGTAATAACAGCCATGGTGTGTATATATGAATTGGAATAATACACCAGTGGGTTAATTCCTTTGGATAAGTGAGGATGCTTATTGATCATATACTCTCTGGATCTTTGCTTCAACCATAAAACACACCAGCATATTGTTAAAAAGAATAAAAACATAAAAACTGGTTATCATAAATATCATATGCATAGAGTCAGCAGAAATATCTCAGAGTGGTGCCTCCTGATTTTTTTTAATTGAACTGTTGTTATATTTAATATACCCCTACATATTTTGCATGTGTTCCTTTCTCATTCCCATCCTAGAAGCACATATGTAGTCCAACCTGTTTTTGAGGTAGATTTATATGTGGTTCCATGGTGAGAATGACCTTGCAAAATGGGATTTCCCTGCAAAGATCCCATTATTGGTGTTTCATGCACTCTGCATGATTAACATTATGAAATTACCCTTTCGTCTCCCTATGCTTTCGACTGCAGAAAAACTCAATATTGGCAGATTTTCTCCAACTGGAAGTTCCTTCAGCATGCATATATCTCCATAGATCCCAATTCTGTGAATCTGGATTTGGAAAACTTCACCTGAAATTAAATCAATCATTTGTGTGCAAACGTATTTGTGGATTGCCCCTATGTTGTTCACCTGGTCCTATACTATCATTGTAATTATTTATTTCACACCCAACATAGTAAAAAAAGTAAAGGCTAGCAGTGCTTACATAGCATAACATAAAGAGACTGGCATAAACATATCCAATTTCTCTCACCTTTGGTTCAGCACCTCTCAGCAATCTTTGAAAAAGGCATACAAAAACATCTGTCTTTTAGTATTTGACCTGCCCTAAGCATTTTTGTTGTTATTCATCAATATGAAGTATAAACCTTTATGGCTAATGAAATGCGATGCTACGTAGAAGTCATTTAAAAAGAATGTGCAATGGCATCTTACCTAAACTCATCATTTTTTAAAACATCATATTTGAAAGTTCTTGTTTTAAAGGAGCAACGTGAAAGTATTGTATCACAGAGAAAGTAAAAATAAACCTCTACCTAGAATCACTTGTTTCTGCCAATCTATTGTTCATGATGGCTAGTGCTCCCACACCTCCTGAAAAGCCATTTTGTCTGGTATTGATACAAACAGTCCTAGGGTACCCATTGGCAGTCTCAGACAGCTGCTTCTGTAGAATGGCGAGGGACACTTTATTTGAGGCAGTGAGATCCCTCATAGAAATCATTTCCCCTGATAATCTCCTTCCCTCTGTGTCGCTGTCATAATGTCCATCTGTCTCCACAGAAAGGTGATTCCTGCGGAAGCGTGCTCCTGGTGTGATGGCGTTGCGACGTCCAAGTCGTGGGTTTTTTCTATGCCACCTTGTGCAGCACCTGCATCGAAGCTTTTTCAGCATCCAGTTTAAAACTTGCTTAATAACAATGGATATGACATTAAAAAGAGAGTAGATGCAGCATACTCCCAATAAAATGAACATGAAGTTTCCAAATCTATACAGTCCCTGATACTGGTATGCTGCATTTTGACTGCTTACCAAATCTCCAAATCCTATGGTGCTGAAGGTAACAAAACAATAATATAAGGAATCAATGTAATTCCATCCTTCGACCGGTGTGTACATAGCTGACGCACAACAAGACAAGATAATAGCAAAAATTCCTAGAATTAGCATTACATGATATACTGATGGCTTCCATCCAGCTAGGCTGTCCATCTCAGATAGGGCAGAGCCCCTACGAATTGTAGGGGGTAGAAGGCCACTGTTTCTTAGCCGTCTCTCGTAGCAAGCCTTCATGACAAAGGCCAGAAGAGAGATGATCCGCTCCAAGAAGAGATTAAAGAACAAAATAGTTCCAGCACACCCAAGCAGTCCATAGAAGATGAGGAAAACTTTCCCAGCAACAGTTGCAGGAGTGCTCATCCCAAATCCTAGAGACAAAGAGAAGAATTTTGCTTACTCAAGTTGGACTGGTGAATAATCAACAACTGCTATACCTTGCATTCCACCACATTATAGCTTTAGAAAAGTGCACGTCTGCAATCAGTTCAACAGAAGTTGCTACCTTTGAAGTATTTCATTTGGCACCCTTCCTTTGAAAAGTAATGTTTCTTATCCACAGACAATTGGGAGTTTATTGGGTATGTTTATGCTACAGGGCTGTGAGATATGAAAACATTTTTTGGGAATGTGACATATTTTTCATCAATAGCAGTTTAATGAAAAAGAGATAAAGTCTGAAATGGGGGAAAGGAATAGACATATTGAGAGAGGTAAATGCAGCAAAGTGAGAAGACAGGGTTGTAATGGAAACAGAAATTGTGTTTTTTGCAGTGTTTGTCCCATGTTTTTCATGCGACAAACTTCTTTCAACATCTGAAATCTCCATACGAAATACACAACAGTTTAATTCCGATGGGTTTGTTAACTTTTTAGTAGGCCTAGAGGAATTTAGGATGCACTCAACTCAAGACTCGGTGCGGGAAATCTACAGTGCAGATAGTAAGTGAGGAAGGAGCTCTGTGCAGACAATGCCAGGTAAAGAGTGACAAAGCAGAAAGGCAGAAAGTGCATAGGAGTAGGAGATCAGAAGGCATGACGGCGAGAAGCATTACTTGTGCATGAAGTGGGGGCAATCAATGTGTAGATATTGAGTGGATGAGAAGCATTTGGAAGCGCCTAAATGAAGGAGGAATTACTTAACAGACAGAGGGTTCCGATTATGAGTTTGGCAAGAAGAGGAGTGCCAAACTCGTGGTGGCGGTCAAACTGCCCACTTCTGGGGGTCCGACAGCCAGATTATGATCCTGGTGATCGGACTGCCAGGAGACCTCCAGCTCTGCTGGGATCAGGGATCCTGACCGGTTAGTGGTGGTCAGAGTTGTGGACAGCCACGTCAGTGCCCAGTTCGGCACCGCTCTGCTGATCACTACTCCACTTTCTGCTAGCCTTTCCATGGTGGTTGCACCACCATGGAAAGGCTGGAGGAAAGCCAGTGCTGGAGGCCACAAGGGGGCCCCTGCATTGCCCAGGACCATGTCATGGGCAATGCAGGAGACCACTGCCAGTACCCTTGGAGTGCGCACTGTCTGCTGTGCAGACAGTGCGCATTCCGAGGGTGCTGGTGTGTGACATCATTGACCTTGGTTCCCTAGGAACTGTGGCCAATGCTGCTGCACTGTTTCCACCAGGCTGACCAGCGAAAACGTCATAATACAACATTTCTGCCGGTCAGCCCAGTGGATACAACGTAATATGATGGGGGTGAAGCCGCCGCCTTCACTGCAGCCTCACCCCAGCAGTATTGAAGGTCTTGGTGAAAATGCCACCAAGATCATAATTAGGCCCAGAGAACGAGTGATAAACAGGGACTGTACAGTCGGGTAAATGAGGCAAAAGAATGGTGTAGACAGTCAACAGAGAGAGTAAACACAAAACAGTATGCAGACCTTGAGTAGGGTGAGTGAGGGCACTCTAAAAATGGAATGTCATGGAAAAGCAATATAAAATTATTGAGTGTAATTGGGGATGGAGACATACTGTACACACAACAGGTGAGATGAGCTATGGAGAAACTCAATGAAGATGGTGATTGGGGGTTAAGCTCGCCAGTGGACAAATGGTGGGGTAAATGACTGAAAAGCAAGAAGCTGTTGGGATAGATTCAATCAGGAAGAAGGATTACGCAGATAGCAATTAGGGAATGTGCTTTGCAGACAATGAAATGAATGATAAATACTATGCAGTTAGGGGTGAAAAGCAAAGATATTATTCCCCAATATCTAACTCAGTCCCAGAGCTTCTGTATTTTTTTAAAAGCCCAACAGAATAGCTAAATGAAGACATTTCTGTGGTTGGGAGGATCCTGCCTCTCAATATGTGTTGCGTGAGCTCTTAATTCTAGCACCTTTACACCTCCCATTTGCACTAGTTAAGATGTACCCATTTAGCCCCTAAATTTTAAATCCTAGTCTAGATTGATAGTCATTTTTGAGTTGTTCTAAAGTGAGCCAGAATAATCAGGCGTGAACTATGAGTGCAAAAGATCCTGGAAATGTTTTTGTAATACCAGCCTAAATTGCACTGAGCAAACAATTGTAGTGAGTGAACCCAACCCTCTCATGAAGGTGTTAGGGTAGTATCCCTCAAGAAAGGTCTTGGATGAAACTGTGTATTTTCCAACAAAATTGATCAAATCTATTGACTCGAAAGCAGTAGCATAACAGGTGTACTTAATAAATACACCTTCACCCAAAGAGATTTCTAGGTGCAGTTGACAGATGATAATTGGCAACCAACTCAATAGCACCTATTTTATTAACCTTTGAATGATGAAAGGCTTGCTGGAACCTCTAGGATTTTTACCCACAGGAACACACAAGGCAATGTATTGTGTTTAAAGAAACAAAATCCTAAGCAAAGGCTATAAAATACAAAATATAAGAGATTACAAATATAATTTGAAGATACAGTGCATTTTATAAAGAGTTATCAAATACTAAATGCAAATACAATCTCATTGGGTAGACTACCCAAGGCCTACTGCTACCCTTCAAGATGAAACTAACATGGTCATTTCGCCTCATAGCCACATTGCAGCTGTAATGTTTGACAAAGAGCTTCAAAGAACGGAAATTTTCTTTCTATGGCCAGATAAAATGAGCCTCAGAAAACAAGACAATTGAACACACAGGGGCATATTTACTTGTCCCTAGCACCATCAGAGTGTCACTTTCTGTGACACTCCAGTGGCGATGTGCACTGCGACATAAGTACAAGGTGGTGCCACTTTTTGTGGCTTAAAACCACCTTGTAAATATGGGCCCCTCTGATTACTTTTTCTGCGGCAGATGGGCATGCAATGGGTGCTGCTGTGGACATTCCACCATAAAATCCATTGCTTTTGATGCTGCCCCAGGTTTACAAGAATTCCTAAATCTGTGGCATCGCCACAAACTAACACCACCCCAGGGGTGGCGTTAGCATGGCGCAACAAGGAGAAATACTTTTATTTCACCTCATTTTTACTTTTTTCCTTCCTGCACATGAACAATCATTCCCTTCAATGCAGACACCCATGAACTATGAAGAAACACAGGGGTGTGCAGTATTTGTGTAACTACGGTGTATCACTGCATTTCAGAAGTGATACAGTGTGGCAATGCCAGTTTTGGCACAGCCCTATGCCACTTCTGTGTAAATATGCCCCAAACCAAATTACTTTTTATAGCACATAATAATGCTTCTTTCAAGCACTACAATGTATTCAATGCTCAAAAGGTGCCCATATTAACAGCGAGCCCTGTGTTGTATGCCATATCTAAAAAATATATAGATATTCATGTCACATGTGTCAGCATGCTGACACCAACGATATAAACAAACTAGTGCACTAAACTGTGCTAATTAAAAGAGCAGCAATGTTAGAAAGCATATGCATGAGAATGACATACCTGCATCTACATAATGTAAAAGTCCCACATCAACTTTTGACTTTGAAAGGCGGGTGGGGAGGGGTGTGACAAAGACTATTTTTTTATCTTTAGTTTGTTACCATACAATGAGTCAGTCCCTGTTTTCCAGTCTGTCTCATCAATCCTATGACATTCAATATATGAGGGAAAACACTTAAATGCAGATTTATGCTGGTGAGCTTAGTTATTTCAATATAAATAGAGCCTTTATAGCTGATGTTTTGGATACCTTGAAAGCAGTGATAGGGCAATGTGAATGTTAAGCATTAAAGTTACGATGAGACAAGTTTGAGAATATGGAACAGCCTGTGAAACATGATTGGAATACATTGCAAGTTCTCTAGCAAGGCTATACAAGGGCAATGATCTGTTATGACTCACCTGAAAGTAAACAATTTGAATTGTAATGACAGAGATAGCTAGAGCAGATATCTTGAAATAGAGTCAGATGCACCACAAAGAGAAATGCGAGGAAAGCAAGTATATGTAGGTGTACTTGTACTTTGGCCCAGAACACTATCTGATAAATCAAACCACTTGGATTCATATGAATTTCACAAAGCAGGAAGCATTTATTGATAGTGATGTGAATTTTTAAACATAACTATACGTAGAAGATTTGACTACAACTGTAGAAGATGAACACATGGTGATTCTTCTCACAGAGGAGCCATCAGTAATTGACAACAACAATCAATAGTAGGAATCAACATGATCCTCAACAGATAATGAAGCTAATGAGGAAGCTAGTATTTCAGCAGAGTTTTTGGTCCAAGAACAAATAACGCTCCTTGTCGTAAAAAGTAGATCAGAATTTAGTCACTGAGGCTTCTCTATTGGCTACATGGCATACAGAGACACATCACCCTAGGTAAAATCAAATGTAGCAATCTGTTCTGTTTTTGACCAGGAGCAATAAAAGGTCCACTTGACAAGCATTGCATGCAAGCTCTGCTCATCAATTTGGTAGCAGTGGTGCGCCACAAGCCTTACCAGTGTTGCTGTAAGACAGAGGGAAGTAGCAGAGAGGAGGGCTAATACCATGAAGGGCAAAACGGAGAATCATAGCAAAAGCCGGATCACACCTAATTCAACCAATGTGGTTAACAAAAAGAATGGATAGGTGTACCCTAACAAGGTCGATTGAACCTAGAAATCAACTCATTAGTCGTTTGTATTGCCTTGACAGAAGCTCCAAAGAAAGTTTATACTATCACCTTGTATGTATAAAAGAATGCAAACATTAAACCTAAATTTTAAAAAAAACTATTGTTGGAAAATGGCCCTATCTGAAGGGTCACCCCAGACATTTTGCCTTCCTTCTCCTCTTTTTCTTACCTCATGTTTGCTGGTTTTATGACTGCACATTTTACCATTGCTGACCGGTGCTAAAGTGCATGTGCTCTCTCCCCTAAAAATTGTAACATTGGTTCCTTCCCAAATGGCCTATTTAATTTACCTTTAAGTCCCTAGTAAAGTGCACTGCATGTGCCCAGGGCCTGCACATTAAAAGCTAGTTGTGGGCCTGCAGCACTGATTGTGCCACCCACGCACATAGCCCCTCAACTATGTCTAGGACATGCCTTTGCAAGGCCTGTGTGTACAGTTTCACTGCCACTTTGACTTGGCATTTAACACTACTTGCTAAGCCTTAAAATCCTGTTTTTCTACATATAAGGCAGCCCTAAAGTAGACCTGAGGTAACCCATAGGGCAGGGTGCTATGTAAGTAAAAGGCCGGACATGTGCTTATGTGTTTTACATGTCCTGGTAGTGAAAAACTCAAAAGTTAGTTTTCCACTACACTGAGGCCTCCTCCTCTCATAGACCAGAATTAGAACTGCCCTCATATACTTTTGAATGTTAGATTCTTATCTGAAATGAGTATCCCTGTCATGTTTAGTAAGGCCAGAATGGTAATAGAAAATCCTGCTTACTAGTGAAGTTGGATTTAATATTAGTATTTTAGAAATGCCACTTTTAGAAAGTACACATTTCTCTACACTTAATGCCACCTCTGCCTTACAGACTGTCTCCAATCCACATCTGGTCTGTGTTGGTCGACAGCTCCCCTTGTGCATTCCACCCAGGCAGCCAAAACGACCAGGCACTAAGGGCCTCATTACGAGTTTTGTGGTCTCAGGACCGCCATATTGGTGGTTGTACCACCAAATCATGACCATGGAGGTACTTCCAACAGAATATAGCCAAAGCACCACCGGCACCGCCATAGCAGTCTGGCTGCCACAGACGATGGTAACCACCTGCAGGCCGTCAGAGGTCATGTTTCCCTGGACATATTAAGAGGTTGCACACCGCCAAGGTTTCCACCACAGGAATGCCACCACAGAAAACAAGGCAGAAACAAACTGCATGTAAGGAGACACTCACCTTCAGGAATTCATACTGTTCCAAAGCTACCATGGAACCAGAACTCCACGTTATCCTGCTGCTCCTACCTGCCCAGAGACTCCGGAATCAATGCTGAAGATGACAACAGAAACCGTAAATGCCCACATTTACTTCACACTGTTGTAAATTGCCAAAGTTCATACGCTCACACCATCGGGAATTGGGGGTGAGGAGGCACACACATGTAACCTGACACTGACAGGCACGCTCACAGAGAGCCACATACACACCCTCACATACACAGTACATACACTACAGCCATCTGACACACACATGTAAAAAACACATACCGACTCCCGGAAACACAGCACGTCACAACACCACCACAACCACTACACCATCAATGCATTGGCAAGCACCCACAATAGATACTACACAGTGACAAATTAGACATACAACACAGCGTATCACCAACAGGGAACAAAAACCACAATCACACAGCCATACAACGCGGCAATCGACATACACTGCAAACACACAGCATATCGTATCTGACATACCATGCGCCAAACACGCACATGCATACAGTCAAAGCAACAAAAGCCACACAACACTGCAACAAACATATGTCAACACAAACACCACTCACTACCATTACACAACACACACCCATCAGTGTGGGACAAAAGCACTGCACACAACCTCACATGCTGCCCAGACAAAGCAGGTAGCACAAGCACCACTTACACACAAATTCTCACACTCCAACAATGTCAGCCACGAACAAATCTGCCCTAAGAAAAATAAATGCAGGACAAATATGTATCGTCGAAACCAACAACTAGTTGGTCCAAAGATGTATTCATTATAAAATAGATAATTCATTAAATGTCCAAGGTCGTAGGCCAGTTCAATTAGAAAATGTGCAACATGCACACAATGCACATCTATGTGTCCCGAACTTGACTCCTGACTGCCATGTAACCTCTACAGGTGGGGGAATGAAGGGTACAGGCAAACCTCAGGAATTATCGGGGGAGCAGAAGAAGGGTTTGGGCCTAGGCTTTGGAATTGGGCTTCGGAGGGGGGGTTTAGGTCCATGCTTAAGGGAGGGCTGGGGTCTCTTGGAAGGAGTCGACTTCTTGGTGGAGGAGGGTCATGGGTACTTGCAGGGGGTTAGCAGAGGCCTTGGAGGTGGAGGGGACGGGCCTGGGAAGGGAAACAGAGCATTTAGGGGTCTCACAGAGGGGGGTAGTAGGGAAAAAAACAAAACATGAAAGGAACACTTTTTTACACACATGGACGGTTGTCAGAAGGGAGTATAGGTGCGGAGGGTGAGGAAGTGATTGTTTGAAGTGTCTGTGTGGGTGTTGTGGGTGCGTGTTGTGGGAAGTGTGCTTGTGGGTGGTAGGTGTCTGTTGGGTGGGTGGGTGAAGGCGTTTATGTGTACAGGATTGAGGGGGGTGGAGGTGCTGGGGATGCCATCGTGCGTGGGTGAGTGTCTGCCTGGGTGGGGACTGCAGGTATGATGGATGTGCTGCATGTCGAAGTGTCAGTGGTTGTGGTGTCTGCGGGTCTGGTGACTGGGGTGCATGTCTGAGGGTCTGCTATAGTGCTCACTGAGGATAGGATAGGTGTAGTGGCTGGATCTGTGAATGTTGGTGTCTACAGGTGTGTCAGGTGTAGTGTCAGTGATGCTGGGGGTGGTAGTGGTGTCAGGGCAGATAGTGTGTCTGCATCTCTATGTTGCTTCTGTGTATGCCGGTGGTGTGTCTTGTTGTGCCTATGTTTGTCTGAGCTACCCTTGGCTGTTGAGGTGGATGCATGTCTGTCTGTGTACTTTGGCTGGGTTGGGGAAGGGGATTTGGGTTTGGGAAGAGGAAGGTGGAAGGGGGACGGCAGACAAAGGGTGGCTGTCTGAGACGTCAGGTAGCATTCATACGAGATGGATGGAAGCCAGCAGTACTTATAGGTGGAAATGCAGATTTTCCGAGTGAGAATCAGCCAGATGAAGATGAAGCTGGAGACTTCAGGGCAGATCTCATCAATCAGTACTTAAACTGACTCAAGATAAGTGATGTCTTCTTAATAGTGAGATTTCGTATTGTAATCTAAAAATGATGACTGCCTTGTCACCTCCTATATACCATCATCTGTGAGGTCTTAACTCCAATGCCAATGAGTCAGGTATGCATGCAGATTGTAAATTAGTATTGTGTACAGTACATTGTGAGTTTATGTTTGGCTCTTCATCATTGGCAAGTCACATACAGTGTTAGAGGTAGATGGGAATTGCACATAGAAATCGAATGTGGACATGGATGAAGCCAGGTACTGATTGGTATGAGTATGCAGAGTGTAACTAATATGGCCACGCTGTCAGAACACTGGGTTGGAAGTGTGTTTTCCCACCAAGAAGACCTGTTTGGTACTGGAGGTGGTCAAATGGAGTCTTGTATGTGTCCATATGTGTCTGCAACATGTGAAAATGTTGAACCAAAGCCTCTACCATCATAATGGTTTCTGTTGTATGTGACCTACCTTGAACATAGCTGTCAGTGAGTAACTACTTTGCTGACCAATGTGCATGTTTCTGTGGACTGACATAGGTGAGTGGCAAGCCTACAGGTATGTGACCATGATAAGTGAAAGGTTCCAGGACTGGGGACATCAGTACTGATCTCTGACTGTATCATGGGGAATGATTATTAGGAAGCTAAGGTAGGGGTATGTGATGAGGCTTTACTTAGTGATGGGAAGGGCCAATTTGTATGGCTCCAGGCTTGTAAGAAGACTGACATGTCCTTAACTTCTGTAACCTGCGGGATAGTAGTGTATGACACCTAAGAGAATCTGATGTCACTAGCAGTACCACTCTATGTGCTGTTTGCAAATCTAGAAAAAGATGTGTGGAGATATCCAGTACAGCTGTTTTGGCTTATGCCTATGTTACAATCCCAATGTAAAGAGTCTCCTGGTGATACAGTACACATGTGATGTCCAAAACAAAGGTTGCACAATACAGACGGACATATTGATAACAGTGATGTCATACATGACAATTGTACATGGTTGATCAATTACACTTACACAGAACCTATTTTTAAGTTGTATTTATTGGGAGTGCAAAACAATACAGGTGAATTGAAACAGAAATAACACAAAGTAAACATTGAATTGTTCAGTGATGGTTGCTGAAATCATCAGGGTAGTTGCTTCACCATTTCCTTGCACCATAGGAAAATGGAGTTAGGTTTTAGAACAGTCAACAGGGTGTATCTGTGCCACACAAGGGGAGCAATCAGGAGAGCTTCACTTCCTGGCAGTGGGTTTGGTCTTGGCATCTGCTCCTCCTGGATGTCTGGGTGGATGTCCCCGTTTATGGAGGGGTATCTCTGCTACAGAGGGTGGGGCTACTGAGGTATGACCTTTCCCTGGCAGGGTCTCCATTCCACTAGCAATCACAGATGTTGAAGGGCCAGGAGAGTCATTACTAGTGGTTGAGGCCTCATGTTATGTGGTAGACCTATTCAGGGCAGGGTGGCACCCCACCAATAGAAGCGAGGATGGCATTTTTTGCCTGCCAATGCTGCATTACTTGCTGGTGGTTGTCCCTCCACAGCTGTTGTTTTTACCCCATCATGGTGACTACCTGGCCCATCATGCCTTGGGAATTTTGGTAGGCTCCCAAGACTTAGAAGATGGTTTCCTTGTTAGTATTGTCCCTTTGAGCTCCCATGTTCTGGCCCACACCATCCTCCCACGCACCCTACCCCCATGTGCCTGTGCCCCTGGCACAGGGTGCTCACTCCCACTGGTGGCAGGACCATCAGTGTTAGGTGTGAAAAGAGGAGACTCAGGTACCTGTACTGGGGGGCACACAATGGTAGAAACAGTCCTTGGGACACAGGTCTGGGATGAATGGTTACCTGTGATGTGGGTGCAACAGGGCAGGGAGGAGTCGATGTGGACAGGGCAAGGCTGACAGGTATTGACTGGCCAGGTGTCCCTGATGGGCCAGCTTCGTCCTCAGTGTCCACACATTCAGCGGAGTTGTCCTTATTGGGGCCTTCATCCAGAGGGATAGTGGCATTCTCTGGTATCCTCTCCATGGTGACAATGGCAAGGTTACCTGTGGGAGAAATGGAACATAGAGTTGCTGTAAGTGATATAATAAGGTATGTTTCCATTTTAGTATTAGTGAAGTTGTGTGAGATGCACACAGTGCCTTAACATGATCCCCAGAAATGACAATGATAGCTGCTCCCAAATGTAACTTAGTACAACATCACACTCTGAAATTTCAATACAATACACCATGCTCAAAGATGTTAAACCCTGTTGGTAGGTATCCAACTGCTGATACCCTCTAAAATTGTCTGACTATAGACATCTCTTGTTGCACAGTGAAGTGTTTGGAATGATACATGCCACAAAAAGTTGCACAATGCACAATAGTGTCAGAGTAGGGACACAGTATGGAAATGAGCAATTAACATTGACCTCTATCTGGATGTACTGCATGTGCATCCAGTTTGGCATCTATATTTCCCCCTCGAACCCCCCCAGTGAGTCAATTCCATTTTTGGCGTCAAAAGCAAACAAACACAAATGATGGACAGAATGTGGAACCAATCAAACATTCACCCCCAGTCACAGATCTCTGTTTTATCTATCAATTATTTTTGCTCAACATGCCACCCCAGTTTGGACCCAGCCATATGCAAATCAGTCTTGACCCTGTTCCCCATGAGAACAGTCCAGCCCGAACTGCCAGGCCAGGTCCTCACTGGACCTGAAACAAGCATCCTGGGACCGGTTTCAGGGTATCACCCTTCATCAGCCAGGCTAGCTTGAATCCAGAGGCATAGTGAGCCTGGGACCCACGTCTGGGCAAACCCGGCGCACTTATGGCATCAAAAGCAAACAAACACAAATGATGGACGGAATACGGAACCAATCAAACATTCACCCCCAGTCACAGATCTGGGTTTGATCCATCAATTTTTTTGCTCACATTGCCACCCCAGTTTCGCCATATTCAAATCAGTCTTGACCCTGTTCTCCATGGGAACAGTCCAGCCCGAACTGCCAGGCCAGGTCCTCCCTAGACCAGAAACAAGCATCCTGGGACCGGTTTCAGGTAGGCTGGATACCTGAAGATAGAGACAATTTTAGTGTCAGTGACAAATTTTGAAAAGGCCCATTACCATTGTTTCAATAGATATTAGAATGATAGAATGTTGAGAGCTCCAGTGAAGAAAACAGACTGGCCCCAGGTTTATAAGCCTTCTGCTCCAACATTCCAATGTTTGTCTTTCTGCTGCTCCCTTTTATAGTACATTCTACCCTTAAAGGGTGAAATGTTCTAATAGCCTTATAGCCCTTCAGCCTCAGGCAATACCTGTTGTTCAAGGCCCTCACCCTCGCTATAACTCAGGCTCGGGCCTTTAACAACTGGTATAGCCCATGGCAGCGTGCTATAAGGTTATATTAATGTCTATAATAATTACTGACATTAAGTCAAAAGGGGGTAATGCAGAAAAACGAGACTAAGGAAAGTTTCACACCATCAGTAACTCAGTAACTTAGAGCTAAATCATGAAATCTCATGATTACTGGCATTTGACCACACCTGAAGGGTTCATCACAATGATAGGAACCAAGGTTAAATAAGCCAGGTTATGTTAAATAATTGTTGTACCTACAGCTACTGAGTGAAGCCTCCTAATTTCAAAGGAGATAAATAAATATGCAAAGGAGCAAAATGTGCCTCGCTTATTCTAATGCAATTGAGACTGGAAAATTGAGCATGAGGTCCTCCAATTAAATTGTGTGGGAGAATTTTCTATAGGAATCCTGTGTTCAAATGCATGCGTTGAAGGATTAGACAGGAATAATAATGGAGATGTTACAGAAACAAGTAAGTGAAACTAAAAACACAACGGGCTGTTCAAAGAGACCACCAGTCTTGAGATACAATGGAGTTAAAATGTACCTTTAATCATTTGATGGCCTGTAATGTAGTACCCTGTATTGTAGGCTTGCCCTTTATGCATAGAGAAAGGCAGATCGTTTTTAGTAATCTTTTCCAACAAACAATGCATAGAATATTTACTCCTCTAGTAGTTACAATTGGCAAGTTAATTTGATGTGCATGTGATAGTCAAGTGACCCTTTATTTTACAAAAAACTGTGGTACCAATAAACACAATGATGAGCAACCTGGCTGACGTGGAATATAGCCTGCATTTTAAAATTGTATAAAGTCTACCTGGACCTGCCCATGGATTCTGCTACCCTTTGCGTACCATTCCCGGTGGCAATCTACTACATGAGGATGTATGGAGGTGGTGCAAGGGATGTGTACATTCATGATTAAATGTGTTTCTTTCCTTTTCGACACTTTCCGATCCAGAAGAATGCTTAGATAAATAACGAACATTTGGCACTGTGTTAAGATGTGTTGGTCTTATCCAGGTTTAATTTAAAACTATATATGAAAGATTCTCATGGAACCTGGACCACTATAGATACAGTAACAATGCAATCCAGATAAGTAGTTTGTTTGCGAAAAAGCTAAACACTGGAGTAAGTCTTATGATTGTTAAATAACTCGACAATGTTTCAGTAAAAAATAATATTTCCTCTTTCAAACATCATGTGCCCTAAAGTAACTATAACTCGGGCCCCTACCATGCGCATTCTTGTCAGCAACTATGTAATTTGTGATGTTGCAGTCATGCTATCAATGATGCCATAAATCATGAGTAATGTACTATATGGAGTAATTAGGAGTGTATTGCAATGGTGTGAGTGACACTTACTTTAGGGCATGATATATAGTTACTTGAAATAACTATAACTGGTGAATTGCAGGGGTTTTCTTCATTCAAAACATTATGTTTTAACTGACATTATTACCTAACTATACCGTTTCTTTAACCTTTGTTTTTTTCAGTGAATTTCTAAGGTTTTTTTTAATGTAAAGTAAGATCTAATCACAATACCTATAAAGTGAAGTCTTTATTTTTTCAGTGATTTTCTGGAGTTCTTTTAACAGAAAGTGATATTTTATTGCCATACATAATTCAACCTCTGCTCCCCGAAGGCTGTGTGAGCTGAAGGGTTGGACATAGGATCTGGGTTGAACCAGGTATCCTTAGGCCAAAAAGTGTAAATTATAAGAAATAGTTAATGGCTGACCAGGACCTAAGTGTGATTATAGTCCAACCTCATGTGAGCAGTGTTTGGATACACTAAGAGCCTCGTTTATGAGACCCTAGCGGCGACTGTGCAACCGGAGCAGCCAGTCCATGATTACAAGGCCACGCAAAGCCACCTTGCGTGGCTTTTCATGGCCTTGTAAATGTGGACCCCTTTTACACATAATGTTGAATGAAAGGAATGTTCCTTGGGTGTTGCTTGGGCTGTTCTCTCGCAATACCCATGGAACCCGTAGGAATCTGATGCATTCTCAAATTTACACGTCAGGAAATTTGTCAGATTCCTACGCCACCTCAGGGGTGGCACAAGAGTTATGCAATGGGGAGAAATATTTTATTTCTCCATGTTTTTTCCTCTTTCTATGTGTGCTGCAATACCTCTTTTGATCGTTTCTATGCATGAAGGTGTCCCCTTCTGCACCAAAACAATCATCTCCACAATGGAGGCGCCCTTGCACCATGGTGCAAGGGTGCTTGAATTTGCGCATTGCAGCAATTTGGGCGCCAGCGCAGGGGATGAGGACAGAAATGCGCCATGTCTTATAGATACAGTGCAATTTTGCCCTTTCCTGGTGGCACAGGGCAGCACAGCAAGGCACTTGCTTCTCCATCCTGCACCACACCTCATAAATGAGGCCCTAAGTGTTTCCCTCATGTGAAAGTTTTGACCCTGGGGCTTAGTCTTTTTTTTCTTTTTGTACAAAGACTTCCAGAGGGGCAAGGTCAAAGCCTACAGTTAGCACGGGTCCCTCAAAGACAGATATGTTGTTTTTGAGCCCCTGCTAAAGTGATTCGTTTTGGTGCCAAGCGAGTGACGAAGCTGGATTCAATAGCCACTGAGGAGACTTGACCCTTGGAATAGATTTGCTACCTCTCCTGGCTTTAAGGGTTTATCTTTGGATTTAGTCACTTTTGTGGTTCTCAAAAGCCAAATCTGGTCGCTATAGCTGGGCATTGATGCATCCTGCCAAAGCTGCACCCTCCCTGGACAAGACTCTGAAATGGAAAAAAGACTAGGTTCTACTTTTCACCAAATCCAGATCTCCTTAGGTTCTAGTCATTAGTAGCCTGCTGGACTTGATGGAGTCAGGAAACCTTCTACATTTCGGTTTCCCCAAGCAGTCAAACAGGGACTTTGGTTGGCAGTCAGGTTACCCCCTGTCCAAGCAAGGACCTTCACTCTAGTCAGGGAAAAGTAGAATCACCCTCAGTTAACCCCCGCTCACCCACTTGGTAGCTTGTCATGAGCAGACAGGCTTTACTTCAGAAGCAAGGTGTAAAGTGTTTGTACCAACACACACAGTAACCCAGTGAACCCACCTCCAAATGACACAACACAGGTTTAGAAAAATAGGTAATATTTATCTAAACAAAACAGGACAAAAACGATAAAAATCTGACATACACAAGTCATCATGAATTTTAAAAAGAATAAGAGTCTTAATCTTTAGAAAACAGTGAGAACGCTGTTATTGCCCAAAAGTACCTGGGTGGCGTCACAATAAAGATGTACGGGCGAGTGTGCGTCGAAACAGGCCGGTGATGTGTCAATTTCTCACTCGCAAGTGAGACCGTGCAGTGTTCCTCCTCTGGTCGGGTCGGCATATGTCATTTCTTCTCTCCTGCAAGAGAGCGATGCGTCGATGCCAGAGGGGGACCTTGTGTACGGGAAGGCTTTGCATTGATTTTCCACACCCAGCGATGTTGCGCTGAAATCTGGTTGCATGGTGTCAAGAAACCACGTTGCATGGGGCTTGCGTCATTAACAGCTGCCGCTGCGGGTGTTGCACATTATTTCTCCAGCCATGTTGCGTCGATCTGCCAGCTGCGATACAGGTGGAGCATCGGTTTTAGCAGCGAGGCCAGCGGCGCGTCGTTTAGCAGCTGCGAGGCGGGTGGTATGTCCAAAGTTTTCCTGCACGGCTGTCTTTGCGTGGATTTCTGGTCTTTTCTGTCCTTTTCCTCCAGCTGCACCTTTCAGGGGCCCAGAGACAGGTTAGGTCACCACTTCGCAGGCAGGACTCTCAACAGGAAGCCCATATGTGCTGGCAGAGAGAAGTCTTTGTTGTACCTGAGACCTTAACAACAGGAGGCATGCTCAGTTCAAGCCCTTGGAGATTCTCCACCAGTGGGAAGTCACACAAAAGTCAGTCTTTGTCCTCTCTCAGGTAGAAGCAGCTACTGCAGACCAACCCAGCAAAGCACAGTCAGAGGCAAAGGGGCAGTACTCCTCCTTCAGCTTCTCCAGCTCGTCTCCCGGGCAAAGGTTCCTCTTGGTTCCAGAAGTAATCTGATTTCAAGAGTTTTGGGTGCTCTTCCTATACCCCTTTCTGCCTTTGAAGTAAGCCTACTTCAAAGAGAAGTCTCTGTTCTTTTCAAGAGCCTGCCTTGATAGGCCAGGCACCAGACACACACCAGGGGGTTGGAGACTGCATGGTGTGAGGCCAGGCACGGCCCTTTCAGGTGTAAGTGACTACTCCTCCCCTCCCCTCAACCCAGATGGCCCCTCAGGATATGCATGCTACACCCCAGCTCCCTTTGTGTCACTGTCTAGAGGAGAGGTGCAAACAGCCCAACTGTCAAACTGACCCAGACAGGAAATTCACAAACAAGCAGAGTCACAGAATGGGTTAAGCAAGAAAATGCCTACTTTCTAAAAGTTGCATTTTCAAACACACAATCTAAAAACCAACTTCACTAAAAGATGTATTTTTAAATTGTGAGTTCAGAGATCTTAAACTCCACATGTCTATCTGCTCCCAAGGAAAATCTGTGCTTTAATGATATTTAAAGGCAGCCCCATGTTAACCCATGAGAGAGATAGGCCTAGCAACAGTGAAAAACGAATTTAGCAGTCTTTCACCATCAGGACATGTAAAACACATAAGTACATGTCCCACCTTTAACATGGACTGCACCCTGCCCATGGGGCTATCATAGGGCCTACCTTAGGGGAGCCTTACGTGTATACAAAGGGAAGGTTTAGGCTTGGCAAGTGGGTACCCTTGACAAGTCGAAATGGCAGTTTAAAACTGCACACACAGACACTGCAGTGGCAGGTCTGAGCCATTTTTAATGGGCTACTAATGTGGGTGGCACAACCAGTGCTGCTGGCCCACTATTAGTGTTTTATTTACAGGCCTTGGATACTTATAGTACACTTTACTAGGGACGTCCTAGTAATAATGGATAAGCCAATGGATAAGCTAATTTATACAGGGAACACTTATGCCTTAGCACTGGTCAGCAGTGGTAAATGTCCAGAGCAAACAAAACAGCAAAAACAGAGTCCAGCACACAGAAACAACATGGGAAGTAGAGGCAAAAGGTTAGGGAAGACAATGCCAATCATGCCAAGCCTAACACAAACATGGAGGCCAACCATTTTATCTTTGGAGAACAGTTCCAGTGCCTGGGTGCCAGCAGAAGACAGCAGTGCTTGAGATGTCTTTTCAGGAATCAGGCACATCTGTCTTTAATCAGCATATTTTTTTCGTACACCCACAAACGTTCTAAGGAGGTGTGGAGAGGTGCTGTCTACTAACGAGGCAGAGATTTAAACAGTTCCTTGACTCAATCCTGATTATTCTCGAAAACTATTTCCACCTCCCTTTTCAACACTTCCTTTTGGATTTACTAAAACATTCCCAGAATCCTTAAAAATCAGAGTCCATTCTGCATCTGCAGAGGCACTGATCATTCCCTAGCAACTCCCTTACTTAGATGAGGTACCTTCCCCTCTGTTGAGTTCAAAACTAGTTTTCCCTCCTGATGTTGTTGGAGGGATAATGTCTAAGGATAGTCATGCAAATTTGACACCACCAAGTCAAAAGTGTAGGTTTTGAGGATGTTCTTTGGTCTTCCTACTGTTTCTTTTGCCTGCATAGATGGCTTATACTTGTTAAGTGTCCAGCTGTTGACAACATGCCTGTCTTCCTTGGCTGAGAGGCCAAGCCCTTCAGTCTTGAATGCAGTACAGTAGGGAGGCAAATGAATGACGTTTAACTTCCAGGCCACTGGTGCAATTTCTATGGCAACATACAATGGCTTTACTCAAGAGCTTAATACGCCAATTTGGTGAAAGCAGTTTTAGCTCTAAATGCCAGTATCACAGTGCAGTATCACAGTGCACAGATTCAGAATACCACCAAAGTGGGGTCCAGTAAAAGAGAAAAAATATTGGATGACTAATTGAAAAAGGGACTAATGCCTTCCCAATCGGAACTCCTATAAATCAAAGGGTGAGCTATTGTTAAAATGATTTAAGGTGCTCAGAAGTTTGAATAATAAAAGGTTAGCTTTGTATGCTTAGAGCACCATCGATGGTTGGAATGCCGCAATGGTAATATTAAATAGGAAGAAAGGAAAATGAAAAAACAATCTTAAAAGATCAAACATTATTGCTTGGTAAATTAGTAACACATTTAGGTCCTGATTACGAGTGGGCAGTCCTCGGATCGCCACCCCCATGATGACAGTTGGACCGCCATCGTTGTGGTGGTCTGACCGCCACATTACGAGGGTGGCGGGCAGTCCCCCCCAACCTACCCGCATCTCTGCCGGGACCAGAGATCCCAACGGACTGACGGCAGTGCAAGTTGGAATCAGCCAGGGGAGAGCTGAACTCAGCACCGTTCTGTTGATTACAACATGGTTCTCCTCCAGTCATTATATTGTGGTCTCATTGAAACGAAAGACTGGCGGAGAACAGGTGCAGGGGGCCACAGGGTGGGGCCCCTCCACTGCGCATGTCCGTGGCATTATTATCAGTCAAAAAGGTAAATAATATTTATTAAATAATTCATAATTATTGTCTAAATACCTTCCCACCCAACATTTATATAAGCAACAACACATAAAATAATATATAAACTAAAACACATGTAAAACAATATTTTAACAATTTTATTACTGGAAACGATATTTAAAAAATTGATATTCTTTTAAAATACATTACTTACCTCAAATATGATATTCTTGTCAATAATATTTGGGAATCACACTAGTTTTGTGTCACAATATTTAATTTCTGACATGCAGGCCTCCTGATAATTTAAACTCAGTATTTTGTCTACATATCAGCCACATGATGCCCAAAACAAGGAAAACACTGGCACTTACAATCCTGTGGGTTTATACAAAAAATGATTCAGAAGGTATTAGTGCATAATTAGGAATACCATTATTCAGGTATGATACAAAACCGAATTGAAGTGTCTGTAGAAACAGCAGAGATGGAAAATAAGAAAACACAATTGATGCTCAATTAATAAATAAATTCAATATTTTTAAAACCTGAAAAAATTATGGTGGGGCACATGTCATCTGCATGGCTTTAGAAAAATGTGTGCCCTTCTGTCACATATTTTAGAAAAAATGTAAATGTGCATTACATTTGTTGTTGGTTTTGGTTATCCATTAGATCTGAATGGGGCCTGTTCGTGTGGGCATGTTAGCGGGGCTATGTCCAAAATGAGAAGTGTCCTAGTACGGCCTTCTTCAATGTATGGTTTTGCTGCTCCCCTCGCTGCTGTGCCAGTGTTGTGATGTGTCGCTTTGTGTGTTTTCACTGTTTGTGTCTGCCTGTATTGCGCATGGCATAATAGGGGCGACGTGCTGATGTGTGTGTTGTTTGCTGGGTTGTATGATGGCGCTGTTGTGTGGGTTTCATTGCACATGGGTAGTAGCAGTTGTCGGGGAAATCTTAAGGTGCACTTTCTCAATTTTTTAATCACATCTTAGATGTCATATTGTCACAAGTATGACTCCTACATCTTTCGTCATTCAGGCCTTTTTAACTGGCTGGAAAGGGGAGATTTTGGAGAAGTATGTCTTCTTGGTAAGTATTGTTCTACTTACATTTTATTTGCAGGACACATTATGCATTTATAAACTAAAGTTTAGGTTTTCCTAAATGTAAGAGACAGTGCTTATTCTTTTCAGCCCTGGATTATTACCCCTTACCTAAATGCTAAAAATACAAGACAGAACAGATAAAACAGCACACATAAGTGTACAAGAACAGTAATGGAGCACAAGTTTGGGATTCTGAAGAGGAGGTTTAATTGCCTTCATAAAAGTGGTGGAGCATTGCAGTGCACACCTAAAAAAAGCTGTGTTGTGCTATTCTTCACAATATAGCAATGAGAAACTGACTACCAGTAGAACATGATGGCAGTTCAGATGAAGATGAAGAACCAAACCAGTATTTAATTTGAGCCAAAGGTTTCCTTTGCTCAGCACCAGCACCTAGTTGTCAGCACAAGGACCAGCACTTATGACAGTTTGCCACATAGTGCCACTGTTTAATTTAGTGACGGGCACACCGACAGTTGTTTATATACATTAAATATGATGAATGCCTGCAGCCAAAGATATACTTTTAGCTTTGGTGGACTGGAATTGTAAGAATTGTCACATTTGTAGGAAAGTGACAGTTATTAGTTGTGTTGTTACTGTAACTGGCTGCTCTAACAGCGGCAATGGGCAATGCAAGCAAAAATGGCCTCATGACTAGGGCCCTGGCACTAATATTTTTAGAAACTAAGCACTGAACCAAACTCACACCTAGCCCAACCACGACAAGAGGGAACTGTAGCAACTGAGGACAGAGCAGGAAAAAATGACACTACAAATAATTATTTCTAAGGTAAGGACTAAGGGACAATTTTGCATTTCTTGAATAGCAACTTTATAGAAATCGCTATTTAAGAAATGCAATTGCAATGTACTAAGATATAAAGTAGGAATCACTATTGGGAAATCGCAAATAAGAAATCCCATTGCATGTGAGTAAATGGGTCGGTTTTACATTTCCCAAATAGCGAGAGTGCAAGTTATAGTTACCTTCGGGCACAAGTTTTAGTTACTTGAGATAACTCTAACTATAACTGGTGAATTTCTACGGTTTGGTATATTTAAAATGTGAGTCTAACTATATCGTCCCTGGAACCTTTGTTTTCTTCAGTGAATTTCTGTGTTTTTTCATATTTCTATTTCCTAACTATAACGTCCCTGTAGCCTTTGTTTTTTTCAATGAATTTCTATTATTTTTTACATATAGTAATGATAATTAATCTAACCACTGCCACACATGGCAGAAGTGGCAGTTGGCCACAGTGAGTGGGTCCATGAGGATGTCAGTGGGTCTCTGAATGGGTGTGTGAGAGTCTCAGTGGGTTTGTGAGCAGGTACATAACTCTCTTAGTGGGCCTGTGAATGGGTGCGTGAGGGTGTGACTGGGGCTGTGAATGTGTGCACGAGGATCTGAGTGGGTGTGTGAGTAGGAGTGTAAGTGTCTGAGGTGGTCTGTGAATAGCTGCATAAGTGTCTGAGTGGGTGTGTAAGAGGAAGGAAGAGATTGAAAGAGAGAGAGATAGAGCAAGGGAGAAAGAGGCTTTGTTGTATTATATACATAGAATGAGATGTTTCTGCACAATGTGAAAAGAAAAATGTATTTGTCATTTAAAAACAGTAGGATCACCTTTCAGTGTGAGTCTTAAACATTTGCACTTAAAAAAAAAATGGTTGTACTCGAACGTTCAACTTGAAAATCTGTGACATTCATACTTGAGTCATTCATTGTTTTTTAATATATATTTTTAAGCCCTTTACGGGTTATCTGGGACCATGGGGGAGCACTCAAGGGTTCCCCCGTGGTCCCTGGCAATTTAAAAAAAAAAATTATAATCTGCCCCATACGTGATATCTGTGCCTCAAGGCATCCCCTGCAGTCACTGACTATACTTTTTATTTTTTTTATGACATGCCCTTTACAGGCTATCTGGAACCACCGCAGTGGAAGCCTCAGGGCATCCCCTGCAGTTTCTTTGCTCCAGAAACCAAGGAGCTGCTGTGCTGCTGAATGACTGCCACTCTGCTGCTCTGGAAGAACTGAGGACTGCTTTCATGCTGTGCTGACCTGCTGCCTGGGTGAGAAAGACTGGACCCACATCTCCTAAACCCAACACCCATGTGACTCCAAGGGCCAGCTGATTGGTATCCTGTTATCTGACATCTCAGGGTCACAAAAGACTTCCAACTGACCTCCTACAGCACCTTGACTTTGCCAACTGTGAGTCTGGCCCTGCAAAGTGGTACCAATCCAGTCCTGGGTGCTTGGAAGTGGGTATAAAGCGCTGCTCCAGCAAGAATCCCCACATCAATGTTGTTGCACCACTTCGAACAGGTGCATCTCCATCGATGCTGATGCATTTCTGCTGCTGCAAAGATCAAGTGCATTGCATCGCTGATGGTGCAGCACATTGCTTCCATTCCTGATACATCTCTGACTTTCTGCAGCTCAGAATTGATGCATCGTCTCCATCCTAAAAATGAACGATGATGCATTGTCTCCTCTGTACCTTGCGTCTCCATCGATGTTGATGCAAACAAGGTACTTTGCAGTGGCCCAAGCATGGTCCCTATATCTGACCCGTGCTCCATCACGGTCGGCCTGAGCTTTTACACTTGACCCAGTCTAGTGCAACCAGATAGCCCCAGTTGGTGCTTTATGCTTTTTAGCACAATATTTCACTTTATTCTTTAAAAACACATAACTCCAGTTCTACTTTTTGGATTTTTATCACTTTGGCCTTGGTTTGTTCACAAAATTAAGCTTTATTTTTCTAATCAAGTCTGCTATTTTTGTGGGTGGTGTTTTCACTGTTTTACTGTCTGAAGTGTTGCACAAAATACTTTACACATTGCTTCTTAAGTTTAGCCTGACTGCTCTGTGCCAAGCTAGGAAGGGGTGAGTACAGGTTAATTAGAGTGTGTTTGAACTTACCCTGACAAGAATTGGGGTTTCTGCTTGGACAAACAAGATGCATCCCTTTTGGCAACCAGAAACCCAATTTCTAAAAGCTATGATGGAGGATGAGCATGGATGGCAATTTGTTCTGTTTCCAATCTCTAACAAACAATCAACTTTAGTCTGCAATATAGATTCTCTGATGTCATTAGTGTAAGAAAGAGTACCATCCACAAAAATTGAGAATGATAACTGTAAATACCATTTTGCCATCTCTTAATACCAATTTGATACTAATCGATATTAAGAAATTGCAAAATCAATAATTTGAGCATCAGGCCCTTATTGCTTCTGAAGCTTCTCCAAGTCCTTGACACCAAGCCACATAGAATAGCATTGACCACAAGCATCTAACCCTATTTTTCTAAAGTAATAGTTAGGATCATACCTGCAACCTCAGTGGTAGCAAAGTCTGGTTTTCTTTTTGTATCTTGTTTTTCACCTAACTATTTATTTGCATGTGTAATGAATACATTTTCTTTTTCCAAAGTAAAGCATGGACCGCACTCTGATTTTATTGAATTTTAACCATTATGTCATACTTTATCTGAGTTTCTAACCTGCTCCACTACTTATAGTAAGCCTTGACTTTTCCTCCTGACTACCCTTAAAGAGTTTCTTCCAATTAAAGTGCACCATCATTGTGACCGTGGGATATGAGTGGTGATGGGATAGTTCAATATTTTTACTTTTACTGGCTAAAATGATCCAGTCAATTTTTTGCAGTGATACTTTTAAAACAGGTATTTATAATGGCCTGGTCTGGTACTTCTATGGTCATCAGAAGGACAACATGCTCTCTTTCTTATGGCTTCTTTCTTTGTTAACACTTTCTGTGTAGTTTTCAAGAAAAAAAAAACATGCTGTCTTAATTGAACATAGAAAACAATTGCTTCACTGTATTTAGGAAATGTTGAAAAAGACATATATTAATTGCATAGATTCATGAGGACAGAACTTAATATCTGCTCATTAAGGTAACTTCAATGAGTATTTTGTGAAGTCAGCACCAAATTTCATATGTGCACATTGTGGTGAAATATTTATTAAAACGTGCATAGACATAACACCTTTTGTGAGATCATCTCTATTTCTCATCTTCACCTCTCTCCTCCTGTGAATGTTGCTTGGCTAGCACCCAATATTTCAGTCATACATTTTAGACAGGCCTTCGAGTTACACAAGCAACATAGAAGGGAAGGTTGTTATACGAAGCTAAAGGATTAACCAAAAGAGGAATGAAAGTACATGTACTGTACACGAAAATGATGAAGTCACTGGGCCAATCTATTGTCGAAGTCTGATGGCCACATCTTTAGATCATAAAGAAATTGTATGCATTTTACGGAGGAGGCTTCCAAGATGCTCCAACAACTGTTGTAGTAATGCTGTTAAACTTGATTGAAACATCTGTATAATAAGGAAGGGAGCTGGAAGAAGGGAAAATGACTACAACATTTAAAGCAGCATCCGAATGTTATAATAGGTAATTGTATGCTAATTTGTGTTGCTTTTCAAGAAAAGATGATTTTACGATGAGAATTGGTGGAGAAGAATCTGTAGCATCAATGAAGATTTTCTGTACTGGGAGGTTGGCAAATGCAAGGAAAGAATTTGTGACAGGAGTGATAGCAATGGATTTATTAACAGAAATTTGTTAAAATGATGACATTGCAGCAAGTGACCAAAGTGAAGACAGAAGGGTAAGTGGAATCAATGGCACATAAGCCCACAGAGAAAGACCTCCTGTCCCACCTCGGTCACCAAATGTCACATTTATAACTGAATTAAAATGTCCTTCAATCAAAATAATTTGTATTTTCAACTCATTTGTCCTTGTTATTAATTGTCATTTTATTAGAGGTGTATGGATAGGTCCAGCCATCCCAATAAAAACACACTTACACCTGAGAGCGCAGTGTGCTTCCTTGTGGAAACTAAGGCCCTCATTTTGTCAATGGTGGTAAAAAACACCTACCCCCACAGGGAAGGGTGCCAAAATATCACCACTGCGGCTACCATCCGTCCACCAGATTATGACCACTGCCGGACTTCCACTACAATAAGGGCGGAAATCCGGCAGTGGTCATACTGGCAGATGGTGGTAAGGTGGCACTGCTACCGCCAGCACATCCACGTCAGTAGACAGCCGCCAGGCATATCATGACCTGTGATATGGCCTTGCGGTGTTTTGCTGGGGGGTGCTGCTGGTATTAGCAGCGCCCCTTCCCGTTCCCTGCCGGAAGACCACCTGGAAGAAGCTAAGTTGGTCTTCCGACAGGGAAGGAGGTGGGGGGTGTTGTGTGTATGTGTATGTGTGTGTGTGGCTGTGTGCATAATATGTGAATGTGTGTGTTAATGCGTCTGTGTGTGTAGTGTTGTTTGTGTCGGTGTATGCATGTGTGTGAATGCATGTAAGAATGGTAATGTGCGTGCGTGTCTGCATGTCATTGTAAATGTGTGTACAAAAGTGTGCAAGCATGACTGGATGTATGCATGTATGAATGTGTGTATGCCAGTGTGAGTGAGTGGGAGTATGCGTGGTGCATGTCTGCGGGTGTGTGCGTGTATGGGGGCTAGGGGATTGGAAAAGAGGAGTGTGGATGGAGGGGGGTGGGAGGCATCTGGGGAGTGTTAGGGGGTGGGTGAGATGCCTATCAGTGACAGGGAAGGAATTCCCTGTCACCGGTAGGGCCTACTGCCATGTTTTTTTTTGCGTTGCTAACGCCACAAAAACCATGGTGGTAGGCTGGCTCATAATGCCACCAGTGGTACTATAGTGACCGCCGGGCTGGAGAATGATATCTCCAGCCCGGCAGCTGCTACCGCAATGGCGGCCTGAGTAGAGAAGTGGTTGGTTGGCTGCAGCCAACCTGCCATTCTCATAATGTGGTGGTATGTACCGCCAGCCTGTTGGCGGTACTGCCGCCCCATTACCACTCACCGTCTGGGTCATAATGACCCCCTATATGCCTAAATGGGCAGTATTATTTCTAATTTTAGTTCGTTAAAAATAACACTAACTTTCTCATTGAGATCTGGCATGGGAACAAACAACCATGGCTCTCAAGAATATGATTGGGATATAATTCACTTTCTGTTTTTTATGGCATACAGACATTGAACATTAGATTATTTTGGTCGATGACTGGGTGCAGAGAGGCTTGATTGGTGGTTTACTCTATGAACATTGACAAAGAACAATAGAGTGCCATCTATGCACTTCTGTGGTCCTGCTCCCATTAACCTTCATCACAATAAATAGGCAGACTCAAAGGCTAATAAGTAAGACTTGCTCAACAAATGTCCTCATCAATGCCTAAATCGAATACCTCCTCCTAATCAGAATTATTTTGAAAGTCATTGACTTCCCACCCCATGCTTCTATCTTAATATTTAGAGTACATGAAAAAAACAAACACATATCCATAATGTTCTAAAGCCAGATGTACAAAGCATTTTTCCAGTCGAAAACACCCCTATTCACAAAATGGGGACATTTGTTACAAGGAAAATGCTTTTTTAAATGTTCAAAATGCAAAATGCGGTTCAGTAGTTTCAGATGCAAAACTGTAATAATTTACCACTAATTTTAAAACTGGTGGTAATCTATTTGCAAAGGGGAAGGAGTCCCAAGCAACCCCTTCCCCATTGAGAATGTAAATGATACTTTTTAACAGCAGGCAGTGGGTCGAGGGTCCTCTGCCTACTCTTAAAAAGTAGAATTTGAAGGTTTCTTTTTTCTATTTAAAGTAATTGCATTTTCCTTTAAGGTAAACAGTCTGCATGTTTCTAGAAACAAAACATTGCTTCATTAAACAGCAATCACAGACGTGGTGGTCTGCTGACCTCAGTAGGCCACCATCCCTGTGATGCACTGTGATTCCTAAAGGTCTGCAAACTGCAACCTAACTCATTAATATTCATCATGTAGGGTATTTAGTGACCCACATAAAATCCCTAAATGAAACTCACTGAGTTTCATTCATTAGGAAATCAGTATTCTTATGTTTGTACATCTGGCCCTAAGTTCTCAGCAGCTCTTGGTATGATCCCAATCTCTTGCACTGTGACTTAGATAAGAAACACATTCTAATGTGCACAAACCTGTATCACCACTACCAGTCACTGTGTTAAATCAGCCCTGGAAACCGCTAGTTCTGTTTACACTCTACTTAGGTCGTTTTGACTTTAAAAATTCTCTGTCATCCAACAGTCACCTCTCTCAAAGCCACCACAGCAACTTTAAAAAAAACAGGTTTGTTGCAGATCCTACCTGATCCCTCCCTAAGCCAAAATTGTGGGGCCTTTGAACTGTCTGTCACTGCCTAACAATCTTCCTTAAAAAAGAACAAAGCTAGCCTATAGTCTTATCCCCAGAACACTCTAACAGAACGAAGTGCCCACAGCTTCCAGCCCTATCATTCTCTTCCATTTTTAAGATGTACGTGCCCTAGGGCCAGATACAAGAAAAAAAGAAATAGCGATTTCCTAATTGTGATTTCCTATGAATTGCAATTAGGAAATTGATATTTCCAATGTATGAAATTCTTTTTAGTTTCAGTTGCGATTCGTAGTGGGTCACAAATAGACTTACCTCGTGAATATTAATAAATTAATTAGGAAACCGCGCCATTACAGGGATGGTGGCCTGCTGGGGTCAGCAGACCATCATGTCTGTGATTGCTTTTAAATAAAGCAATCTTTTTAATAAAAAACTCAACCTGTTTTCCCGGGATGAGTTTAAAAAGAAAATAATGAAACTTTGAAGTTTCATTTTGTTAGACTAGACAGAGGTCCGCGGGACCACTGCCTGCTCATAAAATATTTTTCCCAACCATTCTCAAGGGGAAGGGGTTGCTTTGGGATCCCTACTCATTTGCAGATGGGTTGCCACCAACTTTGAGTTGGTGGTAAAGTGCAAATGTTTTGCAACTGCATTTCAGTTGCAAAAAATTTTTAAAATACCATGACGATTCAGTATTAGTAAGGGATGCCCTCAACACACCTCTTCTAAATACCAAATCACAAACCCCAAATTGCAACTCGGTAAAACGTTACCAAATCACAATTTGGGTTTTGTACATCCCAAAAAGCATTTTTGTGCTCTCAAGTGGCCTGAGTCTGTGAATTGGGAATTTTGCAGCCCCAAAAATGCTTCGTACATCTAGCCCCAAGTGTCTGAGATAACTAATAAATGGTTTCAATTCCCTTCATTAGACAATACGGGCACTAGAAATATTAAGGACACATGAGACAGTCCATCCTTTTGAGTGACACAGGGGATATGTTAGTATCCATCTCATCATGCAAGAGATATACTAATATCTCATACATTTGCTATCCATTTTTGTTGGACTTTTTTCCTTTGGCATGGTCATCTCCAATCTTTTTTCCTCCTTCCTCCTATTTTTTCTGACCTATTGTTGTTGGCTTTAGGACTCCGGGCACATTACCACTGCTAACCAGTGCTAAAGTGCAAATGCTCTCTGTGTAAATTATATTGTTGATTGGCTTTCCATGATTGCCATATTTGATTTACTAGTAAGTCCCTACTACAGTGCACTAGAGGTGCCCAGGGCCTGTAAATCAAATGCTACTAGTGGGCCTGCAGCACTGATTGTGCCACTCACAATAGTAGCCCTGTAATCATGTCACAGACCTGCCACTGTAGTGTCTGCGTGTGCAGTTCTAAACTGCCAATTCAACTTGGCAAGTGTATCCACTTGCCAGGCCTAAACCTTCCCTTTTTATACATATAAGGCACCTCTAAGGTAGGCCTTAGGTAGCCTGATGGGCAGAGTGCAGTGTATGTTAAAGGTGGGACATGTATTTGTCTGGGTCAGTTTGTCAGTTGGGCTGTTTGCACCTCTCCTCTAGACAGTGACATAAAGGGAGCTGGGGTGTAGCTTGTATTATCCTGATGGACCATCTGGGCTGAGGGGAAGGGAGGAGTGGTCACTTACACCTGAAAGGGCTGTGTCCGCCCTCACACAATGCAGTCTCCAACCCCCTAGTGTGTGTCTGGGGCATGGCCTGGGCAAGGCAGGATCTTGAAAACAACGTAGACTTCTTTTTGAAATAGGCCTACTTCAAAGGCAGAAAGGGGGATAAGAAGAGCACCCAAAACCCCTGAAAATCAGATTACTTCTGGAACCAAGAGGAACCTCTGCCAAGGAGGAGAGCTGGAGAAGCTGGAGGAGGAGTACTGCCCCTTTGCCTGTGACTGTGCTTTGCTGGGTTGGTCTGCAGTAGCTGCTTCAGCCTGAGAGAGAACAAAGACTGACTTTTGTGGGACTTCCCACTGGTGAAGAATCTCCAAGGGCTTGAGCTGAGCTTACCTCCTGTTTTTGAAATGTCAGGGGCATCAAAGACTTCTCTCTGCCAGCATTTGGGCTTTCTGTTGAGAGTCCTGCCTGTCAAGTGGCGCCCTATTCTGTCTTTGGGCCCTTGAAAGGTGCAGCTGGTGGAAAAGGACAAAAATCCAAGCAAAGACCGCCGTGCGGGAAAACTTTCAACACACCACCTGCCTCCTGGTTGAAAAATAACATGCCACCAGCCTCGCGGCTAACATTGAAGCTCCAACTGCATCGCGGCTGGAAGATCGATGCAATGCGGCTGGAGAAACGATGCGCAACACCGGCAGTGGCTGCTGTTAATGATGCAAGCCCCCACGCAGCGCGGTTTCTGGACATCGTGCGACCGGATTTCAACGCAACATCGCTGGGCGCGGAAAACCAATGCAAAGTCTGCCCAGACCCGAGGTGCTCGTCCGGATCGACGCATCACTCTCTTGCAGGAGAGAAGAAACAACGCACGCAGACACGACCGGAGGAGGAACGACGCTCGGTCTCACTTGCGAGAGAGGAATCGATGCATTGCTGGCCTTTTTTGACTCACTCTCGCCCGTGCGGCTTTATTTTGAAGCTACCCAGGTACTTTTGTACAACTAACACGTTCTCACTGTTTTTTAAATGATTTAAGACTCTTTCGCTTTTTAAATTCATAACTTGACTTGTGTATGTTGGATTATTGTTGTTTTGGTCTTGTTTCGTTTAGATTAATATTATCTATTTTTCTAAACCTGTGTTGTGTTATTTTGCAGTGTTTTCACTGAGTTACTGTGTGTCTTGGTACAAATACATTACACATTGCTTCTGAAGTTAAGCCTGTCTGCTCACGCCAAGCTACCAAGGGGGTGAGCTGGGGTTAGCTGAGGGTGATTCTCCTTTACCCTGACTAGAGTGAGGGTCGTTGCTTGGACAGGGGGTAACCTGACTCACAACCAAAGACCCCATTTCTAACAATTGTTATCTTCTTACTCTTCCTTGCATTCATTTAAGCATGTATTCATTTTACGTGAACCAGCACAATCTCCCCACCATTCTCTCTGTTCATACATCCATCCATACACCCATATGAACCGTATTTCTGTAACCTTGCAGAAGGAACATCGGTGCGGCATTACCTTACTACACTATTGTGGTGATTACTCAGCACTCCTACATTTAGGAAATGGAGATTTTTGGTCCTCGCATTCTTTGGAGAATTTGGGTTCCCTTGTCCTTTAGAATTTGTCATGCACGAATGTTATTTAGGCATGAATAGAAATAACACAAGTGCCTCCTCTCCTCGCCATTATTTTATCACCTGCTAACTAATGGCTGTAGACCCTTATTGTTGCATCCTTCCTCCGCATTTATTAAACTGTATAAACATATAATTCTACTGTATCCAATTAGTACATTGTTATCAGCTAAATACATTCAGAGATAAATTCACTAAGCACCTCATTATTGTCAAATTGATCAAACTTCGGTTTGCTCTCTCTGCAGCCTGTCTTGTTGTTTAGTGTACAGGTCTTATACTTATTTATTTATGAATTTTGATATAACGTGGATCTTACTCAAAGGTGATCAATTGCATAAGGTACAAAATGCCATAAGAGTATCAGGGCCAATCACTTCACAAGGCTTAGAATTACATTATATGAAAACATACGTACATTAAAAAGCCATGAACATTGGAGTATATTATAAGCTGCAGCAGTGTTCAAATTTGCATAACAGGTTGTCAATTGGAGCCATGTACTGGACAAATTCAAGTGAAACAGATGTAGTGCAGTAAATCTCAGGGCAATGATCATAGCTCAGACTACACCATATGGGTCAAAAGTTGGGGGAGAGGTTAGCTAACATGTCTTTGAAGGAGAAGGGCTTTCAGCTTGGATTTGAGGATATTCTTCGTAATGGTGGTTCCCAGGCACGGAGTTCCATATTTTGGTTGCACTTCCTGAGAAGGACTGTATCAAGAGTCAGTCCTTTATAAATTTTGTAGGTTCTAGCAAAAGTGCTTCAGCATTTTACAATAGTCTAATACCCCCAGATAGCTTATGTTTGCCTGCCATGTATCATGGAGTGGATGTGTGTACGGTTTAAGAGTGATACAAGCCAAATTATATGATGACCTGGCTTCAATGGGCAACCAGGGGAGAGTAAGCAGCATCAGTGAGATGTGGTCATTCTTTTTGGCCCAGTAGACGAAGCACATTGTGGAATGTAGTGTTGATTGATGAAGCGTCTTGGAAAGACTAGTTAAGGGCACCAAAGATTGAACAAGAGTTTTCAAATCTTGCCCTGGAATATCTAGAGGAGATCCAATTGAAATTGCACATCTCTGGCCATAGCGCTGATTTCCAATTGTAAGTTGGGCCTTATATCTAGGATGACTACTTGGGATTTGTTGCTGTCAATAATGATGGGTTACCTGTTAATAATGTTGATTGTGTCCATCCAGGATTGCACTGGAAGTGATGATTTCAATGAGGAGGAATTCAGCTTTGGGAGGGTTTAGTTTTAGGTGATGTGAACTCATCCAGTTTCCAACAGCCTGCAGAGTGTTGCCAAAGTGAGAGTTATCATTTGGATAGGAGAGCTTTCATTACAGTTGATTGTCATCTCATATATTGATGATAGAAGATCACTGATTGCCTTAGTAAGACTCCAAAGGACTCGATATAAAGGTTGAATAAGGTTGGAGCAAGGATAGATGCCTGAGGGTCCCCTTGATCTACAGTCATCAATGTTGAGAAAAAGTAATCTATTGTTATTGTCTTCAACCTGCCGATGAGGAATGATTCAAACCATATAAGGACCACACCATCAATGCCCATTTGATTTTTGAGTTGCAAGAAAGTAAAGTGGTTTACTGTATTAAAGGCTGCAGGTGAGTCAAGAAGAATCAGGAGGCAAAGGTAGCCTGAGCCTAGACCTTGAAGTGCATCATCGACCACCTGACCCAATGCTATTTCAGAACTGTAGCCTTAAATAAAACCATATTCATATTCATCTAGGCGATTGCTGTCCTTGACGTGCTTGATGAGTTGATCAGCTACACATCTTTTAATGATTTTTTGCAAGGAATTGGAGATTTGTGACAAGGCAAAAATTGTTGAGGTCATTCACATCTGCGTAGAGTTTTTTGAGGAATGGGGTAACTTTTCCATTTGAGATGCAGTCAGGAAATATTCTCTGGCAGAGTGAGAGATTCACTAATTTAGTCCAGTACAGGAACATGTGCGTGTAAAGGTCTACGGCAATGTTACCCAAGATATGGTACAAAAGGTTTCTTTATGATCTTCTTAAGTAGGTCTTCCTCTGTGATTGTGTCAAATAGCTTCCAGGTGTCCTTGGATATTCACCTAGTGGTAGGCTTAGGATCGTAAATCTTGACAAAAAAGTGATTTTACTTTGGAGTTGAAGAACTGTGCAAATAATACTGCTGTTTTTATGGATGAGTCATCCAATTTAATGAAGGTGGGCATGGAGGGACTGTTAGTGGCTTTGACCAGATCAAAGATTTGTTTTGGTTGAATCTTGGCTGGTCAAGGAGAGATCTAAATTTGTTGGATTTCTCACAGAAAATGTCTTTCATATAGTGATCTTGCTTTTTGGAGACTTGTGAGGTTAGTGGTGGAGGACGATTGTCTAAATTTTTTCTACAGAATTCTCATGACTATTCTTTCCTCATTAAGGTGGTCATTACAACCTCGGCGGTCTTTTTACAAGACCGCCGAGGGACCGCCGTGCGGAAGACAGCCAGTGGTGGCGGTTTGCCGCTCGGCCTATTATGACTGTTGGCAGCTCTCCGTCCTTTTACGGACGGAGAGCCGCCAACAGCCATACTGGCGGGAGGTGGGGAAGTGGAGGTTGCTCCACCTCCACCGCCACGCCAACAGAACACCGCCCAGCGAATCACGTCCTGTGATTCACCGTGGCGGTGTTCTGTTGACGGTGTGGTGTCGGCAGAGCTGCCCCCATGGCTCCCGTCCCCTCCTGGAGGATAGACGGAACAGGTAAATGGATCGTCCGTTAGGGGAGGGGGTGGGGGGGCATTGTGTGTTGTGTGGGTGCATGGGGGTGTGCGTCTCTGTATGTAGAGGGGGTGTGTGAGTGCATGTATGCTTGCGGGGGTGTTGCGTGTTTTGGGAATGAGTGCATGTATGTCTGTGGGTATGTCTGTATGGATATGTGCGTGTATGTTTGTATATGGGTGTGCGTGTCTGACTGTGTGTCTGGATGTAGGCATGTATGTCGGTGTGTGTGTGTGTTGGTGGTGCCTGCGTGTTGTGTGTGTGTGAGTTTCTGTGATGTTGGGGGTCGGGGTGGGGAGGTGGGCCCTGCCACCTTTGGGGGGTGGCAGGGGTGGTGGGGGGTGTAGGGGAGGGAGTCGGGTGGTGGTGGTAGGGGGGAGACCCCTATCAGTGCCAAGGAAGGAATTCCCTGGCACTGATAGTGCTTACCACTATGGATTTCATGGTGGTTCCAACCGCAGGAAATCCACGGCGGTAGGCCGGGTCAAAATACCGCCGTCGGTATAGTGACGGCCGCCTGGCTGGAAACCCAGGTCTCCAGCCCAGCGGGCGGAACGGAGAACCGGCCGATGACAATGGCGGTAACCGCCATGGTCATAATACAAAAAAAAAACGCCAGCCTGTTGGCGGTCTTACCGCCGCTTCTCCGCCTTCCGACAGGGTCATAATGACCCCCTAAATGCCTTGTTGAATCCGTGAGCAGCATATTTTTGTCTTTTAATTTTCCACGGAAGTGCAACTACTTCTTCAAGCACTTTTGAAAGACAATCAAATCAGTGGGCAGTAGAGGCACTGGTATCCGTGCTGAGGCAGATGGGTGGGAGTAAAATCTGTGCTATGTTGCACAATGTTCTTGGTGTCACAAAACAAGGCTATGGCTCTTTTCAGTTGGCCCATGGACCTCCTAACCTTCAGAAAGCAACTAAAAACATGGCGTTTAGAGCATAGTTTAGTGGCTCGAGTGAACAGAGCAGACCATTTAAAGTATCTGCGGGAGGGCATAAGGGCAATGTGTGTCCTTCTTTACTTTTGTTAACCTGGATTTCAGAGGCTGAGAGAAGGCAGAAAGGCTCAAGGAAGTAGAGGAAGAAGGCAGGTCAGTTAATCCTCTCAGAGGTAGAAAAACATATTTTGTGGCTAAGAATGGAAGGCAGTCTCTCTTCGGATTCTAGGGTAGGGTCAAGAAGCAGGGTGAGTCTTTCTTAGGTTTTCAGAGATCCTAAGGGCAATGTGAGTCATTCTTTAGTTTTGATGGCCTAGGTCTCAGAAGATGAGAGAAGAAGAAATGGTCATGATTAGGGGGGGGCAGATCAAGGCACAGGGCAACAGAGCAGGGTTGTGATGCCCATCAATGTGGCAATGGTTGTGGTGCAAAGTTCTTGTTGAAATCTTTCTTTTCCTACGGTGTAAGCCTTGTTACTATTGCAATAGACTGCTGAGGGAGAGTGTCATGAGTAGTGGACCTATTTTTTTTTAGTAGTTGTAGTCCCTCTTAATTTTCTGTGCATTAATTGGGAACAAAAATGTCTTCCCCACTATGAAGAAGGGAGTGGGGCATTCAGGGCAGACTGATCACAGCATCGGACCCTCTACCACCCAGCCTTGTGTCACTGCAGAGACACATGAGGCACGCTACCCAAGGGGCAGCTCCTAACCTTTCAGCCTTATCTGAATCTATGCACAGTACTCAAATTTATGTCGGATCCTAGTCACCTGAAATGGCTCAACTCAACGTTGGCTTCTCATTGCTTTTCAAGAAGGGGACTCTTAAGTTAAGGAGTATAACATAAGAGTTCTCTCACTCCCAGGCTCCTGGGAAATCAAGTCTGCCTGGGATGCTCATGTCCGCAAAAACTGGTGATCTTCAATCAGCTTCTCCTTTTCTGCACATTCTCTAACACAACACACACGTACACACATATTCATTCATGTCTAGACTGTCTTTCATTCATTTTGTCATTTTTGTATTTTTAACAATGCAGAGATATGCAAAACGAGCAAAAAACACATACTTTCACTTACATAAAAAGCCAGACGTACTACTTATGTCAATGCTAGTTAAGGATACTGGAGGTCCTCATTTTACTGCATAACAATTGTACCCAAGCTCTGTTGAAATTAAAGTACATTATTGATTTTGATTTTAGAGGATCATTCTTTCTCAGAGACTTTCAAAAATATGGATATGGTACTTTTTCTGCAAGGCCTTCAAAATTACACCATCCCTAAATTGTGTTTTATAAAATCCACAGGCCACTTTTTCTGAAATAATTTATTTTCGCACACATATTACTTTGCATTAGAAAGTACTGGCTCACTCTTTAATACCCGGAAACGGTACAAAGCCAAAAAGCACTATTTCTAGATTTGCGCAACGGTTTTCTTGTGAGCTTATGATCCACCACAGTATAGGGAAGGCATGAAGCGGTGTATAACTTTTAAAATTATTTTAATTATATTCCTAACCATGAGTACATGGGGCAGAACTGGTTCTCACATAATTCCTTGCTTGAAGAAGAAAAGCACTTGTATTACGTTGTGTCTCGTGAAAAGCAATTGCCGCCTGAGCAGAATGATGGGCTTCTAATCACAGGAAATGAGCAGTCAAGCAGAGCCAATTATCATGTGCATGGAAATGTATGCCATAGAAACTATGAGGGTTTTGTTCTGGAAGATAAGAAAGGACATTATTTCAATTAAGTTGAAGGGGGGGGGTGGCATAAAGGGAAACATTTTGTTCAACTTTTTAAGATCAAGACGCTTATCTTTTTTTGTAACATGAATAAGGGAAGAAATAATCAATGGAGCATTTGCCATCAACGTTTTATCATACGGACACGTTTTGACATTTATGGGACCATCAGTGCAGAAAAATAGACGAGCAGTATATACGCAACTGGATAATCACCCTCAATTATTCTTCCTGTCCTCAATGAAAAGGAAAATAGGCTTTAAACTAATAAAGGAAGTGAGTGTGATGCATAGGTATTAGCATCCAAGAAAATGTATTGGGCATTCTATATTTTTTAACAGTTTGACCTTTGTTAGATAATAAACCCAGAAGGTGCACCTTCAGTTATCACCTATCATGGGTGATTTGTCTAGACTAATGGGTTTTAAATACAAGTTGGACGGAATGGTACCCCTGATGGGATAGTACTTCAGAAAACTGATCTCGTGTTCCTGCATCCAGATTTCCCAGTTTGAGAAACATCGAGCTCAATTGGCATAAAATCCGGTTGTCAAAATCACGAGTCGTGAGCTGCAAGTGCAGCCCAGGCCTGGTCCCTGTCCCCTATCCCTCCCATGATATTGACAAAGCACAACTCTCCCCTGCCAGCCTGCAGTCTCTTCTGCCCCCACATGCCCTGCCCAACGCCGCATCACAAGTCTGCATCTATTTACTGCCTGCTCCGAACAAACTGAGACAATAACCTACACTGAATTATGAATTCCATGGACAATTTGATTGCAAAAACTGGATCTGCACCGACTGGAAACATTATTTTCAGCTACATGATATCTCTACATCTTAATCTAGATGCATCTTAACTGGTACCATACTGGGTAGCATTCCGCTTCCTGATGCCTTATTTACATTGTATGACAGTCATTCTTTTATTATTCATTGTTCTACCTGACTAATCTATTTTCTGTTCTGTAGAAAGCATGATTTATTGTGTACTTATAATGAAAGCAATAATTTTCTATTATCTTTTTATCACACTGTTATACTGTCTAGCTGGTCCCCTTGACACCACCTGCTGCTTTGAATGCTCCCCATGTGCCTTTGTTGCCTGTGCAATGTTAGTTGTTCTTTCATACTAAAAGTATATTAAGGGCCTGATTTCGAGTTTGGCGGATGGGGTTACTTCTTCACAAACGTGACAGATATCCCGTCTACTGTATTACAATCCCATTATATCCTATAGGAATCGCAAAACGTGGGACGGGATATCCCTCATGTTTGTGACCACCAAACACTAAATCAGGCCCTAAGTCTCCAATGCCACACAATCAAGTTGCATTCTTCACCTCTGTTAAGGTCTCCAGCGTTTCAACTGACCTATCTCTATCTCCTTAACTCCAGAGAGAATCCGAAACATTCAATCTGTGCGGTAATATATCATAGAAAAAGCCCAGCCCGACATACAATGTGTTATTTTTGTTGAAGAAATACCAACAAGCCTTTAAAACACAAACCATAGTGGTTAAATGTTAATTTTCTTTTTTGCATTATTCATGTACTTCTACTTATTCATACACATGGCAGAGTGTTGTATGTTAGAATATTGATGACAAAAATATTAATCTGTCAAGATATCTTGCAAATAATCGATTATCAGAATATCATCAAGCCACGTATGTATATGTAAGTATAGATTTACAATTCTTAATTCCACATCTATATGGTTTGAAGATATATGCATTGTCTAAGACGAAAGGGAGGTCTAAGTATAGCAGAAGTAGACATCTACTTAACTATATATAATTAACTTCACAATACTCTAGTTTAGATATTTTGAAATATTTCTTCTTCTTTAAAACTAGATGTTCTTACAGTAACGAATTGCAAAATACTATTAGATTACATTAATAGTGAAAAGAAATCCTGTTGTTTGACCAAAATGAAGCCGGGCAGTAACCTTTCGTTATTCCACCTCCTTCAAAAGAAAGAGTAGATTTCTTATCTCAACACCCAGCTTGCATATCCTGGGGCTATGACACCTCTGCCCAATGTGTCTTGTGCACCCATTTGTTGAATGTTTCTCCTTCCTCCATAGTGGCAGAGAGAGAGAGAAAGAAAGAGAGAGCAAAAGAATGACACTCATTCTCTCAGCAGAGGTGTAGTCATCAGACACTCACCTTTCTGTTCACCAGGCCAAACAGGGGGTTGACTGTGCATTTGGCTGCTTTGAAGATCTAGGTATTTATTAGGAAAGTTCTGGGGGTTGACTATTATGCAGCTACTGCATCAATTTGAGACTCTCCAGGCACCTCAGAATGGCTTGTGGATAAATTGAGCTGTCCTCTTCAAGGGGGGAACTGTCTCACCTGAGGAAATTGTAGAAAAGGAGATGCTTTGATCTTGTTAGAAATGGGGTTTCTATTTGACAGCAGTTTGCACGCTGTCCAAGTAAGGACCCTCACTCTAGTCAGGACAAAGGAACCACACAGCTAAGCTAACTCCTGCTCACACCCTTGAAGTTGGTCCCAACAGTCCAACCCCACTCACAAGGGAGTGTGGGCTAGTCATCGAGACGCACGGACCCCAAGCACAATACCTTTGTAAACGATGAGAAAGCAAAGACATTGCATGGAGCCAAGAATGTGAGGTGTCGCTGGTCCTTACTGCTACTGGGGAGGTGAGGCATCAGTTACTTCCTGCTAGGCAGGGGAGGTGAGGTGTCGGTTCCTTACAGTTGCCAGGAAGGTGATATGGCGTTGGTTGTGAGTCGTTGGTTCCTTATGACAAGGTTGGATCAATGAATCCAGCACGTCAAGATAAGAGGTGTTGACTTTGCAGTGTCGCAATCACACTACAGGGCCAAAGGTGCTGCGGCAGTGTCAGAGTCAGTGTCATAGACATCGGTGACACAACGCTCTGGACTCGCACTGTGGTGGGACTTCAGAGGCACTATAGTGTCAGTCATGGTTGTTGCACTAAATGTGGACCATGGCTCCAGTGCAGACAGCAACATGGAGTTGGACAGCTGTGCCAGTTCCGAAGTTGCTTTGGAGTTGATATGCTTGTTTCTTCCTTGATACACGAGAAATCACTCTCAAGGACCCAGGAACTGCTTTTTGCGCTACTTGGCAAGTCAGAATTCTCAGCAAGAGAGCCCAGGCACTGGCAGGTGAAGTCTTTGATGTCCCTGAGACTTCTTAACAGGAGGCAAGCTCAATCCAAGCCCTAAGAGAACCTTTGGAAGCAGAATGTAGAAAACAAAGTACAATCCTTTCACTCCTAAGACAGAAGCAGCAGGCCAGCACAGCAAAGCAACAGGTAGAGTGAGTGGTAGTCCCTCCTGCAGCATTCAGCTCTTCTTCCTGGCAGAATGTCCACAGTCCAAAAGGATTCTGACTATGTGGGGCCAGAGGTCCTGTACTTATAGTCATTTCTATGTTTGAAGTAGGTAAACTTCAAAAAGAAGGCCTTGTAGTACCCAAGACCCTGCCCTTTCCTGCCCAGACTCCTGACACATTCCAGGGGGGTTGGAGACTGCTTTGTGTTATGACAGACACAGCCCGATTCAGGTGCAAGTATCAGCTACTCCACCACGCTAGCTCAGGAAGACCCATCAGCCTGGTGATGGGCCATCAGGATATGCAGGGCACATCTCAGCTCCCTTTGTGTGACTATCTAGAATGAATGTACAAACAGCCTATCTGTCATCCTGAACCAGACTTGTATTTCACAGACAAGCATAGGCATAGAATGGTTCAGCAAGAAAATAACCACTTTCTAAAAATGGCATTTCCAACCTAGAATTCAAAAAACAACTTCACCAAAAGATGCATTTTTAAATTATGAGTTCAGGGACCCCAAACTCCAAATCTCTATCGGCTCCCAATGGGAAATTACCCTGAAAAGGTATTCAAGGCAATCCCCATGTTACCTTATGTGAGAGATAGGCCTTGCGGTAGTGAAAAACAGATTTAGCAGTATTTCACTATCAGGACATGTTAAACACTCCAGTACATGTCCTACTTTTTAAATACACTGAACCCTGCCCATGGGGCTGCCATGGTGATTTACATGTAGTAAAAGGGAAGGTTTTTGGGCTGGCAAGTGGGTGTACTTGCCAGGTCGATCTGGCAATTACAACTGCACACACAGACACTGCAGAAACAGCTCTGAGACATGTTTACAGGGCTACTCATGTGGGTGGCACAATCAGTGCTGCAGGCCCACTGGCAGCATTTGATTGACAGGCCCTGGGCACACATAGTGCAATTTACTAGGAACTTACTGGTAAACCAAATATGCCAATCCTGGGTAAACCAATTACCAATACCATTTTAGACAGAGAGCACTTGCACCTTTGCACTGGTCAGCAGTGGTAAAGTGCCCAGAGTCCTAAAGTCAGCAAAAATGAAATTCAGCACAGGATAAAAAAGGGGGTCAGAAGCCAAAAGGACAGCGGAAAGCACACCAAGAGCTGACAGGTCTAACAGGTACCCTCTGCTTCCATGTCCCCGCTGCTCACTAGATACTACTAATAGCAAGAAAAGCTGGAACAGCCACAATTGACTGTATTCCAAGTACTGTTTGGGCATGATACACAACGGTCAATTAATTGTGTATATCTACTGATATATAGATTACTCCTAAAACTCGTTATAAATCCACTTTTTTGCTGATCACCATTTCCAAGTGGAGATGGGCACCTAAGTGTAGACTTACAGATATCAACCCCCTCCTACAACTGAATTCACCAGTGTAAAGGTACAAATACTAACTTTCCACCTGTTGGTTGAGCTCTCCTCCACCAAGGCAGAAATGTCCTTATGGGAAAGTTTAGGGAAATCTAATGAACTGTATATTTTTTTTAAATAGATGAATTTAACATATAGATACAAATATTTTACAGTAATAATTTTTTATTTAGAACTAGTAATATAAGAACGTTACAACACAAATTAAATGGATATTACAATTTCTTTCATTTAAATGTGTTATTTTAATATATAAAGAAATATTTTTTGAACAATGATGTTAACTAAAATTACCCACCCTCAATAACATTTGTATTTTTGTTTAATTTGGTAGCACACTTGGTTTAAAATAATGTGCTCTATTTCAATAGTTTTTAAATTTTTTTAAATAATTTCAAATGGTTAATTTGTCTTTTATTTAGGTACAAATTATACATTTTGGCTTCCAACACAGGGGCATTGGTGCCACCTTCCTTGAAAAAAAAAAATATATATATGAAGAGAAGTCATATCCCAAAATTACATTTTGTCCCATGCATTTTCCCATAGGGTCTTTAGACACGATTACAACCCGAATCGCAAACAGAATTACACTGAATTTAGCAGGAAGCTAGATCTAGGTTTGCAGATCATGCTTTTTGTTATTTGGTGTAACTCCGTTCTGTATTTTTATTAAAGGAAAAAGAAATATAAATATGTGGCCGGAGCCTAAGCACACATTTCATTGTGAGATCTGATTGTCAGCACTTCAACCAGGAAGTGCTGGCAGCCATTGTTGGGACCAATATACATGACCAATATACATATTAGCCCCCCAATTAAAAGCACTGTAGTGGATGACAGGTTTTGAGGGTCACTAAAAGGAGAACATTTGAAGGGTGATAACAAATTTTAATTACAATATGTCATTTGCTGAAAGTACTATACTAATTTTAGGAATTGTGGTGTGTTCTAAAGTGTTTTTACCCTGTGAAAAAGACTTCTGCTGTGATTTCATGAATCATGTTGAGAGAAAACTGTTTCGTCATGATTTTACCAGAGGTTAGGAGAAGGTGCTCCAGAAGCTAAAATGAGACTATAGTTTCTGTAAATTCATGGTATCATTTCTCAGTCATATGAGATTGAAATCTGATATTCACAGTACCACATGTATTTCCAACAGGAGCTGCCTGTCAATTGATTCCCTTGTGTTTTACTGGAGCCTCCCAGAGTGTTACCTAGAACAACTAGGTTGCTAACAGTCTTACTTATTGTTCAAATTTCTTTATTTAAAGTTGGGACTTAAAAAGGGAAAAGGGGAAAAGGGATAAAGGTACAGAAGTGCATTGCAGCACCCAACAATCCCCAACAAGAACCTGGCAACAGGCCGGTTCCCCCCTTAACCTCTCTTCACCAAGCCCTCCCCCCCAGGAGCACTAGCCTGCAGTCGTGGCCATCGGATAGGAGTTTGAGTCACAAGAATCTCCGTCCCCCCGCACACATGTCAAAGGGACTCCTATTCTTGTAGTCAAAGAAGTCGCAAGAACTTGTGACATGTCAGTTCCCTAAACTTGCCAGAAAGAATGGTCAGAAATGGGTGCCAGAGCTCTCTATAGGAGTCCCCCTGCGATGAGAGAGATAAGGTGATCCTCTCCATCCCCAGAATCAGCCATAGTCTCTGGAAGCACCCCAGCTGCGTAGGAATCCGAGATGTTCCCCGGTGGGTCAGTATATTTTGGAGAGCTGCCCCTATGCTAGGCCTATCTGTTGGCCCCGTATGGACTTGAGTGGGACTGCCAGGGGGTTCAGAAGACCCAATAGGATATAGGCCGAAAAGCGTGGAAGTTGGGTGTTCATGTGAGTGTCGATGCCATGTAGGACCCCCTCCAAGTACCCAGCCAGCCTCGGACACTCCAGCAGTAAGTGGGTCAGTATGCCCATAGCGTTGCATCCCTTCCAGCAGAGAGGTGACCGTGTGTGGTCAATTTGGTGGAGTCTAGCGGGGGTAGGATACCAATAAGTGGCTATCTTTATCACAGTCTCCATGCTCGTGGCACAATGTGCTGTGTGGTGTGCCCTGTAGTGAATCACCTCCCACTCTTCCGGTGTCAAAGATCTCCCCAGCTCAACCTCCCAACGGGTCCGGCCCAGGATGCTAGGAAATGGAACCACGCGTGTACTGTGTGAGGGGATGGCAGGCCTTCTCCCTGATCAAAAGGTGCATTACCCAGTGCCTGATCCGGAAGTAACGCATTCTCTCTGTCTCCGGGAGAGACTGGGACCTTCTAAGGCCTTCGAATGAAAGGATGCCCGCTTGTCGAACAGATGACCGACCGAGCGTCGGCCAGAGGTTGTCCAGTCCCAGTATGCACAGCAGTCTAGGCCCGGGGAAAAGTCTGGGTTCCCCACTATGGGTGTCAAGGGGGATGGGAAGGAGGTCAAGGCACCCAAACGATTTGCCCGGTCCCACATTTTCCTTATGACTCTGGTGCCAGGGGACAAATATAAACTCCCTGGCCTATGACGGCGGGGGAGGAACAGGATCCTAATAATACGAAGGGGATGAGGCCGCCGGCTTGATGGCAGCCTCATCCACGCCGTATTGGAGTTGCAGTGGTTCGACTGCCCAAATCATAATGAGGCCGTATGTGATTTGCTCAGAATCACAGGATGTCGAGCTGACGATAAAACTTGAGCCTGCAAAATCTGCTTTGCTGGCCATAATGCAAAATCGTCTCCCCTAAGTGTACCATATAATCAAGTGATCAACTGGATAAAAAAACCTAAAGATAGCAAATAAATTAAAATTGTTTTATCCCTGGTTGAGAACTCAGAAAACATGTCCTCATTTTAGTTTTTTAAAGCACTGACCATAATTTCTATGGGAATAAGACCCTCTCATTTTTATAATTGCTTAAAGGAAATGCCTTAAGTATTGCAGTTTTGATAATATCAAGATGAAGTCAGGCGTGCCACACTTGTGTAACAAACATAGAATGTTAGCAATCTTGTTATTCATTAGAATACTGTGGGGAGACAGAGGTTAGGAGCATGAACTTGGATAATTGAGGGCAGGGAGGAGGGTAAAGAGGCAAAAAGTTGACCATGCTGGGCTGGCGGGACAGGTAGTGGCAGCGCAACGGACCAGGAGGGCAGGGGAGAGGGGTGTGGGAAACAAACCAACCATGCAGGACAGGCAAGAGAGGCTGTGGCAATATAGCAGACCATTGAGGGCAGAAGGAAGAGGCAGAGGCAGTACAACCATACATGTCAACACTCCTCATTCAGACAGGAGATTCCTGATGTTTTTAAGCCCGAACAGGCTTTATTTTATCTGTCTCCTGCCTAAAATCTCTTCTTTTTTTAATGTAAGTCAGTAGGGAAAATAAATTCCCCAGGTTTTTTTCTTTCAAAATCTCCCTCTTACCAAGTTCAAAATGTTGACAAGGATGGTACATTGGATCACTGAGGGCAGGAGGAATGGGGTAGGGACATGGACTTGAATAACAGAGGGCAAGTGGGAGATGGGGAGGGGCATCACACTGACCTTACAGGGCAGGTGTAAGGGGTTGCAGGAGCACAATACATGAAATAGGGCAAGCAGGATGACAGTGCAGCACAACGGACCATGGAAAGCAAAAGAAGGGACAGGGCAATGCACATGAACAACAGAGAGCAGAGGGGAAAGAGGCTAGGGCAGGGCGCTGACCATACCGAACAGACAGGCGGGACAGCTGCAGTATAATGGACCATGAAGGGCAGGAGGTGTGGGCAGGGATATCAAGCTAAATGGAAGGCAGTGGCAGCCCATCAGACAAAGCTGGGCAGGAGGGAGGGGGCTTGTGCATGGACTCAGACAACAGAGGGTAGGGAGGAGGAGAATGGGGCAGCAAGCTAACTGTTCAGGGCAGGCAGGAAGGACAGTGGCAGAACAACAGCTGCACAGGACTGTAATGAGGGAGCAGGGGCTAGGACTTGGACAAAGGATGGCAAGGAGGGGGACAGGAGCTGAAATCTTGGGGAGGGGCAGCACAATGTCAGGCCAGGCATGCGACCTGCGTCCAATGCATTACGATGGGCATCTCACTTAATGTTAAAAAATAAAACTAGAAATTCACTGAAAAAATGAAGGATACAGGGATATTAAAGTTAGAAAATAGATTTTAAAAAACCTTCGAAATTCACTAAAAAGCTAAGGTTACAGGGATATTATAGTTAGGTTCAGATTTAACACACACAACACATTAGAAATTCAGCTGTTAGTGTTATTGCAAGTAACTATAACTTGTTCCCTAAGGTAACTATAACTTGCACCCTTGCACTGGATAGGCAATGAAGAGGAACTTGTAGAGTTCCTTCAATACTTAGATGAAAATGAGTGCAACAGGCACATTGCCCTCACTTACTGAAGAGAAAAGATCACCTTTTTGGACATTTAATTCTACATGAAAGAAAGGAAATTGCACAATAGGATGGTTCATAAATTAACTTCCTGCAATTCAGTTTTAAATGCTGACTCTTCTGACCCACAGTTATATAGTACATGATATAGTGAGGCATACTGTACAATACTAATTTTCACCATCATTTTAGCAATACCAAAAACCTTTCTAAATCGTGGCCAAACACCCAGGTGGACTCAAACGGATCAGGAATATTCATTACTGGTGTAGCTTCATAGACGATGTCCTACGTATTTGGATAGACTATATTTTTATGGAATACATTTTGAAACAATATTATTTAAGAATTGTGAAGGTACATTAGAACTACTGAAGTCTTTACCTGATGTTTAATTAAACCATGTAGCTGATTTGCTTTTGTTTATTTTAAAGAAGGGAGTTGTTACAGTGGAAAATAATATAATTGGATACTCAAAGTCTGGATTGTAGTTGCTCATATAAATGAAAACATACTCTTGCATATACAACTGTATGGAGATGTTGGTGCAGAGAAGCATGTTTAGGATACGGTCATGTTGTAGGGAGTGAAGAAAGAACATTGCATATATAAGTTAAGCTCTCCTTCTCTTTGGCACCACATGCTTTCTGACCCCTGTTGGCTGCCGAGAAGCCAACTAAGATGATGTGAATATGGATGTTGGTACCACATTTATCACTCCTTATATTATTATCACAAAAGGGGGCTCTTCAGGAAGCTGCACAGACCTAGTTCAAGTGCACAAGGCAACCCAGCCTATCAGGACTTCAAAGGCTTATACTCCAAGCTTCTCATAGCTAGAAGAGAGCCCCTCGCCCTGTCCACCGCCTCGGGTTAAGGCTTGAGTCAGGAGGCTTGGGCCGAGAGCTTACAGGCCACCTGGCACCAACTAATCGGCAAGCAGCCAGGCAGTAATAAACCCATCGTCATCACAGAGGTCCAGGTGGCAAATGGGGGAATACAAATACCACGTGTTGCAAAGATTTTCTCTTAAAATCTGACCATTTCAATGCACAATACCCATACAACATCTGAGGCATTTCAGGGTTAATCTGCGGCCCCCTTCGTATTGTGGCTTATCCACTTTCTTAAGGCCCTAAGAAGATCTCTACTCAAAACATGTCTGTTTAGCCATCATCTAATTTTGGGACAAATGCGCTGCCTGCACTAGCAGTTGTTGCATTTGTTTGGTTCCCTTAAATTTATTTGCTGCAGAATGCTTGGAGACAACATCTGAAGTAACCTTGGGATAATCCTTTAGTTTCTTGGTACATTTAGGGGGTCATTACAACATTGGCGGTAAAAGCTGCTTACCGCCGTGCAGAAGACCGCCAACACACCGCAGCGGCAGAGGAATTCCGCCACGGTCATTATGACCCACTGCTCGGAATCTGCCAAAATTGAGACACCCACACAAGTCCGCCACACCAAAGGTCAGTGATAAACTGGCAAAAACAAAACCGACACCGTCACGCCAACAGGAATACGCCCACACTATCACGACCCATGAATCCACGTGGCGGTCTTTCAACCGCAGTATTCCATTAGCGGTACACACTGCCGCGCTCAAAATACACACACATTTACAAAACACAACCACATTGGACAATTCGAAATACACACACATGATACACATACACACACCACTCCCACACACCCAATACAATATAAAACACACACCCACATCACCCACAATCCCCTACTACCAAAAATTCCAAAAGAAGGCCAGAGAGAGACACCACCATCTACAAACGAGCATCCACAGGCACACAACACCATCACTCACACAACATCCACGCACCTCACACAACACACCACTAAATATCACCCCACACATCACAACACACACCACCCCACACATCACCCACACCACCCCATGGCACGGCAAATACACCCCAGGTTCTCTGAGGAGGAGCTCAGGGTCATGGTGGAGGAAATCATCAGGGTAGAGCCACAGCTATTCGGATCACAGGTGCAGCACACCTCCATAGCTAGGAAGATGGAGCTATGGCGAAGAATAGTGGATAGGGTCAAAGCAGTGCGACAACACCCAAGAAATAAAGATGACATCAGGAAGAGGTGGAACGACCTACGGGGAAGGTGCGTTCCGTGGTCTCAAGACACCACCTTGCGCTTCAGAGGACTGGCGGCAGACCCCCACCTTCTTCGCTCACAACTAACAACATGGGAGGAGCAAGTCTTGGCTATTCTGCATCCTGAGGACCTCGCAGGAGTAGCTGGAGGAATGGACTCTGGTAAGTCAAATCTTAACTATTATATCCCCCACCCTACCTGCATGCTATCACATACCCCCACCCTCACCCTCACACCCATCACTCCAACTCCCCAAAAATGTCCCAATATCAAAACCACCCATCCCAACACCAAGCCCTGCATGCAACACCAAAGCATGGACACCCATCACCAATGCATGGCCAATGCCCATACCCATACACCCCCCTAAACCATTATCACACAAGGTCCTACACAGGAATGCAAGCACTGGGGTACACGGTCACCCACCCATTGCACACCATGGCACACACAGATGCAATAATCATGCTTTTACACCCCTGCAGGACCCATACCCAACGTCACCGGACAGGAGGGTCCAGACATGTCCACTCCACCAACAGAAGAGGCCCACAGTGATGACAGCAGCTCTGTCCAACTGGATCTAGACGACCAGCCCGGCCCATCTGGGACCTCGGGACAGTCGGTTCCCCTCACACAGTCCCAGGCCACTGCAGAGCTTCCCCCCTCTGGAAACACCAGACAGCACCCACCCAGCGGGCCCATACCTCTGTCCCTAGGACACGTCAATCAGCAGTGTGTCCACCACTACAGGGAACCCAGGCTAACCCACCACCCCAACAACAACAGGGACCTGAGGGCAGTGGAAGTGGGCACATGGTTCAGGGGACAGAGGCCCAGGGAAACAGGGGAACTAGGAGGGCTGCTGTGCGACAGGGGGAGGACAGGCCCAGGGAACCCACTCGCCACGAGGCCCTCTCCAACATCATGGGAGCCTACCACCATTCTCAGGAGACAATGGCAACAGTACTGGCCAAGTTTCAGGCGACCCTAGCGGCTGCAGGAAGAACAGTATTTGGGCTTTAGGGAGGACCTCAGATACATCAATTCCACCCTGGGCACCATTGTAGGGGTGCTGAAGGAAATCCTCAACACCAGGAGGGACATTGTGGCACAACAAGGGGCCCCTGACACTAGCCTGGACAATGAACTGCCCACCACCTCCGCTGGCGCTAGTGGACAGGTGGCACTGCCACAGGACCACCACACCAGCACCCCACCCACTGCAGATGGAGAACCACCCCGTAAATGGTCCCTGAGATCCAGGACAAAGACAGAGACCGATGCCAAGACCCCCACCAAGAAATGAGACCACCCTGATTGTCATCCTGCTGTCCACTTTGTCACCCTGTCCATACTTAAACTGCCCCAGCTCCACTTCCTATGCCCCTTTGGACAATGCACCTGTGAGACTAATGGCTTGGACTCTGCCATGGACATTCCTCCACCATCATCCCTCATCATTTAACAACCCCCTCCAATATTGAGCACTTAAATAAACACCCTTAAAGCACAAAACAATCTGGAGTCTGTCTGTGATTTCAAATTAGTGTATTAGCAATTACAGTGACAAAATGCTCTTTCAATGGTAATGTCAACATACCTATGTCACACAGCTCTAGTCTATGAGGAAACAAAGCAGATATCACACAGTGGGACCCACATCTGTGAAATCGGAAGAGAAAGTGACAACTCATGTACCATACACTGGGTGAAAAGTACAGACAGTAGAGCAGTAGTAGTGTTAAAGTACATGTACTAGGCAGGTTTGTCTTCTTACCTTAGTCTCACTGGAAGTATTGCAGGATCGCAGAGTTCCTGTTGTCGATGTCCTCTTCTTCTGCTTCCTCGTCTTCACTGTCCACAGGCTCCACAGCTGCCACAATGCCTCTATCTGAACCATCCTCCTGCAGAAAAGGCACCTGTCGTCGCAAAGCCAAGTTGTGAAGCATACAGCAGGCCATGATGATCTGGCACACCTTCTTTGGTGAGTAGAATAGGGAACCACCTGTCATATGGAGGCATCGGAACCTGGCCTTCAGAAGGCCAAAGGTCCGCTCTATAATCCTCCTAGTTCGCCCATGGGCCTCATTGTAGCGTTCCTCTGCCCTTGTCCTGGGATTCCTCACTGGGGTTAGTAGCCATGACAGGGTGGGGTAACCAGAGTCACCTGCAAATGGTGAGGGACAACTGTTAGACACACACTAACTCTTAGGGATATCCCCAGACCCAGACAACTATTCCCACTGAATTGGTTCCAGGTGCCTCTGGAGTTGGCCGATCACATAAGGGATGCTGCTATTCCGCAGGATGTAAGCGTCATGCACTGAGCCAGGGAATTTGGCATTAACATGGGAGATGTACTGGTCTGCCAAACACACCATCTGCACATTCATCGAATGGTAACTCTTCCTGTTTCTGTACACCTGATCACTCCTTTGGGGGGGACCAAGGCCACATGTGTCCCATCAATGGCACGTATGATGTTGGGGATATGTCCCAGGGAATAGAAGTCACCTTTTACTGTAGGCAAATCCTCCACCTCAGGGAAAACGATGTAGCTCCGCATGTGTTTCAGCAGGGCACACAACACTCTGGACAACACGTTGGAAAACATAGGCTGGGACATCCCTGATGCTATGGCCACTGTAGTTTGAAATGACCCACTTGCAAGGAAATGGAGTACTGACAGCACCTGCACTTGAGGGGGGATCCCTGTGGGATGGCAGATAGCTGACATCAGGTCTGGCTCCAACTGGGCACACAGTTCCAGGATTGTGGCACGATAAAGCCTGTAGTTGATGATTACATGTCTTTCCTCCATTGTCGACAGGTCCACCAGCGGTCTGTACACCGGAGGATGCCGCCATCTCCTCACATGTCACAGCGGACGGTGCCTATGGAGGACAACAGCGAGCACAGAGTCAACTAACTCAGAGGTACCTAAACACAGCTTACTCAGAAAACTATCCATAACCGGAAATTTGCCTGTATGAGTGTTGAGCCAAGGCCTAAGTATGTGTGACGCAGTTAAAAATAAAGCCATAGGGGCCCCTGAAATGGCGGCTGCCTGACCTGTAAAGTGGGACAGTGGGATATGAGGTAACTGCGCTGGCGTTGTACACCGTCGCGGTAGGCGGTCGAAGACCGCGGTGCAATTCTGCATTGGTTAACATTGGACCCTATAGGTCCCAGGAGCCAATGACGATGTATGCCGGCGGTGACGGTACGCACCGCCGTCGGACGTGACCACCATTTTCTATCTGTTCAATCACTCAATACCTGATCTTCGACAGGAGAGGACCTACACTGCAAGTGCTGCTGTGACCTCAGTCTGGAAGAGACAATGGCTCGTGCGTCTGGGGAAAGTGCCCCTGCCTTCAACACGGAGGAGTTGGAGAAACTCGTGGATGGGGTCCTCCCCCAGTACACACTACTCTACGGTCCTCCAGACAAACAGGTAAGTACACTGTGAGCATGCTGTATGGGCAATGCCTGTGAGGAGTGGGGTGGATGAAAGATAGGGGGGGAGAATGAGGCGTGCATGAAACGATGGTGAGTGCATGTGCCACATGGCAAGGGTAGGTGTGCGGGCCAATGACTGTGACGGTGCAGTTGGTAATAACTTTTCTTTTTCCCCTGTACAATTCCTGTAGGTCAGCGCCCACCAGAAGAAGGATGTTTGACGTGCCATTTCCAAGGACGTCCGGACCCTGGGGGTCTACCACAGACGGAGCACCCACTGCCGGAAAAGATGGGAGGACATTCGCCGCTGGAGCAAGAAGACGGCGAAGGCCCAGCTGGGGATGGCCTCCCAACGTGGGAGGGGTGCCCGTCGGACCATGACCCCCCTGATGTTCAGGATCCTGGCGGTGCCATATCCGGAGTTGGATGGGCACTTGAGGGCATCACAGCAGCAACAAGGGGGTGAGTACACTCTCATTCTGCTGATTCAGCGCACAGTGGAGGTGTCTGGGTTGGGGAGGTGGGCTGTGGGTTCCCCTAGGCCAGGGTGAGTGTGCTAGTTAAGTCCCATTTTTCAGGCAGACCTGGGTACAGTGCCAACTACACCTAGTCAGGCTCCTGTGACATCCATGTGTGCAGATATCGGCCATAGCCTTGTAGGCCATGTCCCAGGGCTTGAATAGTGGACCCCAAGTGTGCGGCGTAGTGCAGGGGGCTTCTGTGTCTGTCATGTCCGCCAACGGTAGCGGTAATGCATGCACTCAACATGTCTTTCTTTTGCCTCCCCCCCTTTTTGTGGTCTTCCTGTACTTTTGTGCATTAGCATCATCAGGCGGAGGAGCAGTGGCACCGGAGCAGGAGGGAGCTGCATCCCACATGGCCCTGGAGGGTGAGACTACGGAGTCCGATTTCACCAGTGGGACGGAGGGGAGCTCCACGGCGGGAACCGGAGCTAACACCAGTGATACGGACTTGTCCTCTGATGGGAGCTCCCCTGCGGTGGCGGGCCCATCTGTGCCCCCCGCATCTACAGGTACAGCCACCACCACCCCCTCCAGCACCGCCCTCCCAGCAGCCCCTCAGCCTTTGCCCCATGCCCGCTCACCCAGGAGGGTGGGCATCACCTTCGCCCCAGGCACCTCAGGCCCTGCCCCAGTCACCCCTGCTGCCCTCAATCAATCAATCAATTAATTTTTAAAGTGCGCTACATACCCGTGAGGGTTTCAAGGCGCTGGGGAGGTGCTGCTACTGCTCAAAGAGCCAAGTCTTGAGTAGTTTTCTGAAGGAAAGAAGGTCCTGGGTCTGTCGTAGATCCAGCGGGAGGGTGTTCCAGGTCTTGGCGGCAAAGTAAGAGAAGGATCTGCCTCTGGAAGATTTGCGTCGGATGCAAGGGACAGAGGCGCGGGCGAGGTTAGCGGAGCGGAGATGCCGTGTGGGGGTGTGGAAGCTGAGTCTGTTGTTCAGGTATGATGGTCCGGTGTTGTGGAGTGCCTTGTGTGCATGGGTGAGGAGCTTGAAGGTGATCCTCTTGTTGGCGGGGAGCCAGTGAAGGTCTCTTAGGTGTGGGGTGATGTGGCAGTGGCGAGGGATGTTGAGGATGAATCAGGCAGAGGTGTTTTGGATGCATTGGAGGTGTTGGAGGAGTTTGGATGAGATACCGGTGTAGAGGGCGTTGCCGTAGTCGAGTCTGTTGCTGACGAGGGCCTGGGTTACTGTTTTTCTTGTTTCTGTTAGGATCCATTTGTAAATTCTGCGAAGCATGCAGAGGGTGTTGTAGCAGGAGGAGGAGATGGCGCTGACCTGCTTTGACATGGAGAGTGAGGAGTCGAGGGTGAAGCTGAGGTTTCATGCGCTGTCGGTGGGCGTCGGTGGGGTACCCAGCGTAGGCGGCCACCATGAGTTGTCCCAGGTGGAGGGGGTGCGCCCAAGGATGAGGACCTCTGTTTTGTCCGAGTTCAGTTTTAGCCGGCTGTCTCTCATCCAGTCGGCAATGGCTTTTAGTCCCTCGTGGAGGTTAGTTTTGGAGGTGTGCGGGTCCTTCGTGAGGGAGAGGATGAGTTGGGTGTGGTCGGCGTAGGAGATGATGTTGAGGTTGTGCTGACGGGCCACTTGTGCGAGGGGAGCCATGTAGATGTTGAACAGCGTCGGGCTGAGGGATGAGCCCTGGGGTACGCCGCAGATGATGTTGAAGGCTTTGGATTGGTACAGGGGAGGCGTACTCTTTGGGTTCTGCCGGTGAGGAAGGATGTGGTCCATTCGAGAGCCTGGTCCTGAATTCCTGCTCCCTCAGTGAGGAGGTTATTGACCTCCTCAGGTCCCTCACTGTTGGGCAGTCTACCATTTTGAATGCCATCCAGGGTGTAGAGAGGCAGTTGCAACAAACCAATGCATTCCTGGAGGGCATTCATTCTGGTCAGGCAGCCCTTCAATGAGCTTTTCGGACTCTGGCCTCAGCACTGATGGCAGCCATTGTCCCTGTCTTCAACTCCAACTTCCTCCACCCAGACCCACACCCCTCTACCTCAGCCTATCCCAAGCACACCATCAGACCATCATGCACACACCTCAACACACAAAGGAAGCTCAGGCAAACATAAGCACCACACATCCCACAGGCACTCACGCAAGCATCACTCACATTCAGACATACCAACATCCACTGCCTCCACTGTGTCCCCCTCCTCCTCGTCTCCCTCATCCCTCTCAGTCTCGTCACCAATCACATCTGCATGCCCTTCATCTTCAGCCACTACGTCCATCACCAGCACACCCACCACAACACCCCGTACACGTGCAGTCACCACCCCCACTACCATTCACACATCCCCTGTGTCCTCTCCCAGTGTGTCTGTGAGCCCACCTCCCAAGGAACACAAACGCAGCCACACACACACCCAACAGCCATCCACCTCACGACAGCCTCCAGCCCATGCACCTTCACCCAAAGTCACCAAACTTACACCTCCTACGACCACTACCTCTTCCTCCACTCCCAAACCCCCTCCATCTACCCGTCCCAGTGTTCCTAAGAAACTTTTCCTGTCCAGCCTTGACCTCTTTCCCTCACCTCCCCCACCCCGTCAGTCTCCTAGGGCCCGACTCTCCAGGTCCCAACCTAGCACCTCAGCCACAACATCGGCGGGATCAGTGGTGCCAGTAGTCACCGGATTATGGAGTGCACCAGGCAGCAGGGCAGGCAGTGCGGCAAGGAGCCACAGCACAGACAGCCCCCCACCTGTCAAGCATCAAAAGTTGGCCAGTGCCCGGCGGGAGAGGAGGAAGACACCAGCCACCAAAGCCGCTCCAGGAGTGTGGAGTCAGCTGCGACACCTTCCAAGGTGGGGAAGGGGCACAAAAAAAACGGCTAGTCTGGGAAGATCAGCATGGCGGAGAAGACTGCCATCATCCCCGCTGCCCAGGATCTGACCGCCATCAGCCCCACTGGCCCAGACAGGACCGCCAGCAGCAGTCCCGCTGCCAAGGAGCCAGCCAGCAGCAGCCCCGCTGCCCCAGACAGGACCGCGAGCAGCAGCTCCCCTGCCAAGGAGCCGATCGCCATCAGCCCCACTGCGCCAGCCAGGACCGCCAGCAGCAGCCCCGCTGCCAAGGAGCCGACCGCCATCAGCCCCACTGGCCCAGACAGGACCACCAGCAGCAGCCCCGCTGCCAAGGAGCCGGCCAGCAGCAGCCGCTGCCCCAGACAGGACCGCCAGCAGCTGAACCGCTGCCAAAGACACTGCCGCCACAAGCACTGCTGCCAAAGACACCGCCGCCACAAGCACCACCGCCGCCACAAGCACCGCTGCCAAGGACGCCGCTGCCACAAGCACCGCTGCCAAGGACACCGCCACCACAAGCACCACTACCAAGGACACCGCCGCAACAAGAACAGCAGGCCCATGAGCGCCATAAGCTTTGACGCTACTGAGGCCGCCACGAGCCAGATGAAGCACTCTGGACACAAGGCCCCCTCCAGAACCAGTGAGAGTTACATCCACTACCTCAGTCCTTGGCAGGATGAAGCACTCTGGGCACAAGGCCCCCTCCAGAACCCGTGGAGAAAGACATCCACTACCTCAGTCCTTGGCAGGATGAAGCACTCTGGGCACAAGGCCCCCTCCAGAACCAGTGGAGAGTTACATCCACTACCTCAGTCCTTGGCAGGATGAAGCACTCTGGGCACAAGTCCCCCTCCAGAACCAGTGGAGAGTTACATCCACTACCTCAGTCCTTGGCAGGATGAAGCACTCTGGGCACAAGGCCCCCTCCAGAACCCGTGGAGAAAGACATCCACTACCTCAGTCCTTGACAAGATGAAGCACTCTGGACACAAGGCCCCCTCCAGAACCAGTGGAGAGTTACATCCACTACCTCAGTCTTTGGCAGGATGAAGCACTCGGGGCACAAAGCCCCCTCCAGAATCAGTGGAGAATGTTATCCACTTGAGAGACTGTGGCTTTGCACTCCCCAGGGTGAAACAGTGGGCAACCCACCCACTGTAGAGACTTGAAAGACTGTGGCTTTGCACTCCCCAGGATTGAACAATGGGCAAACCACCCACTGTAGAGACTTGAGAGACTGTGGCTATGCACTCCCCAGGATTGAACAGTGGGCATGGGGCCCCCTCGTGGATTTGGCGTCGTCCACTCAACCGGCTGAGGTGCCCCCCCTTTCCCTTCCCCTTGAGGTGCCTGTTTTATTTCTATCTGATGCCCCTGCGGTGTTCTCTCCGTCTTGTTCGGGTATCATGTGTGGGCCTCACCCATGCATTTGGGGCCCAGTGGTCCACTGACTTTAATGGTGGAATACCTTGGACTAATATTATTGGTGTATATATTTGTAAATAGTGTATGTATATTTTTTTAATGCTGAATTTGATTATATTACAATCGTTCACCTCATTTCCTTTTGTCTTTGCATTCTTCCGGGGGATTGGGGGGTGTAACTGTAATGTATCATGCTGTATTAGTGTGTGTTGTTGTGGGTGAGGGTGGGGGTGGGGGTGTTGGGTGCTGCGTGTGTCACTGTTTTTTCCCTTCCCTGTGTCGTAGGTGCAGTACTTACCGTGGTCTTCGCCACCGACGTTAGTGCGCCTGGTAGAGGAGCAAGAAGATAAAGGCTGGAAAAATGTGGAGCTCGTGTTCCATGGCTTCCTGGTTCCTCGTGGGATGTGTAGAGGTGAGTGTTTTCCCTTTGAAGTCCTGTTTCCGCCGTGTGTTTTTGTTCGCGGTGAATCCGCCCCGGAAAAGGTGGTGGATTGGCAGGTTGTAATTCTGTGGGCGGTACATTGTCCTCCGCCTGTCTGTTGGCGGTGACCACCGCGCTGTTTGTTTGTACTGCTGTGGCGGTAGGAGTGTTAAAGTGGCTGTCTATGTTGGCGGTTTCCGCCACGGTCGTAAATCTATTTTTTTTACAGCTGGCCTGTTGGCGGTCTTACCGCCGCTTTAACGCAGACCGCCAGGGTTGTAATGACCACCTTAATTTTTTTAGAATACTAGGTGACAACATCTGAAACAACCCTGGGACATTACCTCACTGACTTTTGTACATTGCATTTTTACTAAAAACAAATGTCATAATATCCTAAAATTATCCCTACTTGACACATTTCTGTGGATCCCTTATTTTTCCTTGGGAGAATTGTGCTCCTTGCACTAACAATTTCCACTTGCTCGCATCCTCTAAATGTACTTCTGTGGAGCACTCTGAGACAAACATCAGAAGCAACCTTGGTGCAATCCCTTACTGGCTCTATACACTGCACTTTTCAGAATGTCCAAAGGCAACATCTGAAGCAGCCTCAGGATATTCTGCCATTTCCCTTTGCATATTGCACTTTTCTCTTTGGCGCTAAAATATAATGTCATAATTTTCTAGTCACTGATGAAAATGCTGTTTTAGCACCTTGTACTTTCTCTTGTATTACGTGTTTCAAAACTGATGTCTCTGTTTTAATTGCTGCTTTGATCACATATCAATAAGATGTTTGTTTGCTAATGTTCTAATTAACCATACCATAAGTTGTTACTTACATATATAAGTTGAGAGATATAGGGCCTCATTAGGAGTCTGGTGGTCACTAGTCTGCAAGACTCGTGGATGGCGGTCGGACTGCTGCCAATACGGTGGTCTGAGCACCAGATTACAAACCTGGAGGTTGGGCTGCAAGGGAACCCCAGCTCTGCCAAGATTGGAGACCCCGTTGCTATGGATGTGGTGGTGGCCCTAATCCTTGCAGCATTGCCCTGGGTAAACTACCCCATTCTCTGCCAGCGGTTTCATGGCGGTACCACTGCCATGAAAAGGATGGAGGAGAACGGGTGAAGGGGACTCCAGGGGGACTCCTGCACTGCCTATGCACTTGTCAAGGGCAGTGCAGGAGCCACCCTGGCCAGCACCCTGCTTTGCAGACAGTGAACATTGCAACGGTGCTGATGCACCCTGCTCGGTACAGCATTGCCATTGTGGATTTGGCTGGGAGGTAGCAGTGTGGTGGCAACCTCCCAGTTGGAAGTTCGGCAAACGGTGAAAACCATCCGCTGAACTCCTAATCAGGCACATAGTAAGCATGCTTTGATTGGGTATGTGAACCTTATGGTAAGAGATATGTGCAGTATACAAATGGATTTGTCTGTGAGATTGTAAATCTGAGTCTGAACACTATGGAATACAATATGTGGAGGAGAAGAGGCTATTTCCCATTCATTGGTTGTATTACTATATTATGGAGAGAAAATAATAAAGTACACAGAATCATTCAAAGATTGAGCCCTTGTAGAAGGAACTGGCGTGGCTGCAAGTGATCTCGCAAACGTGTGATGCTGAGAATAATGCGTTTAATAAAATGAATTTAAGATTGCTCTCATGCAGGATACTGAATATGAGCACAGCATGCAGAATACATGTATACCATAAGAATAGATGGACCTATAGGTTGCGTACAGAGGTAAATTAGGATATCTGATTGAAGATTTTATTGTCACTGTTATAATCACTTTGCTTAGGTTGAATAGTGAGTGCCTGTGCTATGTTTTATAGATTAACTAGGGAGTGTGGCTAAATTTGAGCTCAATCTGAACTTGAAAACTTTTCGAGATATGCAGAGCATAAGTGTGATGATACTGGTACGTATATTTTGGGTAACACAGTTTGCATGATGATCTCTCTCACTATCTGACACTTATAAAGTTATATATTTTTCAGTAGCTACTTTCTTTTAAGGGTATAGAAATGGGGACTGAGAAATTGACCGTTTTAGGGTTTTTGATAGAATATGTTCAGGCAATTGATAGGTAAAGATTGTACATAATTGATGAAAACAGAGAAGCAATTTTGGTCTGTGTCATTGATATGTCTTCACAAGGTATTTAGACAAAATATCAAGTTGTATCAGGAGATAGAAATTCCAGAACAAATATCATATTTAAAAAATAATGTAATGCAAAAATATCATTGCCAAGAATATTTTTTTAAAGCAGTATTGTTTTTTAAGAATAATCAACATAATCATAACAGTAATATAATTGTAAAAAATATAATTTTTAATGTATTTTTCTTTGGATTTTAATACTTATATGTTTATTACACATGTACCTTTAAATGTTGTGTTTTACTTTTATTGGATGAGTTGGTTGGGAAACAATAGATGTATATTCTTTCATAAGAATTTATTTATATTTATATGTTATTTGTTAATTTGTAAATAATTATGTATAATTTGAACAATGTATTTTTGTAACCTTTTTTTATTTATTTCAAGTTGTATTTGTGAAAGCTTGTGCTATGATATTTGTTATTTGGAGTGTTTTCTATCAATTAATTGAAATAAAAGGTAATAATACTGAATGTGTCTTCTTTTTGATAGTTAGGGAAATTGTACTGATCTGTCATTTGATTTTTCCTTTCTTTCTTTTTCCTTTTTATACTTACTTCTTTTTATTGTTTTAAATATATATATATATATATATATATATATATATATAGTTATATATATATAGTTATATATTTAAACATATATATATACATGTACAAATTTCCCATTTGCTTTAAGGAAGGCCGGGACACCCCCAAGTTGCTGTCAATATAGATCAAATTTATTATGGAGAAAAGACTCCCCTCCAAAGCGTTTCGGCCAGACCCTTGGTCACTGATGGAGTTGTTCTGTTTCATATCTAAAAGAAAATATGGAATTATGATTAGGAATTACAACACCACTCCAAGATGGCCACCATTGTGGGAATGTTAATATTGAGATGTGGACGAATGTCCGTTTTCTATGTTTGGTGATATTTATAGATGTGTTTACCCACTCCATCCGTGACCAAGGCTGCGGCCGAAACACGTTGAAGGGGAATCTTTTCTCCGAAATAAATTTTATCTATATTGACAGCAACTTGGAGGTGTCCCGGCCTTCCTTGAAGCAAAGAGGACATTTGGACATGTATATGGGAGCTCCGGAGCCCGACTGGGACGCTGTGATATTGCTTCCGCATTCCGGATTCTGTTTTGAGTATTTGAGTATATATAAATACACACACACATAGATATAGCTATGTCGCCAGTACGTAGTTATAGTTAGGACCTCGTTTCCATAGAAAAGGCCTTTTTTTACTTCTTTGGCACCGATTTGACAAATCATCTCAATATTTTTTTTTTAAAAGTGCCCTCTAGGGTCTTGTTGTGCATGGAAAGTTTTGTGATGATCCATCAAGCTATGCTGAGAGAAAGGGGTGGGTCCAAAAAAGTACATTTGCCATGTTAATTCCCATAGAATATTTAGACACTCCTGCAGCCCGAACCGCTGAACGCAATGACACCACATTTGGCAGAAAGGTAGCTTTTTGGTCAGCAGATGAACCTTTTTTTTATTTGGTGTAAATCTGTTCAATAGATTAGGAGAAACTAAAGGAAATTCAAATTTGTATATATAGGGTCACGATGAATTTGTAAATACTGCTGATCTTTGCAGAGATCTGATTGGCTGCCAACCCTTCAGCTAGGAAGTGTTGGCAGCCATTGTGAGACTTAGCCGAGTCCCAAATAAAAACCAAAAATAGAGAAACAGGGGCAGGGAACATTTACCCTAAGCCCCTAGCCTTGGTCTAGACATCCACCAATGACCCCCTAGGACTAAAAAGCATTTTTTAAATTCACTGCAAAAATTGGGAATAGTTACACATTTTTCTGTGGTGTTAAAAAAAAAGCAAGCACAGCCTCCTTCGCTTGCTTTTCATTTTGCCCCTGCGTGGCCCAGGACCCCGGAGCATTCAGAAAATATAATAGGGGGGCAAAGGACCCCTACCTCTGATGGCTTATCAAAGCCCAGGGACTCCCACCTCCCCAGGGCAGAGCCATTTTTATGTATGCAGGGGGGCCACGTGGCTCCACGCGCCCCAGGGACCGCCACCTTCCCAGGGCAAATCCATGTAAATCTAAGCAGGGGGCCAGCATGACCCCTCCCACACTCTGCAGACCACCACCCCTCAAGGCAAATCCATGTAAATCTATGCAGGGGGGCCTGTGCCACCCCCCAGGTCCCAGGGACTGCTATCTCCATGGGGCAATTAACTATTATGTGGCCCGCAGCCTTGGCGACCACCACCTATCCTGGGCAATTAATATAATGTATTGGGGGCCATATGACTTCCCCCACGCCCAGGGGACTGCCACCTCCCCAGGGCAATAAATATAATGTAAGGTGGGGCTACATGGTCCCCTGCACTCTGGGGACCACCACCTCCCTGGGGGTCAAATAATCTAAAGGAGGGGGTCGATCACTGACACCCAGCCCCAGGAACCACCACCTCCCCGGGGCAAAATTGAATGAAGGATGGGGGCTGCCTGGCCCCTCTCATGGAGCTATAAATGGTCCTGGGGAACACCACCCCTTAGGGCCTGCACCTGCTACCTCCTGAGGTGCTCACCCTCGGGAGGTAGCTGTTTGCTTTCGCTTGGTGGGAGCTGACAGTTCCTGCCAAGCAAAAGCACACATAATTCTGCTTTAAGCAAGCAGGAGCTGTTAAGCAGCTCCTGCTTGCTTAAAGTGGAGTTTCCATCTCTCTCCCTGCAAACTAACATGTGTAAATGGAAAGAAATGAAACTTTGCTCCTGCAAGCAGGAAGCTGCCATTTAAAGCAGCTCCCTGCTTGTGTGGGCAATACCAGCTCCTAGAGGAGATGGCTGGGACCGTGGATGCCTTCAGAGAGAGATATTGATATTACAATGGTCTCTCCATACAATGACTTCAAAGCGTCACACTAGCAAGATGTTTGGTTAGAATGTTTTAGTTACGTTTTGATGGACAGCAGAACAGAGTCATTTGTGATCTTTTGGTAAAGCTTTTCAACTGTCACTCTGTAGGTTGAAGGTTCAAATCCTCGTAACTCATGGTAGTATGACTGTAAATTTACTAGTGTTTTGAATGTTAAACATTCCCCATCATGTCACATACATCTTTTGCACATCAAAGTCTTTGGGTTGAATTTCATAAGTATGTCTGGACACTACAGCATAAGTAGTCACCTGTGGTCTAATGGTTAAGATCTCAGTTCCTCACACTGAAAGTTGAGGTTCAAGTCTCGGTGTGCTGGGGACATATCTCTGCTTTTATGTTATTTCAACTTCACATATTTAAGCTAAAATCCGGAAAGGTGATCTCACCCAAAGGAAAGTTTCAGGCTAATATGACGGGCGGGGGCAGAGAAAAAGGGGGGTTAAAAAAAAGTGTTTCCTATCTTAATTCCTACTCCTTAGACACACCTGCAGCCCACTGGACAGAATTACACCAAATTTGGCAAAAAGGTACTCTTTGGTCTGCAAATCACCCTTCCTTTTTATTTGGTGTAAATCTGTTCAGCAGTTTTTGAGATATTAAAGCAAATCCAATATTATCTAGGCAGAACCAAAGCACAGATCGCATGGTGAGATCTGATCAGCTATCAGCACTTTAACCAGAAAGTGATGTCAACCATCTTGGGACCGAACATGATCACCAAGACGTGATCCCTGGAGCTCCCGGCCGGCACGCCACACAACTGCCCTAATCCTAGCACATCCTGCCAAGATCCTGCCCCCTGATTCATTGGACGATCCTGTAATGCCCCAGGCAATCCTGTGGAGCCACTGAACAGGACTCGGAGGTGCTGTGTGGGGATCAACACACTGGGTGCTGGCCGAGGCCTGCCTGATGCACGGCCATGAAGGTGGGCATGGCCCACGGTACTTCCGATGGCTCTCCTCTGACCCACAGACAGAGGCCATCAAAAAGAAGAGAAGGCGGGCAGGTGGCTACAACACTGATGCCCCTGGTGATCCTGTGGAACCACTGATCAGGTCTCAGAGGATTCCCAGGGAGTCTGGTGGACTGCGGGCCGGCCGAGGATTGCGCGTTGTATGGCCCCAGAGGTGGGTGCGGCCTGCGGCTCCTCTGGAGGCTCTTCCCAGGCCCGCAGACAGAGGCCAGTGAAAAAGGAGGAGGTGGCCTGGCCCCTGCAATGCAGATGAGAGGGGGCCTGCTCTGAGTGAGGTGAAAGATGGCTAACAGCTGGCGGCCCACGATTCCTGCTGAGAAGGACAGAGCCGCTGAGGAGATCAGAGTAGCAGGGGGCTTCGAGAAGTCAGACTTGTAGGGCCGGGGGTCCCGCCTACCACAACTCTCCTCTGGATTTAAGGAGGGGTGGCAGCTGGTGATCGGGTAGGCCCCTGGCACTGCCCACGGCTGGTAGGATTGTCAGGTCCTGCTGCATTACTGCCTCCCCTTGTCTACTAGTGAGAGCAGGGGGGGGGCCTGCTTCCGCATTCATAAAAGACTCCTATAAACAACATAGAAGCCCAGAGGAGAGTAGGCGGGCTCCTTCCTCTCGGGTTGATATTTGGCCTCCCTCCACTGCTTTCGATATCAAAGGCAGTGGTCAGTAGTGTAGGGGGATGAAATAGCTGATTTGCCTGGTTCAAAGTGACTTGGGCCCTCCTAATGACACTCAGCCTGGTGGCATCACAAAATAATATTGTACATTCCTTAAAGAGGCCCCTGCACAGGCCCACCATGTCACACTCTCTTCCAGCAACCCCGGCTATAGCAACGGAGAGCTACCCCGAGGCATTCCACAGAGAGGATCACACGCCAGTCGGGGGATCCAGGTATTGATGATCAACCGGTAGAAACAGCAGAACCCACAAGGGCTGAACTGCTAGTGACCATTCATAAAGCCAGATTGACACTTGGACTGTGGCCATAGATGTCAACCTTATCGGGGCAGACCTCAGGAAAGTAGTCGATAAGATCACAGTGGCGGAATTCAAAATCTCTGAGCTTAAGACCGGAATGAAATCCATAAAAGAATAAGTGGCCTAGATGAAGACAGACACTCAGGAACTAAAGAGTCAGTGGAGGACGCTGAGGGACGCTCGCACCAAAACAACATTTGGGTTCTGGGGTTCCTGAAAGGCCTCTCCACCAAACGTTTCTGGAAAACTGCCTCAAAAAGGAACTGAAACCGCGCTGTCTTTCAGACATCTTTGCAGTGGAGAGAGTGCGCAGGGCACTGGTGGCCGCCCTGCCCCCTGGGAGCCCCCCACAGGCAATAATCGTGAAACTGTTAAACTACAGGGAAAAGGACTGCATCATCCTCAAGGGTGCAAGGGAACAGTTGGGTCACCCAAACAAGAATAATACGATTGCCATCTACCCCGACTACACCAAACAAATCCAAGAGTAGCAAAAAACATTTGCAGGGGTTAAACAGAAACTGCATTCCATTCAATTGCTCTATATACTACTATACCCCGCCAAGTTGAAAGTCATCTTCCAAGAGAAGGTGCACTTTTTTGATGACCCACAATAGGTGTGAGAATGGCTGGAATTGCGGGGGAGCATTCACGAAACACCTGCAGTTCATGGCAGAGGTCGCCACCGAGGGGCTAGGTCACAAGGAGGCAACTTCCGAAAGCAGACAACAATAGCCAATCCTAAACCCCCCCCCGGGGCATCTGCAGGGTAACAATAGCTAAAGATCAAACTATGCAACTAGATGAGATGCCTCCCTCAGAGGAAGAGGGAACGGATGAGGTCCAGCACATGGAGGTACCTCCTGGAGCGACGATTCACTTCCCGACTTACAACGTCGGAGCTGGTGCCAGCTACCTCCATGACAGACTCCTAGAATGAGGACTAATCCAAAACAATGATGTTTACTTGTCTGGGGTGGGGAGAATAAGGGGACTACATTTCCAATATGACTGGGGGCTGAAGCTCTCCACCTTCGTTACAGATGGCACCAAAAACACACTGGTAAAATGACCTACGGTTCAGGGAACTTTCATTCGCCGATGAGGGCTAAATATACAGAGAATCAGGGGGCTGAAAAGCTCATCAGACTGTCCTGCATGAAGTTAGACCTATGGTCACGAGGTCAAATTTGGGTGCGATCCCTGGCCAGGAGGGATGGTTGTAAAACAAAAAAAAACTAAAAAAAAAAGTTTTGCCGGCCTCAGTTGGCCAGGCTGGGAGGTGGTACGATTCCTGGTGCACAAATAAGGGGGGCACCTATTAAACAAGGTTTGTCAATCTCTATCTGTGGGAGGGGGTAAGGAGTTGGCAATGTTCTTTTGGATTTGTTGTTTCTGCACACAGCACATATCTGATTTCAGGGCACCAAGGGTGTGAGGTATTCACCTATGATGATTCCAAGAAATGTCTGGGGCGGACATAAGGTTGATGACATGGAATGTGAGGGGCCAGGGGACCTACACTAAGCAATGTCAGGGGAACGCTAATCCGGGTGGCGCCAGGGGTCCTGTTTTCTCTTATTTACTCAAAAGCGGATGTGGATGGAAAGTATGTACTCTTGCCAGGCACCTTCGATAGCACTCTGATCACCATACTTAATACTTACGCCCCAAACAAGGATGACTCAGGTTTTTCCACACTATACAGGACCTATTGGTAGAGGACACTGGTCCCCCAGTATTCTGGCTTAGCGATTTCAATTGTGTATTGGATCGTGTTGGGACAGACATCCGCCGAGGACAGGCACAAAACCACACATGCCAACAGCAGTATGGGAGGTGCCGAAAAACTTATCTCTCATCGATATATGGAGATTACACCACCCTGAACAGAGAGCATTTACTTGTCACTCTCCCACCTATAATACGTATAGCCGTCTCAACAGAGTCCTGGTAGTGGGGATCCCACACCTTGAGAATCTGAAGGTTAATCACCTTTCGGATCATTCCCCAGCCACTTGTCATTTCTCATGGGGGAGGATGCAACAAGGTCGTACATTGTGGTGGCTGTTGTGGGATGTCCTGGAGGACACTGAGGGGAGGTAGCCTTAAAGGGAGCGGTAACGGAATACCTGGAGAATAACTGGGGCTCCACAGCACATTGGACCACAGAATGGGAAACTTTAAAGGCGGTGGTCATGGGAGCTTATATGGGCCTTACCTATGGGGTACTCAGACAGTTACAATCTGAATTACAGCGGGAAGTAACTGACCTCGTATGAACCCACACTACTGTACACATAAATGAGGATGAACAAAATAGGGAACAGCAATTTAAGGGCAGAATCATAGCTATATGGGACAGGCTCAACGAAAAAAACACCTTAACTGTTATATGCAGAGGCTTCATTGTGAAGGGAACAAGCCAGGTAAACTTTTGGCCTGGATTCTTCAAAGTGAAACAGTCCCAACACAGATAGTACACTTGCGGTTGTCAGACGGCCAGACAACAACAACAAGGGCATATATTGCTTGGGTATTCCAACAACACTTAGAAATGGTATACTCAGCGGACCATAAAGTTCAGGCCCAAGAGCATGTCCCCTTCCTACAGAAGTTAGAAATCCCCAAGCTCCCCCCAGTAGTTGCAGAGTTGGATGCCCCATTGAGTCTCGAAGAGATTCAGACGGACTTGGCGGTGTTCCCGTGTACTAAGACCCCGGGGCGTGAAGGTCTCTCTCTGGAGCTCTCTCAAGTATATTCCTCCCCATTGATGCAAGAATTACTTCACGTTTTTCTTGAGGCTCAGGACAGAGAAAGACTGCCCCCCTCCATGACAGAGGGAAATATCTGCATGTTACTAAAACTGGGTAGTGCCCAGGAGAACCCTTCAGCATACAGACCCTTCATTATCATGAATACAGACATAAAAAATACTGTGCAAACACTGGTGACATAGTTGATTCCATATATTCTACAGCTGGTACATGACGACCAATTTGGCTTTACCCCTGGGAGCAATAACAGCATGAACCGCAGAAGACTGCGCACATCATGCCTGAGGTCAAAGATTCAGAGCACAAGCTAGTGCTGGTTTCGATAGTCCTCGAAAAAGGTTTTGATTGTGTAGACTCAGGGCACATGCTGGAGGTTCCTACGTTCATGGGATTCGGTCCTCAATACTGTTGATGGGTATGTCTCCTTTACACTAACCCATGTGCAAGAGTCAGGATTTGGGGCATAAGATCGGAACAGTGTTTTTTGGGACAAGGCACAAGGCAACGATTCCCTTTATCACCACTATTATTTGCCCTAGCTATTGAGCCCTTAGCCATCTGGGTCTGTGGTGAACTATGGCAATGGGGTATTAAGGTTGGCGACACACAGCATGTTGTCTCCTTGCATGCTGACAACGCCATGTTTTATTTGTCCTCCACACGCACTTCGGTGCCCCCACTGTTACAGCAGTTGGAAACTTTTGGGGGCCCCTCTGGCCACCGACTCAATAACTCCCTATTTATCCACTGGCATTACTGCCGACAATGCCAAAGGAGGACATGTTGAATTTGGGCCTCCAATGGGAATTGGACAACTTCAGACATTCGGGCATTAGATTGGTGCACACAAAAGACAGACAACTAAGTTTAAACATCAGTAGGATCCTCATAGCTCTCAGTTCGTTCATAGCATTCTGGAATACCCTGCCTCTGTCACTGATGGGGATATTAGCCATGTCTAAGATGGAGATGCTCCCCAGGTGCCAATACACTCTGCAAAACTCATTATGCCACAAACCAACTAGACTCTTTAAGCAACTGGACACAATGTTGGTCGGACTCCTGAGGGGGGTAAAAGGAGTAGGGTGGCACATCTGACCCTCTAAACAGCATATGAAGATGGGGACCTGGGGGTACCGAGCTTAGACTTATACTGCTATGCCACACAACTGAAGCATGCTGCAAACTGGCTGGTGCCCGAAGACAATTGGGAGAAACGACTACTGGCTGGCAGGGTCCCAGTGGAGTGATTACCCAAAATCCTTATAGAAGTGGCTGGTGCTCCAACTATAGTCCCCAGATGGTGCACACTACAGTGTCTGTCTGGCAAAGTTTTGCACAAAAGATCCTGAGAAGGGCTCCATTTCATAGGGATCTTCCAATCTGGATAGTGAAGCTAGTCCAGCAACTCATGGAGAGTTTCTCTTTCCGGGATTGGAAAGAGGGAGTGTGTGACACGTTAGTAGATATATATACCCTGGGGATAAATTCATTAGCTTTGAGGAAGCCTGTACCACATTTGAGATGGGGCATTTTCTACATCATACTGGATGGTCTAACATTGCAAGAGCTGCCTGGCCCACTTTCCCCAATGCACCAAACAAGTCACACCGGTTGGGGATCATCTTGTCATGTGGGTCGGGCCCTCACCTAATTACTTTACTGTACAGAGCCATGAGTGAGGAAGGAGTAGCATATATACCTAAGCAAACAGAACACAAACGATGCATGGGATGCGGAACCAATCAAACATTCTCTCCTCAGTCATAGATCTAGGTTTAGCCCATAAATTCTTTTGCTCACCATTCTACCCCAGTTTGGACCCAGCCATATGCAAATCAGTCTTGACCCTGTTCCCCATGGGAACAGCCTAGTCCAAACTTCCGGGCCAGGTCCTCCCTGGTCCAGAAACAAGCATCCTGGGACCGGTTTCGGGGTATCACCCTTCATCAGCCAGGCTGGCTTGAATCCAGTGGCATAGTGAGCCCGGGGCCCACATCTGGGCGTACTCAGAATACTTAGGGTGACCAAAGCACTGCAGACAGGACTATCCACTGAGAACTCTCTCTTAGGTGATAAGTGGATGTGATGAGTGATGCGTAGATGTAGTAGCTGATAAGGTGACAGTGAGCTCTGGGCGGCTCTCACTTGTGTCTTCTTACTTTTAAACAATCTAATGGTCATTTTTGAAGTATATTGAAGTTTACTTTGCTGGATGATGTTATCAGTGAAGTCTTTTGAGATTTCATCAGTCATGTCATTAGTGCTGTCACTGACCACATGATTGATTTAATAAGTGAGGTCATAAGTAGTACATTGCGGGGGCTAAGGGCCTGATTTACAACTTGACGGATGGGCTACTCCATCACAACGGTGACACATTTATCATCTGATGAAATCTAAAGTCAACTGGTGGTCGCCAATAGGTATAGTTAGGACCTAGTTTTCATTGGAAAGGCTTTTTTTAAAAAATCTTGCCTATATCTGTAGCGCCGTTTGACGAATCTTCATGACATTTTCCACAAAAAAGTGTCCGCTTTGGGGTGATCCATCAAGTGGGGCTGAGAAAAAGGGGGAGTCAGAAAAAGTGTGTTTCCCCTGTTAATTCCTACAGGGATTTTGAATACGACTACAGCCCAAACTATTGGGCAGATTTACACCATATTTGGCAAAAAGGTAACTGTTAGTCCAGAAAGCATGCTTTTTGTTAATTGGTGTTTTGTGAGAAATTACAGGTAATCCAACTTTGTATATCTAGAGTTGTAAATATTCGCAAATTCTCCCTATCTCATACAGAGATCTAATTGGCTGCCAATAATTAGGAAGTACTCGCAGCCATTTTGGGACTCCGACCCAAAGAAAAGGAGGCAGGGTATAAATATTCAGACCCACTAGCCTTGGTCCTGGGGTCCCCTTAGGGCCCCACCATGGCAAAAAAATATTTGTAAATTTTTTTTGCTGTGAATTTACAGCAAATTCATGGCAAAAGATAGCAAAAAGCAAGTGCAGGCTCTGCGCTTCTTGTCTGCAAAGCCCCCGCGTGGGATAGGTCCCAGGGGTATGGCTAACTATAATTTAAAAAAAGGAGGTCAACACAGGGCCCCCCCTTCTAGGGCTCTTTTTAACCCTGGGAACTACCACCTCCCTGGTGCTTTATACAAAAAAAAAGGGAAGAGGTCACGGAAACCCCTCTACGTTATGGTCCATGAGCCCTGGGGAACACCAACTATCCTGGGCTTTATGTTATAAAGGAGGGGAGCCATGTGACCACCCCTACTTTATAACATAAAGCCTTAGGGAGGTGGTGGTCCCTGGGGCTCTCAGACCCCGATGGAGGGGGATCCATGCGGCCCCATTACATTTTTTGTATAAAGTCCCTGCGAGGTGGTGGTCCCTGGAATTAAAAATAGCTGTAGGAGTAGGGGGGCCTGGTGCGCCCCCTCTTTTTTTGGAATAGTTAGGTATTCCCCCGGGACCTTGACCACCCCATGGCTTTGTAGAAAACAAGCATAGGAGCCCAGCTTTGTTATTTAAAAATATTTTTTAATAGCAAATTCACCACAAATTTGCTGCAAAAGTTGTCAGAACTTACTTTTTTGCCCTTTCGGGTTAGCAGGGATACCGCAGGATCAAATCTAGGGGTCAGGATGTTTATACCCAGCTCCTTTTCTTTACTTTAGCAGGACAGTGCCTGGTGCGGCCTTGGCTGCATATAGGGGTAAGCCACAGGCCCTGCGGGTGGCCAAGCCTTGTGGGCAACCCCCGCAATGCACGGATGAAGGCCTTGCATGGCACTGTATTTGGTGCTCATAGGGGGTTACCTTCTGACCAACCCTCGCCACACACAGCCAAAGGCCATGCATGGCACGTTAGTTGATGCTTATAGGGAGTTGGCTGCAGGCCCTGGCCAAAGGCTATACACAGCAGTGGTTGGATTACTGTAAATTCATTACAATTACCTATTGTTAAAAAAAAACATACAAATTCACTGAAAACGAAAGGTTACAGGGAAGTTATAGGTAGGACATAGAATTGAAAAAAACCATAGACAATCACTTACAAAATCAAAGGTCACAAAGACGTTATAGTTAGGTTCTGAAATTACTCGCACAAAACCATAGAAATTCCATATTTATCATTATTGCAACTAACTATAACTCGTGCCCTAAAGTAGCTATATCTCACGCCATAACCATGCACTCCTAGTTACCACATATATTATTTACATCACTGATATCACCTTTAATAACAATTTATAATACCAATGCAATATATTCAGTAAAATTATTGAGGATAAAACTGTGCATGGTGGTGCAAGTTATAGACATCTTAGGGTATGAGTCACAGTTACTTGAGATAATGATGGTTTTGTGCTAGAAAATTCAGAACTTAAGTGAAAATAAAAATATATAGTATTTCCCTAATGTTGCTTATACTTGGAGTAGGACTAGTAAATCCAACCCTCTGAAGTCCAACGCTTTCTTTTCCTTAGTGTTGCACTGTTTGAAATGGGAATATTAAATGTAACCCCTCTGAAGTTCAACATTTTCCCTACTGTTGCCCTGACTGTTGTAGGAATAGTAATTTTTTAAAATCTTTTTTATGTGCTCATATATATATATATATGTTTTAGTCACTTTAAAATATAAAAAAGTAAAATTAATACAATGAAATAGATATTTTTTAATAATTGTGTTTTACTATATATATGTAATATATTGTATAACATATATATTCTATAACAGTATGCATATTTACAATTTATTATGTCAAGCTGTATATATATATATATATTAAAACATGATATTTTGTATGTTTTTGAAAAATATTAGTGTCAAGGCTATTTTTCTCCCAATATGTTGTACTTACCACTATAACTATAGGAAGACAATATTGTGGTAAACAACACTTTTGACACAATATATTTGTCAACAATATTTTTACTGCAATATTTTGTCAGGCATCCATTCACAAGATATACACTTTGGAAAATATTATGATGTACTGGCTGTTAAGACACTCAGGGTGAATTGTGATGTTCAAATAGCATTCTATTGTTAGACATGCACATGGGTAATATTTTTACAATTTAACTGACGTAATTCTATATATTATATAATATAAGCAGTATTTATTCATTAACCTATTTTTGGGGCAAAATCACTTTTAGTGCACATGGATAATTAGCCATGAGGTGCAAAGGCTCTTTGTTTTACTGAAAATATGGCGAATAATAGTATTGTACTATACCATTTCAACCCTGATGCAGTTGGTTGGCGAAACATATGTTGACTGGAATGTGATTGATTAAAATGGAACAACTGCATGGCTAAGAGCAAGATCATTGAATAAAGAAGACTTTAGTTTTTTTCAGATATCCACTTTCAAGATATGACAGTGTGCTCAAGGAAACTAGTTGCATGAAAATTAGAAAACAGTGTCTTTCAGGACAAGGCAGCTTTCTAACGTCCGCTTCAATCTCTTGGAAAATGTCACACATAAGTTACATGCCAGACGTTACTACACTTCCTGCGATTTGATGACAAAAATAGTAACTTCTGTCTCATCACATTTGCCCACCCAATGTTGGGTAAACTCTTTAGCAGGAAAGGAGGTCTAACTAAGTATAATTTTGAGAGCAGTGTTGAAAGTTTGATACCACTTGACAGTCAAAAAAGAAAATCATTGAATGTATGCAATGCTTTCATCGTGTGCAAATGTGGCGTGTCATTTGATTGAGCATCAGAAGAAATATCTTTTTTATGTTCTCATATATATATATATATATATGTTTTAGTCACTTTAAAATATTAAAAAGTAAAATTAATACAATGAAAAAGATATTTTTTTATAATTGTGTTTTACTATATATATGTAATATATTGTATAACATATATATTCTATAACAGTGTGCATATTTACAATTTATTATGTCAAGCTTTATATATATATATATATATATATATATATATATATATATATATATATATATATATATTAAAACATGATATTTTGTAAGTTTTTGAACAATATTAGTGTCAAGGCTATTTTTCTCCCAATATGTTGTACTTACCACTATAACTATAGGAAGACAATATTGTGGTAAACAACACTTTTGACACAATATATTTGTCAACAATATTTTTACTGCAATATTTTGTCAGTCATCCATTCACAAGATATACACTTTGGAAAATATTATGATGTACTGGCTGTTAAGACACTCAGGGTGAATTGTGATGTTCAAATAGCATTCTATTGTTAGACATGCACATGGGTAATATTTTTACAATTTAACTGACGTAATTCTATATATTATATAATATAAGCAGTATTTATTCATTAACCTATTTTTGGTGCAAAATCACTTTTAGTGCACATGGATAATTAGCCATGAGGTGCAAAGGCTCTTTGTTTTACTGAAAATATGGCGAATAATAGTATTGTACTATATAATTTCAACCCTGATGCAGTTGGTTGACGAAACATATGTTGACTGGAATGTGATTGATTAAAATGGAACAACTGCATGGCTAAGAGCAAGATCATTGAATAAAGAAGACTTTAGTTTTTTTCAGATATCCACTTTCAAGATATGACAGTGTGCTCAAGGAAACTGTTGCATGAAAATTAGAAAACAGTGTCTTTCAGGACAAGGCAGCTTTCTAACGTCCGCTTCAATCTCTTGGAAAATGTCACACATAAGTTACATGCCAGACGTTACTACACTTCCTGCGATTTGATGACAAACATAGTAACTTCTGTCTCATCACATTTGCCCATCCAATGTTGGGTAAACTCTTTAGCAGGAAAGGAGGTCTAACTAAGTATAATTTTGAGAGCAGTGTTGAAAGTTTGATATCACTTGACAGTCAAAAAAGAAAATCATTGAATGTATGCAATGCTTTCATCGTGTGCACATGTGGCGTGTCATTTGATTGAGCATCAGAAGAAATATTGCTGTAAAAATGTGTATACTTGTATATACCTCACTCCTCTATTTGAGGAGCTATAAACAGATGCCTCCGGAGATCAACACATTAGCTAGTAATATCCATATAATTGAAAATATACCTATGAATTGTTTAATAAATTAACTTGTACAAATGAGGCAGCTAATTGATCTACTGTTTTAGGTTTTGGTTTACAGGCAGGGGTAAATGTCTGTTAAGCTAAACGACTGTTTCGAAAATACAGAGAGGGGACTTGGGGTCAGCCCCCTGCTTAAGATTGCATGGATGTTTTGTCTGTCTCACTTCAATGCTCCTGATTTTGTTGCTTTCATCCCTGTAGGTGCATATGTCCCGCCCAGATGCATACCGGTATCCCAGTGATCTGACTTGTTGATTTGATTACTTTCACTGTTGATTTCACTGGTATTCAGCAAACTACATTTTCCTTGTTTATCAGTGCTCCATTGAAGTGCATATATTTGTTAGCTCTCCTCCTTGTGTGCCTCCTTCCAATTGTATAACACCCACCTGCCTCCTGTGGTTTGCTCTCTGTACTGCTCCACCCACTCTCTCCAGTCATCTACTGACTCCCCCTCCCCTCACTTTCTGCTTAGCCTCTTTTGTTTCTTTTTAGATTCATCCTCAGCTCCCCACTTGTCCATTGCTGTCCCACCCCTCCCAACTTGTCCCTCCCCTAACTAGTTCCATTTCCAAAAGAGAACAGTGCTAAGTTAAGTTACTTGTGCATTTGCCTTGCGTACTCATTGAGGCTGTGACAGGCAAATTTGTGTACAGCAGAATGCAACCAGAAACTTGTAAATGTACAGCTAAACTATACAGCAAAGCCCATAATAAATTTAGGAATTTCAGAAGTCCCAGAAGGCAAAACAAATCAGCTGGACTGAATGAGCTATTTGCACATGGACCTGGGAAAATTGAAAGTTGTACTGCAACGTGCAGCTGGGCACTCCATCTTCATAAAGTCTCTTTTGTAGTGAAACTCTCTTGTTTTATTTTACACTAAGCACTCTGTTGGAGTCCATATATTTCCGTGCTTTTTACCACCAGCCCCTGCATGCCACATTTTACCCCCAACGTTCTGATGCTGACTGATCCCAGGGTTTTAATTTTTAATTTTTATTATTTGTTTACGATGGCATTTGTACTACTGATGGAACTAGCAACCCTTGTCATTACTTGACATGCTTTCTGCTGTTACCTTTGTTAACAGCGATGTTTAATTTCAGAGTGATAGGCACATGCCAAACCTATTGATTTTACATTGCTTTTTCATCTTTGTGGACGCTGTTCAGCATCGGAATATACGTAAAGGCAAGAAGCACTTAGAAAAGCTGCTGGCAAATGTTGGCAAATGCTTGTTTAGAGGAGAGACCTATTGGCTTGGAACAATGCTTGTTCTGTGTGACTTCACGAATGCCTTTTGATGGATTTTGTTCACTTATTATCAAATATACCCTTTGGATAACAAGAACAAGAATTACATTTTTATATCCCAGAAGTAAGAATGCAGCACACAGCACTGCTGGCAGCAGCGGAGTCGGACCTAAGCTTATTTTATTAAGTGGCTTAATGTGCAACACAATGTCCCCGAGCTGGCTCCCATTGCACCTTCTGCTGCAGAACCTTAAGCAGCAAGAATGTTGACAATTCAGGAAGGTGAGCATTGTTCAATACTGTCCCTGGAGCCATTCTCTCACAAAGCGTTCCTCCTGCCTTTTAAATATATTCCCTGATTGTGCCTGGTTTCCATTGAAATTGCCTTGACTCTGTGCCTGTAAACTGTTCACCCAAACATCCAGGTTTGCCGGCTTCAGCGCTTGTGGTGACCTGTCTGACAATGTTTGTTGGCACCCCCCCAAGGACCTCCTGCTCCATGGATTCCCTCACCACCACCCTTTACCAGTGCCCATCAAGTCTCCATAACCACTCTCTCTCACATGCATTTCTTTTTTTATAGCGCCACCATAACAGTGTAGGGTGCCAGAGCACTTTACATCACACACTCATTATCACACTGAAACAATGAATCATATGTGTGTAAATAAGTGTATAGAAATGTTACATCAGACAGAGGACTACAAGGTGTAGGAGTCACGTCATCCATACTGGCAGACAGCATAGTTTAAGAGTTCTTAGTCTGGAGAAGTACACACTCAGGATTTAAAACAGAACACCATGGTTGGGGGTTGTCTTTACTAATAAGAATAAATTTCTACCCAAATGAACCCTTTGAGCAACCTTAGGATAATAAAAAACAGGGGGAAAAATAACAATGTTCTAACATATATATACCTTGCAGTTTGCATGGAGGTCGTCTATGAAAGTTAAATAGCTCACTGTTCTATACCAGGAGTTTAACCTATAAACTGCCAGTAACGATAAGATCTCTGGAACAAAAGCAATAACCCACTGACATAGTTACATTATATGCAGTTTGTGATCTGCATGGTACACATGCTTTGCAGTAGGTATATTTACCCTCTGTGATACGTTATGATGACTCAACTCTCTCCAGCAGGTCCATTCATCTACAGAGGTATAATGACATTTTTATTAGTGCCTGAAAATTGCTTGAGGCAAGGACCGCTGCAGCAGGAGTTTTTCAAACCGGAGGCATAGCTTCAGAGGGGTGTCACATCACCCTAATAAATGTATTTTTTGATAAATACTTGGGCACCAGTGCTTTCAGTTTGGTATGGTGAGGTGTCTGTTTGATTGCACCAGGAACATACATACAGACAAAAATGCACATACACTCGCTCTTCTCTGTTTTGAAAGTCCTTGATAATGTTTATTTTACAAAATGTTGTGTTTTCTCTCACTTAGTGTTCCTAGCAATCTGTATTGATTTCCCTTTCCACTGCCCCTTATGCCCCTCTAATGTACTCTGCTTGGGGAAACGTCCTAAGCTACACTTTGCAAACAACCTGGACATTTCCAACACAAGTGTAACAACCCTTGTCGGAACAACGCATGCCTTTTTCTCTGACTTAACCACGCATAAGCCAAACTACACATATGCGTGGGTAAGTCAGAGATAAAGGCATAGAGCTCAGGAAAGGATGCTGTGAGGTAAGAGGGGCTGGGTTGGGGGTAGTTTTTAGGAGTGGGGTGGATTAAGGGCTTAGGGTGGGTGGGGGTGTCGGACTATGTTTTTTTTAGGGACAGGGTGGGGGGTTTGGGAAAGTTTAGGTTTTAGGGCTGGGTCTGAGTAGTTTATTTTCTAGTGGAAGGTTTAAGGAAGGGCGGGAGGAGAGGAGGAAGGATCGGGAGAGGATGCAATGAGGTGAGTGTGTTTCGATTTAGTGCTTAGGGTGGGTGTGGGGGTCGGGGTCATTTATATTTTAGAGGCAGGTGGGGGTTGGGGACTTTTTTTAGGGCTTAAGGTGAGTGGGGGGTCGGGTAGTTTATTTTTTAGGGGCTGGGGTGGTGAAGCAGGGTACTTTTTTTTAGGGGGGAAGGTTTAAGGAAGGGTGGGAGGAGGGAGGAGAGGAGTGGAGTGGAGGAAGGATCAGGAGAGGATGCTGTGAGGTAAGTAGGTCTGGGTTGGGGCTAGGGTTTAGCAGTGGGGTGGATTTAGGACTTAGGGTGGGTGGTGGGGTTGTTTATTTGTTAGGGGCAAGAGCGGAGGGGATTGGGGTAGTTTATTTTTTTAGGGCTAGTCGGCATAGTTTACTTAAAAGGGGTGTGGGAAGGTTTTAGGGCTCAGGGTGGGTGGGGGTGTTGGGGTAGTTTAGTTTTTAGGGACGGGGTAGGGGCTTGGGGTAGATTTTCTTTTAGGGCTTGAGGTAGGTGGGGGGTCAGAGTAGTTTAGTTAATTGCATTGGGGGAAGGTTTTAGGGCTCAGGTGGGTGAGGGTGATGAAGTAGTTAAGTTTTTAGGGGCAAGGGTGGGGGGGTTGGGGTAGTTTTTTTCAGGGCTTAGGGTGGGTTGGGTGCTGGGGTAGTTTAGTTATTAGAGCCAGGGGAAGGTTTTAAGGGCTTAGGGCGGGTGCAGGTGTCTGGCTAGTTTACTTATTAGGGGTCAGTGTAGTTTTAGAGCCTCAGGTCGGGTGAGGGTTGTATGAAAGAACCACACTTACCGTTTTCACATCTGGCTTTACTAATATTGCTTTTACAACAAAATTCATTGTAAAGGCATGCGTGGTAAAGGCATGTGTGGAAAAGACGCGGTTGTGGTTCCAACCTCTTTGTTAAGGAATGCGTTGCTCCGGTATGCATGGTTCTGTCATGCAAACTTCTGCTTGTCCTATAGTGTAGTTTAACATTATGGGGGTCATTCTGACCCTGGCGGTCCGAGACCGCCAGGGCTAAAATGACTGAAAGCACCGCCAACAGGCTGGCGGTGCTTCCTTCCCTATTCCGACTGCGGCGGTAGAGCCGCCATTTCTGCCCCTGCAGTGATAATCCGCCAGGGCAGCGCTGCAAGCAGCGCTGCCCTGGGGATTATGACCCCCTGGCGGTAAGGGGTGTCCTGGGGCCCCCTAACAGGGCCCTGGCCAGCTTTTCACTGTCTGCATAGCAGACAGTGAAAAGCGCGACGGGTGGAACTGCACCCGTCGCACGGCCGCAACACCGCCGGCTCCATTCGGAGCCGGCTCCTATGTTGCGGCCTCATTCCCGCTGGGCCGGTGGGCGCAAACTTGGTTTGCTCCTGCCGGCCCAGCGGGAATGTCGGAATGGGGGTCGCGTGAGTGCGGCCGCATTGGCAGCCGCATGGCGGTTTCCGCCTGGCGGGCGGCGTTAGCCACCCGCCAAGGTCGGAATGACCCCCCTTGTGCCAGCATGATAGTTGGAAAATCTGAAGCTTACACCCCCCCAATCTTACTAGCCAACCTAGGCCCCTGCTTACAACCATATTAGTCTTCAAAACAGTGTGCCCCTTAAAGTCAGTGTCCAGAGTGACGGCACTGTTTGCACCACCCTAGAGCTGGTCATGATAAAGGTTGACAGCAGCTGTTTTACATACAGTATATGGCAACTTCCCTTTTTGTGGGGAATGTTTTTAGCCCTTGGCTGACCTACTTGGTGGGAGCCAGGGGTCCGAGCACAGGCAATTTGTTTACTGAACAATGATACCACACTTTCCACACACTGCAGCAGAACGTCTCCATTCCTCCCAGACAATGTTTGCACTTTCACACATTGATTAACAAACACACTTTAGAATGTTTTGCTTCCCTGTCATGGGCCTCCTGAGGCACATCTAATCCTAAATACTTTGTTGGGAATTGGTAACACCAGGAAATCTGTCATCAAACTATATTCCGCCCTTGCACACTATTGATTTTGATTTTTCTACATTGCAGGACACATTGGACGCAGATTTTGACATCCACATGTCAGACATACCGCTGTCTCAAAATTGGCCACCAGGAATTCACTCTTAGGACTATACAACATGATCTTTCACAGTGCATCTACTTGACATCCATGGTCCTGCACAGTTTTCCCCCGGAGCTCATCCTACTGTCCCAAATGCCAATCACCAGGGGTAGGCCTCCTGCGCATGCGCTAAGACTGTCTTTCACTCAGTGGATTTCGGCTACGTTGATATCATAAAAAGTGTTACTATTACTAATGTCCCAAAAATCATTTTGCTAGGGATAAAGCCGCAGCCAAGGAAACACAATTCCCAACTCTGGATGACGACTCATTGTGCAGAACTGGAAATCCCCCTGGCCCCCCTTGTGTGTTAAATAGCACAGGAACATCCATAGGAGGCCAGAAGTGTAGTGCCCTGCTGGACACGTTCTAGTGTTGGCACAGTACTATGTCACCAGCCACTCAGGGGCAGCCCTCCATTTGAATGGAGAAGCGTCGCCCTGTCCAGAAAATGCCCCCTATAACGGAAGAATAAAATGGCAAGAAACTTTGTTTGTTACCATTATATTTTTCTGGGCCCCATCCGGAATCGAGTGTCAGGACGGGGCAGGGGGATTGCTGCCGAGTGGCAGCAGAGAGCTCTGCACTATGTCTAAAGTGCGCATGTCCCTTTGGCTGGCCGTCTTGTGAGAGCTAGCCAGAAATGCGCACTTTAAACATCTATATCCCAGCTGGGTTAGAGAAGGCACAGACATTCAGCGCTCTGGTGATCGCTGAGAGAGCCTGCTCCCACCAATCCTGACGCTTCTTTCATGCTGATTACCAGCATGAAAGCAGTGTCAGGAATTGGTGAGTGGCGTTTCCTGGTCCCTTGCATTGATGCTTCCCAGGAGGATGTTGCGAGGAAGACGTCAGAAGGTAAGTGCCTTTATTTCTTTTCTTTTCTTATTTCTTATTATTATTGTGTTCCCAACCATAAACATGAGCCAGCCACCACTGCAGCCACTCCCTGAGTGCTGGCCTTTTACACTTACCCCACACCCACCCCACCCCACACCAGTCAGGTGACCTTGTCAATAAAAGGGGCCGGGTGCATGTGCCTTAGGCCAATTGTGTATATCATAACTATGTTTCTGTGTACCTCATGTGGGCGTAGGGCCCAAGATCCTGCAAGAAGCAGATAGTATTGCTCTTGCACGCCTAAAATGGGATGCAATATTGCTACAGTTGCAACTTCCTGGGGGGTGGGGGACCACCCTCCTTAAAATGTGGTGCTAGCAACTGACTGTTATTGGACACTACCTGTGCACCTAACCCCTAAAGAGTGGACTACCCCATCACTGGAGCATGAAGAAATCTATACCATGATAAGAAATGCTGGTATTTTTTTCCATGTTTGCTTGTTGGCTGGAGTGCAAATTATGGATGCTCCTACAATGCTGCCCTAAAATGTAATGTTTTGTGGTAATGACTGTGAAGGGCAGTGCATATGCTTTTATAGTTGAGCTTTTACAACCTGATAACATTGGGCTATTACCTTCGCTAGGTAATGTTATAAATCAGCTAGCAATCTTTTTGTTTGTTGCAATGTTTTATGTGTGACTAAATTACTAAATGAAAATTAAAACTTTATTAAAAAATATTAATTACAGGGAATTCACAAGGATGATTATGGGAGAGAGAGGCCATGGGCAGGCAATGATGATCCTGGGTGGTATATTGATCACCAGACCCTTTTAGCCTCACTCGACTGGACTAAAAATATGTTTATTTCCAAATGAAAATATGAAAAATAATTTTTGGTTAAGAATTTTCGTAAGAATTTATGCGGCAGATAAATGAGAAACATAGACAAATTCAGTACCTCACTTTTCTTAACTGAAAGTGTCTACTAAAGGCGAATTGATACTAAGGCCCTCATTACAACCCTGGTGGTAAATGCAGCTGACAGCCGCGCTGACGGCCACCAACATACCGGGCCACAGCGGTATACCGTTACCGGTATTATGACCCACACAGAGAAATCCGCCACTATACAGACACCCTCACAAGTCCGCCAGACCAAAGATGAGTGATAAACTGGCGGTACCAAAACCCATACTGTTACATCAATAGAAATACACCCACAGCATCATGACCCACGAATCACTGCGGCGGTCATTCAACCGCGGTAAACCATTGGGGGTACACACGGCCGCGCTCAAAATACACACACACTAACAAAACTACACCACATTGGACAATTCAAACTATACACACCTACACACACCACACCCACACAACCAATCCAATATAAAACACACATCCACATTACCAACAACCCCTTACAATGAAAAAATATATAGCCAACTGAGAAAGAGACAAGCCAGGAGCACCCACTGAATCTGAACCACCTAACACCATCACCCATACACCATCCACGCACCTCACAGCACACACCCCAACACATCACCCCACACACCCTCACACATATCACTCACACTACACCCATGGCACCACAAAGACACCCCAGGTTCTCAGAGGAGAAGCTAAGGGTCATGGTGGAGGAAATCATCCGGATGGAGCCACAGCTATTCGGATCACAGGTGCAGCAGACGTCCATTGCAAGGAAGATGGAGCTATGGTGGAGAGTCATGGACAGGGTCAACACCGTGGGACAGCACCCCAGGACAAGAGATGACATCAGGAAGAGGTGGAACGACCTACGGGGGATGGTGCCTTCCGTGGTTGCAAGATACCAGGTAGCCGTACAGAGGACTGGCGGTGGACCCCCACCTCCTCCCCCACAACTAACAACATGGGAGGAGCAAGTCTTAGCGATCATGCTTCCTGAGTGCCTGGCAGGAGCAGCAGGAGGACTGGACTCTGGTAAGTCAACTCTTTACTACCACATCCCCACCCTACCTGCATGCAATCGCAAACTCCTACCCCTACCCTCACTCCCATCACTCCACCACCTCACATATACCCCACTATCACAACCCACCCATCCCAATACCAAGCGCTGCATGCAACACCAATGCATGGACCCCCATCACAGACCTACATGGACACCCATAACCACAGCATGCACACTAGTGACAATCACTTAGCTAAACCAATAACATCTCACACAACTCAAACGTGCCTTGCTAAAAACAACCATAGAGGGAAACATATCCATGCAGAAGATGGCACACGCAGATACAATAACACTGCATTTATATCCCCACAGGACCCCCCACTCAACGTCACCGGGGAGGAGGTGCCACCAACATCCAGTACCCCCACAGAAGAGGCCCACAGTGATGATAGGAGCTCTGCACGCCTGGATCACGATGACCAACCTGGCCCATCAGAGACCTCTGGACAATCGGGTACCCTGCCACAGTCCCATACCACCACAGAGCCTCCCCCCTCAGGAAACACCACCACAACACCCACCCAGCGGGCCCATACCTCTGTCCCCAGAACACTACAATCAGCAGTGTGTCCACCACTACAGGGACCCCAGGCAACCCCACAAACACAGGGCAATCAGGGGCCTGGGGCCAGTGGCAGTGGGCACACGATTCAGGGGACAGAGGCACAGGACAACAGGGAAGCTGCTGTGTGACAGGTGGAGGACAGGCCCAGGGAACCCACTCTCCACAAGGCACTTGCAGGGATACTTGGAGCATACCAGCATTCCTAGGAGACCTTAGGCCAGATAATGTACAAGTTGCAGGAGACCCAGCGGCTGCAGGAGGAACAGTACCTTGGGATCAGGAAGGACCACAAACACAACCACACCATCCTGGTCACCATTGCAGGGGTGCTGGCTGACATGGCCAACACCATGAGGGAGGCAGTGGCACACCAACGGGCCCCTGACACTAGCCACACTGATGAACAGCCCTCCACCTCCACCAGCACTAATGGACAGGAGGCCCCGCCACAGGACCAACATGCCACCAGCACCCCACCCCCTGCAGAAGGGGAACCACCCCGTAAACAGTCCCTGCAATCCAGGCAGAAGCCAGAGAACATTGCCAAGACCCCCCTAGGAAATAAGACTCTCCAGAAGGTCACCCTTGTGTCCCATTCTGTCACCCTGTCCGCCTTGAACTGACATTGCTCCACAAATTGCTCTACAAATAGACTGGACACTATCCTGGACATTACTCCACCGTCACCCCAGCCCATTGCACATCCCCCTCTATTTATTAGCACTTAAATAAACACCCTTGGAACAAATACAAGTATGAAGTCTGTCAATATGTATTAGTTTAACAAGCTGTAAACATTACAATTCATATGTACAGTTATATATACATAGGTATGACCTGTTGTGGGCAGCAGTAAACACACCAGGAGCCAGAGTGGGGCACAGAGATCTGAAAATAGACATGCCAAAAGTTACAGTAAGTGGCCATAGACATAGGGAAATCAGGCGGCCATGTCCAATGTCTAACACAAAACTGCAATGGAAAGTGAACTTACAGTGTCTTACCTGTGTGTCACTGAAAGTACTGTTGAATGAGTGAACGTCTATTGTCCACATCTTCTTCCTCTGCCTCCTCTTCCTCACTGTCTGCAGGCTCCACCGCTGCCACAAGACCATCTCCAGATTCATCCTCCTGCAGAAAAGGCACCTGGCGTCTCAAGGCCAGGTTGTGTAACATGCAACAAGCAACAATAATCTGGCACACCTTCTTGGGTGAGTAGTACAGGGATCCACCTATCAGATGGAGGCACCGGAATCTGGCCTTCAAGAGGCCAAAGGCTCTTTCAATTATCCTCCTTGTTCACCCATGTGCCTCATTGTAACGTTCCTTTGCCCTTGTACTGGCATTCCTCACTGGGGTCAGTAGCCATGAGAGGTTGGGGTAACCAGAGACACTTGCAAATATCGAGGATACCTGCTAGACACATACTCACCGTTAGAAATGGGGTTTTTGGTTGGCAGTCAGGTTGCCCTCTGTCCAAGCAAGAACCCTCACTCTAGTCAGGGTAAGTCACACACAATCCAAAATCAGCCTGTGCTCACCCTCCGGTAGCTTGGCACGAGCAGTCAGGCTTAACTTAGAAGGCAATGTGTAAAGCATTTGTGCAATAAATCATACAACACCATAGCATAACACCACAAAAATACACCACACAGTGTTTAGAAAAATATATAATATTTATCTGGGTATCTTCAGATCAAAACGATCAAAGTTGCAATACGAATTTGTAAAGATATCACTGAAAAGTGATAGAGAGTGTCTTAAGTCTTTAGAAAGTAAACAAAGTCTCTTTCAAACACAAAGTACCTGGTTTCTGGTGGAAAATCTCCTCAGAGGGCCACAGGAGAAGAGGTGCGTGGAAAACTGGTGTGTGCGTCGATTTCTCCTCAGCACACACGGACTTGCGTTGTTATTTTCCACGCGGGGAAGTCGGCGTCGTTTTCCGGCGCGTGGACAGTCTCTTTCTGTGGATCGCGGGGATTACCAGATGTCCCGGGTCTGTGCGTGGATTTTCCTGTTTGTTCTCCGGCTGCGCGTCGGTCTGCGGGGCTGCACGTCGAAATTACGATCTCACGGCAGGCGTCGCGTCGATTTCTCCTCTAGACTTCGATCTGCGGGGCTGCGCGTTGAAATTACGATCTCACGGCAGGCGTCGCGTCGATTTCTCCTCTAGAGGTCGGGCGGCGTTGTCCTTGCGAGGCCGTGCGTCGGATCTTCGATCGTCCCCAGAGCGTCGCGATGATCAGCGTCGGAGTGCGGCGTTTTTCTCGCCGCGAAACAAGCTGTGCGTCGAAATTTTCGGCGCACGGAGCGTCCAAGTAAAAGAGAGAAGTCTTTTTGGCCCTGAGACTTCAAGGAACAGGAGGCAAGCTCTATCCAAGCCCTTGGAGAGCACTTTCACAGCCAGACAAGAGTTCAGCAAGGCAGCAGGGCAACAGCAAGGCAGCAGTCCTTTGTAGAAAGCAGACAGGTGAGTCCTTTGAGCAGCCAGGCAGTTCTACTTGGCAGGATGTAGTTTCTGGTTCAGGTTTCTTCTCCAGCAAGTGTCTGATGAGGTAGGGCAGAGGCCCTGTTTTATACTAAGTTGTGCCTTTGAAGTGGGGGTGACTTCAAAGAGTCTCTAAGAAATGCACCAAGCCCCCTTTCAGCTCAATCCTGTCTGCCAGAGTCCCAGTAGGGGGTGTGGCAGTCCTTTGTTATGAGGGCAGGCCCTCCACCCTCCCAGCCCAGGAAGACCCATTCAAAATGCAGATGTATGCAAGTGAGGCTGAGTACCCTGTGTTTGGGGTGTGTCTGAGTGAATGCACAAGGAGCTGTCAACTAAACCTAGCCAGACGTGGATTGAAGGGCACAACAAGATTTTAGTGCAAAGAAATGCTCACTTTCTAAAAGTGGCATTTCTAGGATAGTAATATTAAATCCGACTTCACCAGTCAGCAGGATTTTATATTACCATTCTGGCCATACTAAATATGACCTTCCTGCTCCTTTCAGATCAGCAGCTGCCACTTCAACAATGTATGAGAGCAGCCCCAATGTTAGCCTATGAAGGGAGCAGGCCTCACAGTAGTGTGAAAACGAATTTAGGAGTTTTACACTACCAGGACATATAACCACACAAGTACATGTCCTGCCTTTTACCCACACAGCACCCTGCTCTAGGGGTTACCTAGGGCACACATTAGGGGTGACTTATGTATAGAAAAAGGGGAGTTCTAGGCTTGGCAAATACCTTTAAATGCCAAGTCGAAGTGGCAGTGAAACTGCACACACAGGCCTTGCAATGGCAGGCCTGAGACAAGGTTAAGGGGCTACTGAGGTGGGTGGCACAACCAGTGCTGCAGGCCCACTAGTAGCATTTAATCTACCTGCCCTAGGCACATGTAGTGCACTCTACCAGGGACTTACAAGTAAATTAAATAGTCAATCATGGATAAACCAATCAGTAGTACAATTTACACAGAGAGCATATGCACTTTAGCACTGGTTAGCAGTGGTAAAGTGCCCAGAGGTCAAAAGCCAACAACAACAGGTCAGAAAAATAGGAGGAAGGAGGCAAAAAGTTTGGGGATGTCCCTGTCAAAAAGCCAGGTCCAACATGACCCCCTACCAGCCTAAAGCCAGGGGAGAACAATCACTATCCTGATGTACTTCCCTGTTTGAGGCGACAGAACAAGGACCCAGGCCCACAACAGCAGGGGCATGCTCCAGTTCTTCGCCTTCCTGACTCCAATTGGATCACTCTGTCCATACTCTCAGGGCCCACTAAGCCAACCCATGGGGAACCTTTCTCCTTACCTGCGGATCCCATCTGTGCAGCACCTAACCTTACTTTGCTCACAGATGTATCCCAGGAGCAGGATAGTACCACCATGCCCAACACAGTGGTGTTGCCCACTCTACCCCCGGGGTGTGACACTTGTCCCCTCCCCAGGGATAACTCTGTCCACCCGGACAGCAAGCCACAGTGATTACTGACAGCTGCCAGGGATGAGAGCCAGGCCCCAGGCCTCTCAAAGCTCTCCAACCACTGTGGCTGTGGAGAGTGGGGGGCGGTAGCCCCAGGTGCTGGGCACCCTTTAACCACTCTCCCCTTCACCAGGTCAGGGATGACAGCCTGAACCTGGTCCTCCCCTCTGGGGCTCTGTACCCTCCCTCCTGGAGCGGTACCCCCAGAGTCCAACACGGTCAGGGTGCTTACAGAAGTCGCCCTGTACCATTCCTCCACCAGTGCAGGGCTGTTAACCTGCAACTGGCCCTCCAACCTGGGGTCTGTACCTTCAGGTTGGACTAGGGCCCGGGGTGAGGCTTCCCTCCCCCTGCCCTCCCTTCTGGGGTCCAGCACCCTCCAACTAGGAGTGGCCTCCTCAGAAGACAACATGGTAGGGGCACTGTTATCAGTAGCCCCTCCCTCCAGGTCCGGGGGGACACCCTGAACCTGGTCTTCCAGCCCAGGGTCTGTACCCTCAGACTGGAACACTGCCTGGCAAACCAGGACTTCCTGGGAGGCACACCTACCCCCCACCAGGTCAGAGTTTAACCTCTGCACCTGACCGTTCAATTCAGAGTCACCACCCTGAAGTTGAACAATTGCCTGGCACGCCAGGACTTCCTGGAGGGCACACTGACCCTCCACCAGGTCAGAGTTTAACCTCTGAACTGGGCCATTCAACTCAGAGTCACCACCCTGAAGTTGAACAATTGCCTGGCGCACCAGGACTTTCTGGGAGGCACACCTACCTCCCACCAGGTCAGAGTTTAACCTCTGAGCCTGGTTCCCCAACCCAGGGTCACCACCCTGAGGTTGGGCAATTGCCTGGCACGCCAGGACTTTCTGGGGGGCACACCTACCCCCCACCAGGTGAGAGTTTAACCTCTGAACCTGGTCATCCAACCCAGAGTCAACACCCTGAGGTTGGACAATTGCCTGGCACAGCAGGACTTCTTGGGAGGCACACCTACCTCCCACCAGGTCAGAGTTTAACCTCTGAACCTGGGTATCCAACCCAGAGTCCCCACCCTGAGGTTGGCCAACTGCCTGGCACACCAGGACTTTCGGGGAGGCACGCCTACCTCCCACCAGGTCAGAGGTTAACCTCTGAACCTGGTTCTCCAACCCAGGGTCACCACCCTGAGGTTGAACAATTGCCTGGCACGCCAGGACTTTATGGGGGGCACACCTTCCCCCACCAGGTCAGAGTTTAACCTCTGAACCCGGTTATCCAACCCAGAGTCAGCACTCTGAGGTTGGACCACTGCCTGGTACACCAGGACTTTCTGGGGGGCACACCTACCCCCCAACAGGTCAGAGTTTATCCCCTGAACCTGGTTAGCCAACCCAGAGTCACCACCCAGAAGTTGAACCTTTGCCTGGCAGGCCAGGACTTCCAGGGAGGCACACCTACCTCCCACCAGGTCAGAGTTTAACCTCTGAGCCTGGTTCCCCAACCCAGGGTCACCACCCTGAGGTTGGGCAATTGCCTGGCACGCCAGGACTTTCTGGGGGGCACACCTACCCCCCACCAGGTCAGAGTTTAACCTCTGAACCTGGTCATCCAGTCAGGCTTAACTTAGAAGGCAATGTGTGAAGCATTTGTGCAATAAATCATACAACACCATAGCATAACACCACAAAAATACACCACACAGTGTTTAGAAAAATATATAATATTTATCTGGGTATCTTCAGGTCAAAACGATCAAAGTTGCAATACGAATTTGTAAAGATATCACTGAAAAGTGATAGAGAGTGTCTTAAGTCTTTAGAAAGTAAACAAAGTCTCTTTCAAACACAAAGTACCTGGTTTCTGGTGGAAAATCTCCTCAGAGGGCCACAGGAGAAGAGGTGCGTGGAAAATTGGTGTGTGCGTTGATTTCTCCTCAGCACACACGGACTTGCGTCGTTATTTTCCACGCGGGGAAGTCGGCGTCGTTTTCCGGCACGTGGACAGTCTCTTTCTGTGGATCGCGGGGATTACCAGATGTCCCGGGTCTGTGCGTGGATTTTCCTGCTTGTTCTCCGGCTGCGCGTCGGTCTGCGGGGCTGCGCGTCGAAATTACGATCTCACGGCAGGCGTCGCGTCGGTTTCTCCTCTAGACTTCGATCTGCGGGGCTGCGCGTTGAAATTACGATCTCACGGCATGCGTCGCGTCGATTTCTCCTCTAGAGGACGGGCGGCGTTGTCCTTGCGAGGCCGTGCGTCGGATCTTCGATCGTCCCCAGAGCGTCGCGTTGATCAGCATCGGAGTGCGGCGTTTTTCTCGCCGCGAAACAAGCTGTGCGTTGAAATTTTCAGCGCACGGAGCGTCCAAGTAAAAGAGAGAAGTCTTTTTGGCCCTGAGACTTCAAGGAACAGGAGGCAAGCTCTATCCAAGCCCTTGGAGAGCACTTTCACAGCCAGACAAGAGTTCAGCAAGGCAGCAGGGCAACAGCAAGGCAGCAGTCCTTTGTAGAAAGCAGACAGGTGAGTCCTTTGAGCAGCCAGGCAGTTCTTCTTGGCAGGATGTAGTTTCTGGTTCAGGTTTCTTCTCCAGCAAGTGTCTGATGAGGTAGGGCAGAGGCCCTGTTTTATATTAAGTTGTGCCTTTGAAGTGGGGGTGACTTCAAAGAGTCTCTAAGAAATGCACCAAGCCCCCTTTCAGCTCAATCCTGTCTGCCAGAGTCCCAGTAGGGGGTGTGGCAGTCCTTTGTGTGAGGGCAGGCCCTCCACCCTCCCAGCCCAGGAAGACCCATTCAAAATGCAGATGTATGCAAGTGAGGCTGAGTACCCTGTGTTTGGGGTGTGTCTGAGTGAATGCACAAGGAGCTGTCAACTAAACCTAGCCAGACGTGGATTGAAGGGCACAACAAGATTTTAGTGCAAAGAAATGCTCACTTTCTAAAAGTGGCATTTCTAGGATAGTAATATTAAATCCGACTTCACCAGTCAGCAGGATGTTATATTACCATTCTGGCCATACTAAATATGACCTTCCTGCTCCTTTCAGATCAGCAGCTGCCACTTCAACAATGTATGAGAGCAGCCCCAATGTTAGCCTATGAAGGGAGCAGGCCTCACAGTAGTGTGAAAATGAATTTAGGAGTTTTACACTACCAGGACACATAACCACACAAGTACATGTCCTGCCTTTTACCCACACAGCACCCTGCTCTAGGGGTTACCTAGGGCACACATTAGGGGTGACTTATGTATAGAAAAAGGGGAGTTCTAGGCTTGGCAAATACCTTTAAATGCCAAGTCGAAGTGGCAGTGAAACTGCACACATAGGCCTTGCAATGGCAGGCCTGAGACAAGGTTAAGGGGCTACTGAGGTGGGTGGCACAACCAGTGCTGCAGGCCCACTAGTAGCATTTAATCTACGTGCCCTAGGCACATGTAGTGCACTCTACCAGGGACTTACAAGTAAATTAAATAGTCAATCATGGATAAACCAATCAGTAGTACAATTTACACAGAGAGCATATGCACTTTAGCACTGGTTAGCAGTGGTAAAGTGCCCAGAGGTCAAAAGCCAACAACAACAGGTCAGAAAAATAGGAGGAAGGAGGCAAAAAGTTTGGGGATGTCCCTGTCAAAAAGCCAGGTCCAACACTCACCCTTAGGGACAACCCCACACCCATATACCTACATCAACTGGGTGGGGACCATGGGCTCACCTATAAGCCACACCCAGTGCCCCTGGAGTTGAGACATCACATATGGAATGCTGCTATTCCTCAAGATAAAGGCATCATGCACATAGCCAGGATACTTGGCATTCACATGGGAGATGTACTGGTCCGCCAAACACAGCATCTGCACATTCAGAGATTGAAAGCTTTTTCTATTCCTGAACACTTGTTCATTTCTCTGGAGGGGGGACAAATGCTACATGTGTACCATCAATGGCACCAATGACGATGGGGATATGTCCCAGGGCTTAAAAGTCAGCCTTCACTGTGGCCAAATCCTCCACTTGGGGGAATACGATGTAGCTGCGCATGTGTTTCAGCAGGGCAGACAACACTCTTGTTGACACGTTGGAGAACATTGGCTGAGACATCCCTGATGCCATGGCCACTGTTGCTTGGAAGGAACCACTTGACAGGAAATGGAGCACTGACAGAACCTGCACTAGAGGGGGGATACCTGTGGGCTGGCAGATAGTTGAAATCAGGTCTGGCTCCAATTGGGCACACAGTTCTTAGATTGTGGCCCTATCAAGTCTGTAGGTAAGGATAATGTGCCTGTCCTCCATTGTCGCCAGGTCCAGTAGGGGTCTGTAAATGGGGGGATGTCTCCATCTCCTATTCATCCTCAGTGGTTGAACTCTAGGGTGGAAAATGGTGAGGAGAGGGTCATTTTCACACATATGTGAAAATAAAAATGCATTTCTTTCTTTACAGAAACAGTATGTGAACATGAAAGTCAGTTGATGTGCCAATGTCTGCTGTGATGCAGTTAGGTGCCATGGCCTGTGCCCCCCTGAAATGGCAGCTGCCTGACCTGCGAGAAGAGACAAGTGGAAATGAGGTAATTCCGCTGGCGTTGTGTGCCGTTGCGGTCGGCGGTCGATGACCACAGCGCAACTTAGCATTGGTTATCATTGGGCCCTATGGATTCCAGAAGTCAATAGCGATGTACGCCAGTGGTGACGGTATGCACCGCTGCGGACGTGACCGCCATTTTCTATCTGTTTAATCTCTTGCTACCTGACCTTCAACAGGAGAGGACCTACACTGCAAGAGCTGCTGTGACCTGTGTCTGGAAGCGACAATGGGTCGAGTGTCCGCCTTCACTTCGGAGGACTTGGAGAGACTGGTGGATGGGGTCCTACCCCTGTATACTTTACTCTATGGTCCTCCAGACAAACAGGTGAGTACACTGTGAGTATGAAGCGTGGGCCATGAATGTATGGATTGCTGTGTGTAAGCCTTGTGTGGGGGGGCTTAGGGGTCCTGGGCAGAGTGCTGCATGTCTGGTGGTCAACGTCTGTGCGTAAGGGGATGGGAGGGATTTTGTGGGCCATAAAGTGGCGGTAACAACGCCAACAGGCCGCCGGTAAAAAAAATTGAATCATGACCACGGCGGAAACCGCCAACACAGACAGCCACTTTAACACTCTGACCGCCACAGCGGTAGCAACAAACACCGCGGCGGTACCCGTCAACAGCCAGGCGGAAGACAAGGTTATGCCCACTGATTTACAAGAGGCCTATCCGCCACCTTTTCCGGGGTGGTACCAACACCATAAAAAAGCACAGCGGAAACAGTGTTCTGAAGGGAAACGACTCACCTCTCGACACTCAAGGAAGAACCATGACACCATGGAGCCCTAGCGCAGGACTTCCCCATGCTGGTGTATCTGCTCATACACTAGGAGCACCAACGCCGGTGACGACGAACACGGTGAGTACTGCACCTAGCACACAGGGGAAGGGGGGAGGAAAAGGAGAGTGACATACACACGCAACACCCCCACCCCCACCCTGACCCCCAACACCATACACACAAATAAATGCAACAACATTACATATACATCCCGTAACCCTCTGGAATAATGCAAGGACAAAAGGAATGGAGTCAAATGAGTGTATTATTAGAAATAGTTAGAAATACATTCAGAAATCAAAAAACAGTATTTACAATATATACAATATATACAAAAGGCGGGACAATGCCCACTCAAAATGTCCGTGGCCCACTGGGCCAAAACACATAGCCAAGCCCACACTTGACTCCTGCCTCAATACGGAGAGAACACTGCAGGGGCGTCAGGTCAAAAACACACAGGCACCTCAGAGGGATGGGGAATGGGGGGGCACCTCAGCAGGAAGATGGTACAATGCCACTGCTCCTGGAGGGGGCTCCATGCCCACTGCTTGGTCCTGGGTAGTGCATGACCACAGTCTCTCAAGTGGGTGATTTGCCCATTGCTTGGTCCTGGGGAGTGCAAAACCACAGCCTCTCAAGTGGGTGCTTTGCCCACTGCTTGGTCCTGGGGAGTGCAAGGCCACAGTCTCTCAAGTGGATGGTTTGCCCACTGCTTGGTCCTCTGTAGTGCAAGGCCACAGTCCCTCAAGTGGGTGGTTTGCCCACTGCTTGGTCCTGGGGAGTGCATAGCCACAGTCTCTCAAGTGGGTGCCTACTTCCACCGGTTCTGGAGGGTGCATTGTGCCCAGTGAGCAACATCCTGGGGAGGATGGGGTGAGTGTATGGCTTCTTTCACTGGTTCTGGAGGGGGCATTGTGCCCAGTAAGCTACATCCTGTGGAGGATGGGGTGAGTGGATGGCTTCTTCCACTGGTTCTGGAGGGGGCATTGTGCCCAGTGAGCCACATCCTGGGGAGGATGGGGTGAGTGGATGGCTTCTTCCACTGGTTCTGGAGGGGTCATTGTGCCCAGTGATGCAGATCTTGGGGAGTGCAAGGTCACAGTCTCTCATCAGGGTGTCACACCCACAGGATTTGCTTGTGCCAGGCCACACAACAATCCATGGACGCAGGATTACACATTGTCCACCAGTGGTGATGGCTGCTTGCTGGTGCCAGTGGTGGTGCTGCTGGTTGAGCTGTCAGTGGTGGGGGAGGCTCCAGCCCATCCCCTGCAGCCTTGGACTGCTGCCCACTGGGGCTGCTGCTGCTGGGAGTGGTGCTGGTGGTGGTGCTAATGGCAGTGGGGGGAGGCTCCAGCCCTTCCCTTGCAGCCTCGGATGGCTGAACCATCATGGTTGGTGGTGGGGGCACAGAATGAGTCCCACCCCCAGACCTCCTGTCCTTCCTGCCTGCAGGTGCAGACCCCTTGCCCTTCCTGTCAGCAGCCAGGGATTGCTCCTTGCCCTTCCCTGTAGCAGCTGGGGGTGCCTCCTTGCCCTTCCTCAAGGCAGCTGGGGGTGCCTCCTTGCCGTTCCTCGAGGCAGCTGGTGGTGCCTCCTTGGTCTTCCTTGCAGCGTCTGGTGCAGGCACCCTTTCAATGTGGCTGCCTGGTGTCCGGTATCCTCTCCCACCTGGATTAGCTGTCAACACTACCGTGGGCGTGGACTGGATGGCTCAGATGCTCGGCTGGGTTCTGACCACCCTGGCCCAACGTGAAGGACGGGGGAAGAGGTCAACAGTGGAGACGAAAAGCTTCTTAGGGACATTGGGGAGGGAAGAGGGTGAAGGTTTGTGAGTGGAGGAAGAGGAAGTGGTTGTAGAAGGTGTCTGCCTGCTGTGTTTGGGTGCAGGTTCATGGGCTGGATGCTGTTGTGAGATAAATGGCTGTTGCGTGTCTGAGTGCTTGCGTTTGTGTACTTTGGGAGGAGGGGGCACAGACACAGTGGGAGAGGACACAGGGGACGTGTGCATGGATGTGGGGTGGTGACTGTCAGTGAGGGGTGTGTAGTGATAGGCGTGCTGGTGATGGTGGTAGTGGATGAGGATGTAGTGCATGCAGGTGAGAGTGCAGACTCAACTGGGAGGGAGGTAGATGACGAGGAGGAGGGGGCCAGAGTGGAGGCAGTGGATGTTGGTATGTCTGATTCTGGATGGTGTCTGTGTGAGTGCCTGTGGGATGATGTGTTGTGCTTGTGTTTGCCTGAGCCACTCCTGTGTGTTGTCTTGTGTGTATGCTGCTCTGCCTGTGTGCTTGGGATAGGTTGGGGTTGAAGGGAATGGGATTGGGATTGGGTAGAGGAAGTTGGAGGGGGAAGGCTAGAAACAGGGAGAATGGCTGCCATCAGGGAGGAGACTAGAGCCTGGATTGATCTCTGTTGGGCCGCCAAGCCAGTGTGAATGCCCTTCAGGAATGCATTGGTCTGTTGCATTTGGGCTGCCAGCCCCTGGATGGCATTCACAATGGTTGACTGCCCTACAGAGATTGATCCCAAGACGTCAATAGCCTACTCACTCAAGGCAGCAGGGCTAACTGGGTCAAGGCCTGAGGTGCCTGGGGCGAAGGAGATGCCCACCCTCCTGGATGAGTGGGCACGGGAAACTCGCTAAGGGGCTGCTGGGAGGGCAGTACTGCTACTGGGGTGGCGGCTATACCTGTAGTTGGGGTGGTCAGAGAGGTGTCCGCCACCATCAGGGAGCTCCCATTTGAGGAGGTATCACTGTCCAAACTGTCCCCTCCAGTCTCCGCCGTGGTGCTCCCCTCACCCTCCGTTCCACTGGTGCCCTCACCATCGGTGTATTCGGCCTCCTGAGTCCTGTGGGATGCAGCTCCCTCCGTCGCAGGTGCCTCTGATCCTCCGCAAGATGATGCTAATGCACACAAGGACAAGATGACAAAACAGAAAGGGAGGGAAGAGACAAAGGCAACCACACCACTGTTGGCGTACACTACACACTCACACACAGGGAACAGGCCTACGTACTAGGCAATGCATTTCCAGTCATAAATCTAGTCACCAGCCCATGGACAGGGGCACCTAACGCCAATTGCAGCATACCTGAGACGCACAGAGCCCTGCCCAGTAGTGGATGATTTCTAGCTTGGTTGGAGGAAGTTTACGTCAGACCCTGCCCAACATGGGACCTACTCTACAATGTCCGGCCTGGCCTAGGGGCACCCACAGGCCCACATTCCCCACCCGGATGCCACCCCACCACACACAAGTAGTTTATTGGGGCACTGTACTCACACCCTTGTGGCTGATGTGATGCCCCCAAGCGCCCATCCAACTAGGCCACCACCAGTATACGGGTCATCAGGGGGGTCAGGGTTCGACAGGCACCCTCCCTCGAAGGGAGGCCATTCCCAGCTGGGCCTCCACCATCTTCCGTGCCCAGCGTCTCAGGTCCTCTCACCATTTCCGACAGTGGGTGCTCTGCCTTCCGCAGACCCCCAGGGTCCGCACGTCCTTGGCGATGGCACGCCATATACCCTTTTTCTGATGGGTACTGAGCTGAAGAGAAATACACATAGGAAAAGGTATCAGTCAGACCGTCCTGCCTGTTACACTCATGGCCCACCATGGCCCTTGACATCCCCTTATGCACAGACATGGCCCAGCATACATGCTGGAAGCTGCACAGGGCCCATCCACCAACCCCCCTACACGAGACCTTCACACACATCACTCCATGAATTCATGCCCCATGCATCGTGCTCACAGTGTACTCACCTGTTGGTCTGGAGGCCCATTCAGCGTTCGGTACTGGGGTAGGACCCCATCCACCAGTCTCTCCAACTCAGCCGAGGTGAAGACAGGGGCCCTTTCCCCAGTGACACGAGCCATGGTCGGTTCACAGACACAGGTCACAGCAGCACATGAAGTGTAGGTCCTCTCCTGTTGAAGGTCAGGTGGCAAGTGAGTGAACAGATAGAAAATTTACGTCCTTGGCGGTACATCACCATTGGCCACTGTAACCCATATGGGCCAATAATAACCAATGAGGAGTTGCATGGCGGTTCTCGACCGCCTCCCGCAAAGGCGCACAGCATCAGCGAATGACCTCATTTCCACCTGTCCCTCCATACAGGATAGGTGGGTGCCATTTCGGGGGGAGCAGACCATGGCTCCTAACTGCGTCACAGTGCACATAAGCAACATTTGGACCTCTCCAACAATATACTGTCACAATCACAACATGCAATGAAGTGTAGTGGTTGGAAATATGAGATACTGACCAGCTGCTCACCGTTTTGCCCCATAGATTGCAACCGGTGTGGATGACTAGGAGATGGAGACATCCCCTGTGTACAGACCCCTGGTGGACTTGGCAAAAATGGAAGACAGGCAAATTATCCTCACCTATAGACTTGACAGGGCCACAATCACTGAGCTGTGTGCCCAATTGGAGCCTGACCTGATATCTGCTATCTGTCAGCCCACTGGGATCCCCTTTCTTTTGCAAGTCCTATCTGTGCTCCATTTCCTGGCAAGTGGCTCCTTCCAATTGACAGTGGGCTTGGCAGCAGGAATGTCTCAGCTAATGTTCTCAATAGTGCTGACCAGAGTGTTGTCTGCCCTGATTAAAAACATGTGCATCTACATCATTTTCCCCCAGGTGGAGGATTTGGCCACAGTGAAAGCTGATTTCTATGCAATGGGACATATCCCCAACATCATTGGGGCAATTGATGGTACAGATGTTGTATTTGTCCCTCCCCCCCGGAGAAATGAACAGGTGTTCAGAAATCGAAAGAGCTTTCACTCAATCAATGTGCAGATAGTGTGCCTGGTGGACCAGTACATCTCCCACGTCAATGCAAAATATCCTGGGTCTGTGCATGATGCCTTTATACTGAGGAATAGCAGCATCCCATATGTGATGGCTCAACTCCAGAGGCACAGGGTGTGGCTAATAGGTGAGCCCTGGTTCCCAACCAGTGGATGTTGGTGTATGGGTATGGTGTGGGCCCTAAGGGTGAGTGTGTGTCTAACAATTGTCTCTAGATATTTGCAGGTGACTCTGGTTACCCCAACCTCTCATGGCTACTGACCCCTGTGAGGAATGTCAGGACAAGGGCAGAGGAAAGTTACAATGAGGCACATGGGCGAATAAGAAGATCTAGAGAGAACATTCGGCCTCATGAAGGCTAGGTTTCGTTGCCTCCATCTAACTGGTGGACCCCTGTGCTACTCACCCAAGAAGGTCTGCCATATCATCGTGGCAAGGAAGATAGGGATGGCTGTGTGGCAGCAGTGGAACCTGTCGACAGTGAAGAAGAGGAGGCAGAGGATGAGGATGAGGACAACAGAGGTGCAATTATACATCAATACTTCCAATGACAGTGTAACTTAAGATTCAATTGACACGTTGTGTTTGACATTGTCACTGGCAGGCTGATTTTCCCACTTCTTTGGCTACTCACTGTATCCTTTGGCATCTCTATTTACAGATATTTGTGCCCCACTCTCACTCCTGGTGTGTTGACTGCAGCCAACTACAGGTCTTTCCTATGTATACATTACTGTACAGTTGAATTGAAATGTTTAAACCTTGTTAAACAAATACATACTTAATTCATTTGACATACTCCATACTTATTTATTTCAAAGAGTGTTTATTTAAGTGCTAATAAGTAGGGGGAAAGTGCTATGGACTGGGGTGATGCTTGAGGAAAGTCCAGGATAGAGTCTAGTATATGTGGATCACAGGTGCATTGTCCAAGGGGGCATAGGAAGGGGAGCAGTGGCAGTTCAAGGTGGACAGGTTGACAGGGTGGGACACAAGGGTGAAATTCAGGAGAGTCTTATTTCCTGGCGGGGGTCTTGGCAATAGTCTCTGGCTTCTGCCTGGATCGCAGGGAACGATTGCAGGGTGGTTCTCCTTCTGAAGGGGGAGGGGTGCTGGTGGCCTTTTGGTCCTGTGATCTGGCCTACTGTCCACTAGCAGCAGCGGAGATCGAGGGCTGTTCATCGGTTTGGCTAGTGGTAGGGGCCCAGTGGGGTGCCACTGCCTCCCTCACAGTGTTAGCCATGTCTGCCAGCACCCCTGCAATGGTGACCAGGGTAGTGTTGATATCCTTCAAGCCCTCCCTGATCCCCAGGTACTGTCCCTCCTGCAGCCACTCGTTCTCCTGCATCTTGTCCAGTATCTGGCCCAGTGTATCCTGGGAATGTTGATATGCTCCCAGGATCGCAGTGAGGACCTCCTGGAGACTCAGTTTGCTGGGCCTGTCCTACCTCTGTCGCACAGCAGTCCTCCCAGCTTCCCTGTTGTCCTGTGCCACTATCCCCTGAACTGTGTGCCCACTGCCAATGACCCTAGGTCCTTGATTTTCTTGGGTTTGTGGTGTGGCCTGGGGTCCCTGTAGTGGTGGACACACTGCTGATTGATGTGTCCTGGGAACAGAGGTATGGGCCCTCTGGATGAGTGCTGTGGTGGTGTTTCCTGATGGGGGAGGCTCTGTGGTGGTATGGGACTGTGGCTGGTTAACCAACTGACTGGAGATCCCTGATGGGCCAGGTTGGTCATCCAGATCCAGGCATCCTGAGCTGCTGCCATACTGTGGGCCTCTTCTGGGGGGGCTGGATGTTGCAGACACCTCCTCTCCGGTAACGTGGGCTGGGGGACCTGTGGGGATGTAAATGCAGTGTTATTGTTTCTGCGTGTGCCATCTTGTGCATGGGTGTGTTGCGCTCTATGGTTGTTATTGCCCTGGCAGCTTTGCCTTGTGTGAGTTGTTATTAGGTGGGCTGGCTGTTTCCCTCTAGTGTGCATGCTTTAGTGATAGGTGTCCATGCACGTCTGTGAGTGGTGTCCATGCATTGGTGTTGCATGCAGGGCTTGGCATTGGGATGAGTGGGTTGTGATGGTGGGGTGTGTGGGAGGTGGTGGAGTGATGGGAGTGAGGGTGGGGTGGGGGTATGTGATGGCATGCAGGTGGGGGGGATAGTAATAGAGAGTTCACTTACCAGTGTCCTGTCCTCCTCCTACTCCTGCCAGGCCCTCAGGATGCAGGATTGCCAAGACTTGCTCCTCCCATGTTGTTAGTTGTGGGGGAGGAGGCGGGGGTCCACCGCCAGTCCTCTGTACAGCTATTTGGTGTCTTGCTGGCACAGAACGCACCTTCCCCCGTAGGTCGTTCCACCTCTTCCTGATGTCATCCCTTGGTCTGTGGTGCTGTCCCACGGCATTGACCCTGTCCACGATTCTCCGCCATAGCTCCCTCTTCCTAGCAATGGATGTCTGCTGCACCTGTGATCTGAATAGCTATGGCTCTACCCGGATGACTTCCTCCACCATGGCCCTTAGCTCCTCCTCAGAGAACCTGGGGTGCTGTTGTGGTGCCATGGGTGTAGTGTGAGTGGTGTATGTGAGGGTGTGTGGGGTGGTGTGTTGAGTGTGTGATGTAAGGTGCCTGGATGGTGTATTGGTGATGGTGGTGTGTGGCTATGGTCTTGTCTGTGGTCTTGCTATCTCTCGTGTGGCAATTGTTTTTGGTTTTAAAGGGTTGTGGGTAATATAGGTGTGTGTTTTATAGTGGTCTGGGTGTGTGGGTGTGGAGTGTGTGTCAGGTGTGTGTTATTTAAATTTTACAATGTGGTGTTGTTTTGTATGTGTGTGTGTATTTTGAGTGCGGCGGTATCTACCACCAATTGTTTAGCGCCATTGAATGTCCGCAGTGATTCGTGGGTCATGATACTGTGGGCATAATTCTGTTGGTGTAACGGTGTGGGTTTTGCTACAGCCAGTTTATCACCGACCTTTGGGCTGGCAGACTTGTTTGTGTGGTTGTATAGTGACAGATTGCTATGTGTGTGTCATAATATGGGTGGCGGTAATCTGCCGTGCCGGCGGTATGTTGATGACAGTCGGCATGGCAGTAAGCAGAACTTACCACCAATGTCATAATGAGAGCCTTTATTCCTTTTTTTACAAATAAGGACACCAATAGACCACCCTCTACCACCCAACACATCACTAGCCATTTCAATGTCCAAGAATTTGAAACAATGTATTTATTAACAACGCTATTGGATGAGGAGTGCCCCGATGATGTTGTGCCATACTACACTGCAACATCTGACCTTGGGATTGACATCTTCCATTCTAAGTCCAACAAACCTCCCTCTAAATCTAACTTTACACTAATTTTACCTCCCGGTAACACAATCGACATTTTCATCACTATGAAACATAAAGAAGTAATTTAACAGAATACCGTCTCAAGAAAATATCTTCCTTAAAAACACAACATACAAGCAATGACAAGCACTAAAAGAACTACGTGAAGATATCAATATAATTATCGAAAGGCAGACAAAGGAGGGAACATTATTAACATGACTATCTAACTGAGTCTTACGGGCAATTAAACAGCACTAACTGTTACAAGAAACTTCCATCTAACCCCACAAAGGAAATACAAAGCAGATTTAAAGATCTCTTGAATGTTTGGCATGTGAAGGACCTTCTACCTTTGGAACAAAAACATTATCTTTTCATGCAACATCTAGTTACCCCCACACTATTCTTATTACCAAAAATTTACAAAAAAAGCACCCCGCTGAAAGGTAGGCTCATAATTGCCAGCGATGACTCAGTCTGCTCAAACCTAGGTAAATTTATTGATGAAGAACTGCAGCCATTCATGAAGATCTTACCATCATTTATAAGAGATGCAAAAGACATTCTTCAAAAACTACAGGACATTAACTGCCAACCTGACTTTATACTTGCCACCATGGATGTTGCAAGTCTGTATACTTCAATCAAACATGAGGATGGGATTGAAACAGTAAAAATTTATCTGGCTACAAGATCTGTATATTTCCTGGAAGAGAACAAATTGATTTTAGAAATGTTGGAATTCTTCCTGAATAGCAACTTTTTTCTATTCACGGGTGAATATGACGTCCAACAACAGGCTGCAGCAATGGGAGCTCATTTGGCTCCCCCATACGTCTGCCTCCTGATGGGGGAGGTTCAGAGGCATGGACTACACAAGTGCGGAACCTTTTTTGACATTATTTTCTGGGGCCAGTATATTTACGATATTTTACTTATCTTTCAAGGCCCTGAAAAACAATTGAAACAATTTATAAATAGCCCCTCCCCCAACCAATGGGATATTGAAGCAACCTATTAAATCTCTAAAACTGAAATTGAATTTCCTGACCTCACAACCTCTGCACACAAGGATTTCTAGGAAATAGACAGCTGCAAAATCAACTCTCCATGCCTCAAGCTGTCACTTGAGTATCACAATGAACAATATTCCCGCAGGGGAGCATAGATGTGCATGGAGAAACTGTAATAGGCAAGAAGACTATATTCTAAAAGCCAAGGAGATAACTGCACGCTTGTCCTAGAGAGGATATTGACCCAATCAATCTGAGAAAAACCCAGGACTACAACTTATCTATTGATCAAAATGCGATGCTACAGAATATCAAGGTCACTACGAATGAACCACCAATGTGCTTCATAATGAGATTCCATGATGGTCACCGCTATATTCGTAAGACCCTAAGGAAACATTGGCCACTACTAACCAGTAACTTTACTATCATAGAGGACTATAACAACCTTTCCACAGCTGAGTTTCAAAAGAGCAAGAAACTTAAGAGATGAATAATGCTCTTCATTCCTTCAGGAGAAAAAAAGACAAAGTACATTTCCTATTTCAACCAACTGGTTTCTGTGCCGGTCATAACTGCTCAACCTGCAAATTGGGAAAATCTAAAACAAAGTCACCAGTATCCATGAAGAAGTGTCCTGGAACTAAAATCACGAAGACAAGAAAGTGACCTTATCATTTGCTTTGACACAGTATAGAGAGACCTAAACAAAGATACTGAATGACACTATTGGCTGTGATTCCTAACCACCAGGACAATATGAAGGGTGGTTGACAGACCCTCCTAAATATCTATTGAGTATTTGGATCACCTCATGAACACTGATCAACCTCCTCACCCAAGACATCATGTCAACGTCCTCTTCCAGCAGATTGCCTCAATACAGAGGAGCCAGAACTAATGATTGCAAATAATAATGTTTTAACCAACATGAGGATCAAGTGCTATATATTGAATTTGACCTCCACTGTAATTTTTTTATGTTACACTTTCGAAGCTGTCACACCCGGTATGTATTTAATTAGTATGTTATTTCTTTGTATTTCCACATCCAATAAATTAAGTAGGTGGTTGCCTCTTCATGAACCAATCCTTCCGATTCTCTAATCTCTCATTCAAAAATTAACTAAATAAAAAAAGTTAGGAGTATGTGTTTGCCAGTAGGCATCGTAAATAATAATAACAAATGGATATCTCTTCTGTTCGCCCCATTAGTCAACTATTTCTTTGGCTTTTGGCTAAAATATCACCATTTTTGTTATTCCGAGTCAACTTCTTTTAACGTGCCCGATCAGCCAAAATCAGCATGCACAGTTTAAATAACCTATTCTGACCCATTAAATTCACAACACAGCAAGGGGCTTTTCATTTATTAAATCACATGTCGAACACTACTATTTGGTTTTTCAGAGGCCCTCATTCTGATACAAACTATCACATTTACATATATAACATCCTCATTTTTATTTGTATCTCCAACACTAATAATTAGAGAATTTCATATTTTGAGCACCACTCTAAGATGGTGACTCTGTAATAATCTTCGTTCCAATCAGTTAGTTTGACTATGGCAATTGAAGAAAGACTATACACAGTACTCCCAATCTCCTCTTATATATGGTGGATAATTACAACGCTGTCTGCACTCGTCATATCTAGCTGTCACCTGAGTTGGGACTTCAGTAAGTCACTTCTCTGTCAAACTTTGGCATTTTAAGGCCCTATTGGCCATAGAAATATTCAGGGTCTGGATGGTTTTGATAGTTCCCAAAATGTATGTTTTGCCGCTGAACCCAGTTGTCTGTTCCCATCCGCACCCCCTTGAATTCTATGTCAGGACCTGGAGGCGAGGATTATGCTTCATCTTCCTCACTTTAATGTCACAGCCATTCAAAGAATAAACAATGTAAAAGACCATAAGAAGAACTTCAACACTACATTTCCCAAGAGCCCTCAACAAGGGAATACTCCATAGCAACCACTGTCTAATAACAGTACAGTCTGTAGTATATATCTGTGTGGCGTCCCTTCCTCTTCCTTCTTCTTCACTGCTCCTTCATCAGTTAAGTCACAGCTTTTTCCCTTCGAGCTTAAGGGTCGCATTCTATTCTGTGTATTGTGTATATGCTTGACTTTTATTGCATTCCCGGCTGTTGATTTTGCCATTTACACAGAAACAAAGCAGTTATTCCCGGGTGGCAGACTGCTGGCCGAGCACACTTGATACCACGCTGGTCCTCCACAGGGCACTCTTTCACGCCACTGGAAGAATCATTAGGTGAGGCGTGATCTTTCAAGGCAGCTCAGTGAGCGCTTGGACAATTACACATTTACGCGAGGCAAGCTCTGAGAAGGCTTCCTCTTGAGGATTCCTTCAGTGCCTGCCTGCCAACCCCAAGTTACACCGCTTATTGAGGTCTGAGTAGGCCTTTGGGCATGTTGGGCCGGCTCTAGAAAGCGCGACCAATATAAGAGGATGCTTCGCCTCATAACGTCAGAGGCACTTGCGGGGGGCTGCCCAAATATTAAAGGGTGAATACCATTTAAATATTATTATTATTAGTGGTCGTAAAACATTCCTCTCACCTGGTGCTCTCCCCCTCAGAGGAACATGTACTCAACATAAGACCATGGGTATTCCTCCTCGCAGGAGCCTAAAGAGAGTTGGACACACCGCCTGCATGCAGAGTTAGATAGAGCCCTGTCACAAGCTATATCTAGGGCATTGGCACCTCTAAAAGAGAAGGATGACATATTGGACAAAAGCATCCTGGGGGGGGTTCTGATCCTTCTTCCTTAGGCACAGGAACTAGTGGGGATCAGGCAGGTGGCAAAAAGGGCAAAAAGCGTGACGGGGACACCTCAATGGTTTCAATAAATTATATGAGTCCTTCCATAAGAGTGCACGCACGCTTAAACAAGCACCCTACTGCTAGGACGATGTACCTGGGGAAATTGATGACCTAGCTACCCCAAATTGGGACCCTGATCCCAGGGATTCCGCGAGGAGGGGAATGTGAGACAGAAGAAGACATGTCATTGGATGATAAGGGTGACTCGGGTAGGCCTTGACGCCCGGGTTCCTCAGCTTCGGATTCTCCTGACGGGGAGACTGGGCACTCGGACATGTTTGACTCAGGGAATTTACCACCCCAGATTTTCAGAATGGACTCTGGTCACTACGGTTGTGGAGTATGTGGGGAGCATGATTCGCCAACCCCTAGAGAAGGAAGTCCGGGCGCACTCACGAGTGGAGTGCCTTAGACCCGCAGTGGCTGGGAAGGTGGCGACCACACCCAATGTAGACACTAAAATGAGCACCTTCTTCACCAAATACATGCGTGATCCAAAGAAGGGGATAGACCTATCCTGGAGGGTGTACCAGGACAAACGTCTGGATGTACTGGGACACATTACAAAGATCTTAGAAATGTTAGAACAGTCGGGAATGCCTATGTCAACCGACTTAGTAGCAAAGACCATTATGCCTTCTGGGCAATGCTAACTGTGCCTTGGCAACGGAGAGGAGAAGGTCTCTGCTTATAAAAATCGATCCCAAATTGGAAAAGCTCGCAACTTCTGAAGCCGACACAGTGGCACAAGGACATCATTTTGGCTAGCCTTTTGTTAAGGAGCTGGGGAAGTTTGTCTTCACATTCTCCGCCCTCAACCAGACACAATCCTCGATAAAGAAAATCTTCCCAGAGAAGGTTTTTGCAGGGGGCGGAAGAGGCAGGAGATGCTCCTCCAGCCACCCAAGGTCCCTATAAAATCAAAACAGACAAAATAACTGCTAGACTGATGGAAGACAAAACCCATTCTATCCATGCCTAGAAACTGGAAGAGGCAAACCCTACTGAGGTGGCAGAAGCTTTCAGACCCTTCATGAACTTGAGGAAGTTCAACGAGTGGCTGATATATCGCCACTTCAAGATGGAGGGTCTCCATCTTTGTAGAGACATGTTGTTAACAGGTGTTTGGATTGTCCGATTGGACCCCAAGGACGCCTACCTCTCAGACCCTATCTATCCCCCACACAGACGATTCCTCCAATTTGTTGGGGGGGAACAGATTTTCCAATTCAAGGCTCTCCCGTTCGGACTATCGTCATCACCCTGGTGCTTCACCAAACTCCTCCGGCCAGTTGTGGAGAACCAGCACAGCTGGGGAGTGAGAATGATCATTTATCTAGACAACATTCTGCTGATAAACTAGTCTCAACACCATCTTACACACAATCTGAACATGACTATTGCACTCCTGTGAGATTTAGGCTTTGTCATCAACTCTGAAAAAGCAGAACTGAACCTGAACCATAAGATTTCATTCTTGGTTTCCTAATCGATTTGACAGAAGCCACTCTGAGCCTTCCGGCCCCTAAGATGACCAAGATCAAAAAAATTAATTTGGAAAGTCCTCAGAAGGGACAGAATCTCCCTGAGAAAACTCGCCAGAATAGTGGGAATCCTATCGTCATCTATTCAGGTCATGTTCCTAGGACCTCTCTATTACCGAGCCCTGCAAAGACTGAAAGCGGATCACCTCAGGAAGGGTCTAGCTTACTCAGAGCTACTGGTCATGTCGAAGGAAACCAGATCGTAGCTTCAATGGTGGATGAACAAAATAGAGGCCTGGAACCACCAAGCAATATTCTGTATGACCCCAGACCTGATCATAGGATCGGATGCCAGCCATCTCAGCTGGGGAGCAAGATGTGGAGAGATCTCCATGGGAGGTGGAAGGTCAGAGGAGGAATTGAAGCTCCACATCAACTGCTTGGAATTTCTGACAAGGTCCTTTGTGAAGAAGTCACTCACCAGGTACAAGATAGCCTGTTGTAGCCGACTGAAGATGGACAACATTTCAGCAGTGCGCTATGTCAACCATTTGTGGGAAACTCTGTCGAAGATCCTGGCAGATCTCGCAAAGGACTTCTGGCACTTCTGCCTCGAGAGACAGATTTCAGCGAAGTACCTTCTGGGAATCAGCAATACAGTTGCAGACTGGAACTCCAGGAACTTTGTGGACAGCAGCAATTGGCAGTTGGACCGCAATACCTTCCTAGCCCTCATGGACAGGTGGGGCCCATTTGATCTGGACCTCTTTGTATCCAGACTAAACCGGCAACTGACAAGGTTTTTGAGTTGGCATCTGGATCCAGAAGCTGAAGCAGTGGATGCGTTCCTACAGGACCAGTCCAAGAACAGTCCGTATGCCTTCCCACTGTTCATGATGATTCCCAGAGTGCTGGCACAGGCTCGGAAACAGAAAATGTAATTGATTCTGATAACTCTGATCTAGAGGTTTGATGGAACTCTCTGGGGACCTAATGATTGCGCTGCCCTTGTTCTCATCAATACTAAAGCCCATCCATTAGTTCTACAAGGACATCTAACCCTCAAGGCATGGAGTATTTCAGGCAACAATGGAAAGACGAGTGCCTTTTACAGGATGCTTCAAAATTCAACCAGCAGGCATGGGCCAAGGGCACATCGAAGAGATATCATTCAGTACGGAGACAATGACATCGTTGGCATGTGGAGAGACAATTGGATCCCATGGGGACAGAGATTACACACGTAATTAACTTTTGCCAGAGATGGCCCAATCAGGTTTAGCGTACAGTACAATAATTTCCCTTGAATCTGCCATCTCAGCAGGCCACAATGTCATTGACAACACTGCAGTTGGGGAGCACGCACGGGTCAGCCGACTTATGAAAGGGACTAGACTCACTAGAGCCCTTGAGCCTGGATATTAAGAGTTATAGGACGTTAACTTAGTTCTACGACTCTTCATGAGTTGGCAGGATAACTAATGTCTGTTTAAGGAGGAATTGTCTGCAAAGCTAGCTATATTACTTTGCCTCATCTCTTGCACGAGGGTGTCAGACGAGTGTGAATTAGGTATATCTGCCAGAGTTTTTCACCCTGGAAGGGGTAACATTTACAATCTCCAGGAGAACAAAAGACAATACCATGTCGGTATCCTACCCTTTTTTTGCAGAGGCTTCTAAATTGTGCATGGTGCTTTGCATTAAGGCATAAGTTGACCAGTGAGTATAGGCCTGCAGGTGAGAGACAATTGCTGATAGCGATCAAAAAGCCTTTTAAAGCAGTTTCTTCACCTTCCATCGCAAGTTGGGTTAGGTGATGACAGAGGCAGGCATTGATGTCAAAAGGTTTGGAGCTCACGCTACTAGGGGAGATATGGCCTATAAGGCCTTACAGGTAGGTGTTAGGCTGGAGGACATTATGAATGCAACAATGGGTATTCGGAATCAACCTTCAAGAAATTCTATTCTAAACCTATTTATGATACTGCAACTTTAGGGGTAAGTAAGCTTTGAACATGCTTAATCCTGGCCTACAGGTCCTGACATAGAATAAAACATTTCCTAGCTAACAAGAAGGAAAGTTTCAATTCTATTAAGGGCACAGAGGCACAGGTTATCCCTCCAAGTATGTTGGGGAACACACCTTTCCCACTCTAAGTCATAGTAAGTATACTGTTTTATTCACGTTACTTCGCTAAAAGATTTGCATTGCTTCATAACAATGAAGCAAATATGAAAATGCAATTTTCGCAAAGTGTAGCATGATAATAATGTTTATTTGGTCATCATTTATATTTCCATATCAAATGATAAGTGGAGTTTATGACTAAACAAATATACTGCTTGGTATCATGTGAGAAGATTTTGTCTTGTGTGTTTCAGACACCGACCAATAGTGGTTTTTCACAAGATGGCGGTGGGTAACTTCCTACAGCAAAAAAGAAGGAAGAGGAAGGGACGTCACACGGATATTTACTAAGAACTCTACTGTTATTGGACAATGGTTGCCATGGAGTATTCCCTTGTTGGGGGCTCTTGAGATTTGTAGTGTTGATGTTTTTTCTAAAGGTGTTTTACATTGTTTATTCTTTGAATGGCAGTGACAATAAAGTGAGAACGGTAATGGATAATTCTCACCTCTATGTCCTTAATAGAACTGAAACTTTCCTTCTCGTTAGCTAGGATATTTTCAGTCTCCCTCTTTTCACAAATGCAATAGCGAGACTTCTTGAGTTGTGAGACTAAGGCCCTCATTATGATCCTAGCAGTCTTCTGACCACCTGGGCCACGGTGGCGGTTTCAATGCCAACAGGCTGGCAGTGAAGACCGCCACATTATGAGTGTGGTGAGTTGGCCTCTGCCAGCCCGCCACATCCACCCCTCATAACGCCAGGCCGGTTGGACCTGCTGAGCAGGAGATGAGCATCTCTGACCCAGCGGTCCACAGAAAACCGTCTGTGGTATTTTGAGCCTGCTTTTCACCAGGGTTTCTGCAGCGGTAGCACTGCCACAAAAACCCTGGCGGAAAGGCTACCAGTGACAGGGAATTTCTTCCCTGTCACCGTCAGACGACTCCCCCCCCCCCCCCAGCAAGCACAATACTCTCCCCCTCCCCTCCTCCAGGTACAGTGTACCCCTTCCCCTAACCCCCACTCCCTCCACGTACCACATCCCCCTCCGCACATACATGCATACGCACACAGACACCCACATGCACCCCGCATATACTCATTCACCAACACTGACATACACACATTCACTTACATGCATTCATACACTCATTCACTGCAACACTCATGCTCACATTCACTACTATGCCCATATTTGCATTCATTTCAAAATTCATACACGCATTCACTTCAACATTCAGACACGCATACACAAACGCAGACAAACACGCATACACACATGCAGAGAAACATGCATACACACTCCCCTATCGGACACCTGACTTACCTTGTCCGGCAAGGAGGTCGTCCGGCATGGAAACCAAACGGGCGCTTCCGCCGCCGACAGTGCCCCGCCATCAGGACACCACCAGGCCGTATTACAGGTTGTAATATTGCTGCTGGAGTCCTTCTGGTTGGGTGGGGTGTGTGGTAAGCCCGGCCATGTGCATCTGCCCACCAGCACAACTACTGCTGGATTTCCGCCCAAAATGTGGCAGAAATCCAGCAGTACTCATAATATGGTGGGTGGATGACCGCCACCACTGGCGGTCTTCTGGTGCCCGCGGCTTTGGCGGTCTTTGAAAAAGAATGACAAAGTCAAAATCAGGGCCTATATGTCTATGGGTTGCACACGGGCTCTAGTGTCATTTACAATTTTACGATACGTGCACCTGCTGCGAAAGCGACATTTTTGAACTCAGTCATAGGATACATGTCCCGAGATCGTGTACAAGTGTTCCATTCCTTGAAATATCTTGTTTGAGCTGAACAATTACCTTTTGTTTTACTCTACTTTACTCTCAATAACAAGTTTTTTTCTGAATTACATAACAGACTGCAGTAAACCCTCAGCTTCACCCATGTCCTATCTTTTAATTTACTATAGGATCCTTGGCAGAGGCGGTTCCTCCGCTTTGGCAGAGGAGCTTCGACCCCCCACCCCCGCCAGCAGCAGCTGCAAACCTTTAAAAATAAAATGATAATAAACAATACTTATTATCGTTTTATTATTAAAGGGTTGGGGCCATCATGAGGGGATGACAGCCATGGAGGGGAGTGCACACAACACTTCCCTCAGTGCGCATAATGCTGTGCAGGAACTCAATTTACAACACATGTGTGCCCATAATTCAGCCTGTGGTGGTCTTAGGGTAATTGGAACACCACCAGTATATTCAGAACAATGTGCTGTTTTGGTTCAGGCCATCTTGTGGGTCACACTAAATGAGAGAGGGCCCACAAATCATAATCTCTTCCACCATTCACTGTATGTTCAAATTTTCTCATACCTGAAACCTTTGTTTCTACAGCTGAGAGGACTTTATGTTGTAAGGGCCTTGCTTGGAAGAGTGTTCGGATAGTCCTGTTTGGCCTGCAAATCTGTAATGTGATATGCTACTCTTGATCTTGAAACAATAAGGCACTGTTAACTTAGTTGGCTTTTTAGGGACCACCAGTGTACTGTACCTTCTGCTAATGAATTAACACAGTTTATTTCTGATAATGGTTTAATGTATTCACAGAAACGCAGCCCATAATCCTTTGCAGGCATTTGTTTTACAACACATTTGTGCCCATAATTCAGCCTGTGCTGGCCCTAGGGCAAGGGGATCCCCCCCAAAAAAATCATTCAGAAGGATGTGCTCTTTCTGGTTAGGCCATCTTGTGGATCACTCTAGGTGAGAGGGGACCCTAAAATCATAACCTCTTCCACCATTCAAAGCACATTTAAGCTTTCCCATAGTTCAAATGTTTGTTCTTACACCTGAGAAGAGTTTGTGTTATAAGAGCCTTGTCTGTAATAGTATATTGATAGTCTTGCGTGGCCTGCTCTTTGCCCTGTCTGGGCTGAAGAATGATTATTGTTCCAATGCACTCCTAAGTCAGTTGGCTTAACAGTGACATTTACTCACTGCCAGTAGTACTGCACCTTCTGCTGTTGACTCTATAGGGACATTTAGCCATAACCGTCTGTTGTTGATTCTGCAGGGACATCCAGCCACGACCAATGGTATTGTACCTTCTGAAATTGACCATTGGTACGGCAAATTCTGCTGTTGACTCTACAAGGACATGTAGTAATGACCTGCAGCTCTGCACCCTTGTGCCACTGATGCCACAGTTAAATGATATTTAAAAGGCCTGCTAGGCCTGAAAATATGTTTCACACAAAGCCTCAAGGGGCTGATGAAATGATTACACTGCAATAGTCTTAATCACTCTTTATTATGTGATTATGCCCTCTAGGGGGCTGAATATATGTTTTTATGACCATGTTTCCTCCAAATGTTATTTTTATGTGGTGCTCTGTTGGGGCTGTTCAGACCATTACATTTTAATGCCAATTGTATGAAGGAATGCACAAATACAGTTTATTTCTGATAAAGATTTACTGTACTGCATGGCAAAATATTTGTAAGGGCCCAAATGCAAAGTTGTCATCATTTACAATGCCAACATCTCTCACTCTCGCTCATGTGAGACCTATGACATTGCAAATGCTTGTCTTGGCTGAAACATAGTTCATAAGAGGCACCTAATGAGGTCTGAGGACTAATGTTGAGATCAACAACTGCCTATTTATTCTTGTACCGCATTGTACTATGGAGAATGTTGGACAATGACTTAACTAAATTGCAGACTAACAGAAGAAACAACAGTTTTGTACAAAGGATAACTATTTCATATTTACTCAGCATTTCAGACTAAATTGGAGGAAACGATGTGAACTAATCCAAATTTCAAACGACAATTTTTTTTGTCCATTACTACTGATTCTTGTTTTAGAGCTGCACATAAGATGCTTTAGCAATACATGTATTTGTTTGGGTGAAATACTGAAAATGTGCTAGTTGTGTACCAGAATGTTTAAATATATGTAACAATATTAAAAATAGCATGAACTGCAATATCAGGAAGCGTTAGCATAGCCACGTGGCTATGAGCAACAGAACCACGGCAAGGTCCTTCCTGAGTCTGTTGGAAGCAATTGATTGTGGGTATCTGAATGAATAGGTCAACAACAGTATACTTTAATCCAAATATTCATTTTATGTACATCATAAAACCTTCCCATATAAGTTGGGCTTCTGGTATTTCTACAATTTTGCAAAGACAGTGTAGGAATTCATAACACGGCATCCAGGGATTTACAAAACTTTGGGTGAATTACCAAATGTGGGTGAAAAGATATTGTGATACTGGGAGAAGTGGTGGACATACTTTGGGCTTGGGGCAAATGCAGGGAGAGGCTGTTGCCACAAACAGTCCTGGCATTGATGTATGTACTAAACTTGAAATGTTTTTTTCTGCTTTGTGTTTTAAAATAAAACTAATACAATTGTGTTATCAAAAATATATTGTGATAAAAAACATCAAAATATTATGGGTTATCATATAGAATGTAAGAACATCTTTTAAAAAAATATATATATTATTGTTTTTGTATTGTTGTGCATATTGGTTTAGTTAACCCCTTGGGTGCCCTGGACGTAACAGTTACATCCTGGGCAGCACCACTTAACCGTTACGTCCAGCTAGGGACCCACGGGGGAAGAGCTAGCATTCCCCACGGGGGCCTGGTACCACCTCCCCTGGCCAGGGATGGAACGGGAATCGCTTCCCCTTCCACCTCTGTCCCCCTGACCCCGCGTGGCGTCTGATGACGATCGTGCCTGACCTCATCAGAGGCTGCCCCTGAGCTTCCAGCGCGGATCGGAGGAGAAATGCAAAAGCATTTCTCCTCCAATCACATGGAGGGGACGAGAGAGGCATGAAAGGAGAGGAAAGGCCTTTCTTCTCCTTTCATGTCTCTCAGCATTTCTGCTGTCCGATCGCAATGCGATCAGGCAGCAGAAATGCCACTAGACACCGGGGAATTTAATTTTGTTGTTGTTTATGTCATGAGGGGAGCGACCCCTTGGGCAAGGGCCGCTTCCCAGGGTGGCAATTTATTTGTAGGCCATTTCTGCCCCACTGGGGGCAGATCGTCCTATTATAATTAGGCTGATCTGCCCCCAGGGGGGGCAGAAACAGCTAGACACCAGGGATCATTTATTTTTTTGTTTATTTTTGTTTTATGTATGTGGGGAGCGACCCTTTAGGCAAGGGTCGCTCTCTTGGGGGCAAATTTACGTTTAAGCCATTTCTGACTCCTTGGGGGCAGATCGGACTATTTTTATTAGGCCAATCTGCCTCCAAGGGGGCATACTAGACACCAAGGAGTTTTGTTTTTTATTTATGTTTATACATAAGGGGAGCGGCCCCTTGGGCAAGGGCCACTCCCCAGGGGGTGGCAAAATATTTTTAACTATTTTAACTAGACCGAAACCCCTAGACACCAGGGATATATTTTTTTTATGTTTAATTTGTTTTTTTTATATATAGGGAGAGACCCCATAGGCAAGGGTTGCTCCCCTGGGGGGCAAATTTATTTTAGGCCATTTCTGCCCCCCTTGGGGCAGATCGGCCTATTTTTATTGGGCCAATCTGCCAGAGACCACTAGACACCAGGGAATTTGTTTTGTTTTCTGTGTATGTCATAATGGGAGCGGCCCCTTGGGCAAGTGATGCTCCCCAGGGGGAAAAATATTTTTAGGCCTATTATAATTAGGCCGATCTGCCCCCGGGGGGGCAGAAACCCCTAGACACCAGGGTTATATATTTTTTCATGTTTACTTTATATATATATATATATATATATATATATATATATATATATATATATATATATATGGGGAGCGACCCCTTAGTCAAGGTTCGCTACCCTGGGGGGCAAATTGTATTTAGGCCATTTCTGCCCCCTTTGGGGCCACTAGACACCAGGGATTTGGCGACCCCATAGGTAAGCGTCGCTCCCCTGGGGGGACAAATTTATTGTAGGCCATTTCTGCTCCCCCTGGGGGCAGATCAGCCTATTTCAATTAGACCGATCTGCCCCCGGGGGGACAGAAACCACTTAGGCACCAGGGATTGGTGTGTGTGTTTTGTTTGGGGGAGCGGCCCCTTGGGCAAGGGTCACTCGCCGTGGGGGGGGGGCATATTACTGCTAGCCATATCTGCCCCCCCGGGGGCAGATCGACCTATTTTTGGAAGGCCCATCTGCCCCCAAGGGGGGGCAGAAAGCCCACTAGAGACCAGGGAAGATTTGTTTTCCGAAATAAGAGGGTGGGGGTATGGCCATACCCCCACCCCAAAACAATGGGGCCAAAGTTGTTCTGCCCCTCTGGTGGGCAGATGTGGCGATTACCCCGGATCCACTCCCCAGGGATCAGAAAGCATACTTGATGCCAGGGAATTAAAAACATATATAAAATAGTGGGGTGGTGGCTACCGACCAGTATGGGCCTGGTTATGCCCCCCCCCCCAACTGACGGGAGTAACAGTCTTTCAGCTCTCCCCCGCACACTAAAACATCTTATCCCACAGCAAGCAAGTGGACATTTGATGATTTTGGATTTTGGTCTTACATTTGGGCCATGAGAGCTTTGCTAACTCTCAAAATTGTCCCACTTGTAATGGTGAGGGCTGCACTTTTTGGACTTTAGGATGGCGCCATGTAGAAAAATCCACAAGACCTAGACACATCTAAAAACTAAACATCTGGGTGATTCCAGGGTGGTGTGCTTCACATGCACCTCACACCATTTTCTTACCCACAATGCCCTGCAAACCTCCAACTTTTCTGGAAATCACACATTTTTGTGATGGAACCTTCCAGAATCTGCAGGAATCCACAAAGTTCCTACCACCCAGCATTTTCTCATCTATACCGATAAAAATTCTGCTGCACTTGTCAGCCTAAAAATTTTTTTTTTCAAACTGCCCTTTTGGACCCGCTTTGTTTCCCCCTCAATTTCAACATGTTTTTGGCTCTTCCCTGTCAGAAGCACTTGGCCCACCTACACAAGTGAAGTATCATTTTTACCGGGAGACTGAGGGGAACGATGGGTGGTAGGAAATTTGTCCCAGTGCTGTGATCTCACACAGAAATATGGGGGAATTGTGATTTTTTTAGGCAAATTTGAGGATTCTGGGTAAGAAAACATTGGGAGATCCACATAAATCACACCCATCCTGGACTCCCTCGGGTGTCTAGTTTTCAGAAATCTTTGGGTTAGATGGCTGCTGAGCCCAGGACCAAAAACGCAGATGCCCCTCCTGCAAAAACAGGTAGTTTAGTATTTGATAATTTTGATGTGTCCAGATAGTGTTTTGGGGCATTTCCTTTCATGGGCTCTAGGCCTACCCACACAAGTGAGGTACCATTATTATCGGGAGACTTGGCGGAAATGCTGGGTGGAAGGAAATTTGTGGCTCCTCTCAGATTCCAGAACTTTGTGTCACCGAAATGTGAGGAAAACGTGTTTTTTTAACAACATTTTGTGGTTTGCAAAGGATTCTGGGTAACAGAACTTGGTGAGAGCCCCACAAGTCACCCCAAATTGGATTCCCCTAGGTGTCTAGTTTTCAAATATGCGCAAGTTTGGTAGGTGCCAGCTGAGCCTGAGACCAAAATCTATAGCTAGGCACTTTGCAAAAAGCACGTCAGTTTCAATGTAAAAATCTGATGTGTCCATGTTGTGTTTCCTGTCGCGAACATTAGACCTACCCATGCAAGTGAGGTAACATTTTTATCGGGAGACTTGGGGGAACACAGAATAGCAAAACAAGTGTTATTGTCCCTTGTCTTTATCTACATTTTTTCCTTCCAAATGTAAGACATTGTGTAAAAAATAAGTCTATTTGAGAAATGCCCTATAATTCACATGCTAGTATGGGCACCACGGAAATCTGACATATACAAATAACCACTGCTTCTCAACACCTTATCTTGTGCCCATTTTGGAAATACAAAGGTTTTCTTGATACCTATTTTTCACTCTTTACATTTAAGAAAATAAATTGCTGTATACCCGGTATAGAATGAAAACTCATTGCAAGATGCAGCTCATTTATTGTCTCTGGGTACCTAGGGTTCTTGATGAACCTATAAGCCCTATATATCCCCACAACCAGAAGAGTCCAGCAGACGTAACGGTATATTGCTTTAAAAAATCTGACAGTGCAGGAGGAAGTTACAGAGTAAAACGGCTGTTTTTTCACCTCAATTTCAATATTTTTTTACTTCAGCTGTTATTTTCTGTAGGAAAAACTTGTAGAATCTACACAAATTACCCCTTGTTAAATTCATAATTTTGTCTACTTTTCAGAAAAGTTTAGCTTTTTGGGATCCAGCATTGGTTTCACACCCTTTTCTGTCACTTACTGGAAGGAGGCTGAAAGCACAAAAGATGATAAAAATGGGTTATGTCCCAGTAAAATTGTGTTGAAAAATTGGGTTTTCTGATTCAGGTCTGTCTGTTTCTGAAAGCTGGGAAGCTGGCGATTTTAGCACCGCAAACCTTTTGCTGATGCCATTTTCAGGGAAAAAAACACAGGCTGCCTTCTGCAGCCCTTTTTCCCCATTTATTTGAAAACAACAAAACTTTCACTGTATTTTGGCTAATTTCTTGGTCTCCTTCAGGGGAACCCACAAAGTCTGGGTACCTTTAAAATCCCGAGGATGTTGGAAAAAAAGGACACAAATTTGACGTGGGTAGCTTATGCGGACAAAAAGTTATGAGGGCATAAGGGCGAACTGCCCCAAATAGCCCAAAAAGGCCTGGCACCTGAAGGGAAAAGGCCTGGCAGCGAAAGGGTTAATGTAATTGTATGGAATATTGTTTTCAATTAATTTGATGAAAACATAATTGTTGCAACATTATAAGATATTAGTATTATAGTATTATTTGTGTTTTTTTAGTATGGTTTGTAATTTTTAATGTTTTTAATGAGATTTTGAAAAATGTACTTTGATTGTTTTTATTTAGAAGTAGGATGTTGGGTTTTTGGGGGATTAGTGTGGGTGGTTTCCTAAACTGTAAATTATTGTTTTCAGTTTATAATTATTTTTTTATGTAATTTAATGTATTCATTGACAATTGATTATTCAAATTAATTCATTAAGTGTCATGTACTTATTTGTTGTTTTTAGTTAATTGTTTGATCCGTTTATTTAATTAGACACCGTGTGTAAATTATTTTATGTTTCGTAACATTTTCAATTTTAATTTTATTAATTGGTAATTATTTTAATATGAATAATGTTTCATTTTTATATATTTATTGTTAACTTGATTTGCTGGTGTTTTTCGGATTAGTAGGAAGAATTTTTTGAGTAGTAAGGACAGAAGTGTATTTATTTTCAATATTTATAAATATATCTATTTTTAATTTATAATTTTTTATTTTGAGAATTTTCTTTAATTCAATTTATATTTAATGATTTCATTGTTTATTTTGAATCTGTTTACATTTTATTTTGTTCAATATTTAAAAGCTTTGATTAAAAAAAATGAGGAGTTGGATTAGTGAATCTGACCAATCGAAAGTCGTACACTTTCCTTACTTTTGCTTAGGTTAGAGTGGGAATAGTAAGCCTGTCCTCTCCACAGTCCAGCACTTTCCCCACTTTTTAATGTTGGAGTGATCATAGTAAATCTTACCCCTTCTGAGTTCAATACTTTCCCTACAATTGCTCACACTGGAGAAAGAATAACAAATGTAACCCCTTCAAAGTCCAAAACTTTGCCCACTGTTGCTTACATTGGAGTAGGAAAAGTACATCTAACCCCACCAAAGTTCAACACTTTTCCTAATGCTGCTTATATTGGAGTGGGATTACCAATATTTAACCCTTCCAAAGTGCACTGCTTTCCCTGATTTTGCAAATTCGTAGAAACGTGAACCAGAGCAGAATCTGTAACATTTTAGTAATGGTGTATAGGAGCTAAATTGTATCATCGGCTGATCTAGAACGGCAGCCCACCCTCACATAAGATACTTCTCTTAGCTTTCTGATGTCCGTGCACTTTTCATGAAGGTAATGTAAAGTCTCTCCAGTCCTGCAAAGCATCCCCTTGCAATGATTGACTCTTCTTCAGCCAGACAAACCCTTGGAGTTGTATAAACTATTAAACAGGAAATATTCATAAGATGCGCTCGAACAAATGAGAAAGTAGGGTGTGCAACTACACACCAAGCTTCCTTTGCTGATCACAAGATGAAGATAAAGTGATGGGAAGGCAAAATGTGAATCCTGTGCATTTCCAGGCAGAAAACAAGCCTATGCACATCACTCCTGAATGAAGACAAACGCTGAATTAAAGCAATGGTAATCATTAACAATATTCACTACACATCTATGTCATCTAAGCAAGTATTTCAAACATCATAAACCACAAAAGACGTTCACAACAAGGCTGTTAGTTCGTAATATGACAGATCAGTGAGTGTAAACTATATTTTTAATTCCACCATGAAACAGACATTTAAACTCGTTGATCGTGGTTTATTATTATGAGAAATCTCCCATAACAGCACATGCAAGTGTTGAGGCCTAACAAGGACTTGAATGATCCGTGGCTGCTGCAATATTGCTGCTGTTGCCTACAATAACCAGAAGAAGGGTCGAAAATGCCCCCTTTTCCATCATGAAAGACTGCACAACAGAAACCATAATAAATAAAGTCAATGCAAGAGGACATCAAATGCCATGTCTTGAACTATCATGGTACCTGCAGAAATGACCCAAAAGTCTTCAGGCATACAGTTGTATAATTGTTTAGCATCCTTTACAGAAGGAAACGGAATGGAATTTGCAGAACACAGACCATCACAGGACAATAAAGACTAAGGGCAATGTTTCATTCTAAACCCAGCCATGCACCATAGGCCACTATGGGATAAATGCGCAAAGCCTACCACCGTTACCCGGACCTTTCCTTTTTAAATTACGTTTTGATTCCTGGAAAACAATTAGTTGTAGTTAAGAGTACCATACATTACGACTTCACTACTAACTCAATGTTTTGCTGCTGTTAAGCAACACATGTTCCCTCTCCATGTCAGCTTAATTGCCACTGCCAAATTAGTAGCTGAAGCAAAATTATTGGGACACAAAAATATTTAGTGAGCTTCAAGACGCTAAGATATACCCATACAAGATTAAGTACAGCTTTAAGAACTGAAAGCCAACACTTGGTCCAAGATGCTGTTTTCGCTCCTTCCATCACAATTAGACCTAAGCAATATTTAAATTAAGCAGGAAAGTTTGTTAAATTTATGATTTAAAGAAATTACTAAACTAATGAACAAAGTCCTATATTCAGGGAGAACCACAAAAGTCACTAAACAAACATGTCCCTAATTCTGTGGTTGCTTGGCACAAAACAGTCAGGCTTAACTTAGAGGCAATGTGTAAAGTAGTTATGAAGCACACAAATAGTAATAAAGTGAAAACACAGCATAAAGATATATCACACTATTTTAGAAAATTAGAGTCAATTTTAATAAATAAAATGAGACCAAAAAGGCAAAAATCTGATCAGTAGACCTAGAGCTATGAATGTTTTAAGGTTTTAAACAACAATAGCGCTAAGAAGCACAAAGCGGCAATCAAGGTAATCTGATTGCGCTGGACAGGGCCAAAGTCAAAAGTTCAGGCCAATTGCGATGGACTGTGGGTCAGATACAGGGCCCTGATTTATCCCGGTGAAGAGTATTCTTTCAAAATGTAGTCCAGTTCCACACAAGGAGCCTCAGTTGGAGCTTCATGTTTATGAGACACCGAGAGGAAAGAGGAAATCGTTGCTACTGCAACCAGCTGGAGACCAGTGTCAGTTTCTCATCAGGAAATGCAGGGCAATCCATGCTGTCATGATGAGCACGGTGCAGGTGAAGTCCAGAGTCTGTAGCCGAGAAGAACACATTAGTAATTGGATGCTGGTCCCGTCTGCTCACATTAGAGAGGAGAGCAGGAATGTTTTGTTTTTTTTAAACAAAAAGACCAGAACATCTGTATTGTAACCTGAAGTCCATTTATTGCAGTCTTTGGGTTGGAAGAGCACAGTTTGACACACGCACAGGAGCCAGAAATCGGGAAGGCACTTCTTATGGGGCAACCCTGTAAGCCGTGGACCTGGGTAAAATGATTTAGAAACAAACAGATCGGTCTCTATGGGTCAGACTTGACTTCCACGGCAAAAATTCGCCCACCAAACCGTAGAGTATCCAAACTCCTTGTATAAATACATTTTCCCTTCAATTGCTTAGTTATTTAAAAAAAAAAAAAAATTTGAGGTATATATAAATCCTTTCTAATTAGGAAAAGTACACATTAAGAACAGATTACATTGATATTGTCCAAAATACAGTATATACAACACTCCTAAACTGAGGTGCTCCTACAAAGTGTCAGCCCAGTGAAAAAGTGAAAAGGTGAAAAAGTGCATCTGTGAATATTTACAAATATATACACATATAAAACTGTGACTGATAATTCATTCTGTATTCACAATAATACAGCATCCATTATTTGCATGTCTTAATTTGACCATATTTAAAAAAAATACAGTCCATAGTAAAATATTGTCAACATTTTGACCATAAGGGTAAATTAATTGGCAGCGGGTCATCCTCAGGACCAAATAAATACAATAGGAAGCACCCTCAACACACTACAAAGATCAATCTCCTCAGTAAACTGGTAAGTAGTAACAACAGACCACAACTCCTCCAGACCGCAAGAAAAAGTTGGGACATATCTTAACCAGACCAACAAAGCACCAATCTCATGAGCAGACAGAAGGTAAATGAAATGACAGGGCAGGAAGCTTCAGAAGTCAGGAAGGGGTGGGGACAGTCCTCAAGAAGGGCTGAGTTTAAACCCTCTGATAATCCTGATCAGGAGAGGAATACCCTTCCCCATGTCTAAGGACCTTTTGTCCCCTGTCTGGAAGGATACACATCACACCCGAGGAGAGCCATTAACATCCATGTGACCATGGATACTGGTGAAATTATATATCAGGTTTAGGCAGAAAAATGCCAACTTTGAAAAAAGTGGCACTTTCAGAATAGTATAGTAAATTGCGACTTTACCATTAGAAAGGATCTTAAGTTACAACTCAAACGAAAGGAAGAAGTATTTCTCTATCTGCTTCCAAACTGAACTAACCCAGTGTTAGTCTATGGGAACGCTAGCCTTCCCGTAGTGAAAAACGACTTTGGGAGTTTTTCACTGCCAGGATGTTTTAAACTTAAATACACAAGTCCTACGTTTCAAATACGATGCACCCTAACCAATGAACTGTTAGGGCCTATCTTAGGTATAACTTATAAGTATTAGCAAGGAAGGCTTAGACTTGGCAAACATTTATTTTTCCAGCTCAAAATGGAAGTTTAAAACTGCACTACAAGCTGCAACGGCAAGTCTGAGACATGTTTTACAGTTCTACTTTAGTAGTTGGCACAATGAGTGCTGCAGGGCAATAGTAGCATTTAATTTATAGGCTCTGGGTATATTTAGTACTTTATCCTAGGGAGTTATAGGTAAACTCAATGTGCCAATCAAGGATAGGCTACTTTTACCATGAATGTTACAATGCATATGTAAAGGAAGTTACATTACTGCACTTCCCACCATCCATCTGCACAGGAAGTGATTTTGCTTGTTTCCCACCACAACTGTCTTTAAATGATGAAACCAAGCTAGTAGCTTTTATTTCCCATCATCCATCTGCACAGGAAGTGACATAATTACACTTTCCATTAACTATCTGTACAGGAGGTGACATCACATGATTTCCATCCTCCATTTGCACAGGAAGTAACATCACTGATTTCTCGCCCACTGCCCCAGGTGCCCCCCTCCAAGACACCTAATGGCAGTTTCAGTGTGGATGCGCAGCTGGCATGCAGGCACAGCACTGGTACGCCTAACAGGTGGCAAAGGCAAGCCCATCTGTGCTAGACTGTGCCTTGACCACGTCCAGCGCCAAGAACTCTGGTCCTCCCCTACCCACCACTACCCTGCTGCACTCCTAAGCGCTCTCAACCCTGACCACCACACACCCCATTGTTGCCACACCACCCAACATGGAAGAATCCTTCAAATCAGTCTTTTGCAAGTACTCATTCATTCTCCTACATCCTTCACACAAAACTCCGACACCAACAGCAGCAAGCACCCCACTCCCTCACACAAACCAGACACCTACTCATTTCAAAATCCACTCACACCACCCCACAACTGTTGAACCTGATTTTCTCTCTCAATCATCAACCTAACAGTTGACAAGCCAAAAATTATGACCTGGACAGACCACACCTTCATCAGTTTCAGCATACCATCCTGCACCACCACAGATCTACCTCCCTTGGACCCACCCACTGCACCTGTAAAAGCATCACAGAATAGGAGTGGGCTTCCGTCCTCTCTGTGCACCAACCCGAGCACACCAACAGCTTGCCAAAAACCATCAAAAACGTCAACAGCTGAATCATGCATGTGCCTTCACACTGGCTCCCCCTTAGTGCAACACAATGGCAAGTACCCGACCACAGACTAGCAGGTACACAGAGAAAATCTGACTGATGAAATGCCACTGCAAGCAACTGCAGTGCAAATCGAGAACAAGTTAGGACACCACAGATAAAGATGTCTTCAAATCCTCCTTAAGATGCTACCATCAGCAGATATGGAACACCAAGCTCAAAGCTCTTGCACATCATTTTGATGCTCGGCACTAACAGCAGCAAGGGAATCTTCGCCACCATCAAAGATTTCACTGCACCTCCTGCCACATCTGGCAACTTTAATGATGTGCATCATCTAATGTTGTGAACCGTGTATGTAAATTCACTCTGAAGTGGCCAAAAGGTGATATGTTATAACTAAAGAAGACTTAAGAAATAGATTAAATAGGTAAACGATAGTCAAGTGGCAAAAGGGCATACACACACATTAAATAAAGCAAGCAACAATAATAATTCCTCACAAACCTCCATAGGTTCACTGTGTACGTGCACTCTTTTTAAGTGAAAAAGAAAAACAATTGTGTAATTTGGTATTATATGTAATACTCCTTGTATTCATCCTTATCTCTTTGTAGAATGGCTCAAATATCCCCCCCCCCAATTGATATGGGAGCTGCATTTCCATGCTAGCTGTTTCTTCACCATCCTTTGCACATGGTCAATAAATGGTCATGCTCTGGGCACAGTGGAGATTCTTTCATTTTCCGGGGATCCAAAAATGCTAATGTGCTTATTGTACATCCGGTGTGAAACATCTAATCAGCACTTAGCATTATACAATTTGGAGAATGTTATATGTCCCATCAACTCATATGGAATAAACAAAATTATAAATGCTCCCTGGAAATGAGTGTAAATTATGGTAGTTACATCCAAAATTCCACATGCCTGTGTATTGCTGCTGCTCACCTTGCTTGAATGGAAGCCTGTATCCTGCCCAAGGAGGCCATAAACACCGATAAAGTACCTTAAATGCATTTTAACCTAATACAAGGAGGAGGGCTGCTACAAGTGCACATAAGCTGAATGGTGAGTGTGAGGATTTGGATGTACTAAATGATAGGGCTAAGGAGCCCTATCATGGAGTACACTTGCAAAGACTTTTTTTTGGGAAACAACAGTATTGTTTTCTTAACCTCTAGCTCAACCCCTGGGCAGCTGTGGCTGTGAGCAGTAAGGGCCAGTAAAGGAACTTAGCCTAAAGCACTTAACAGAACCATAAAGCAAAATAAAATCACACTCCAATAAAAAGACATGACAACAATTTATAAATTTAAAGCATATTGTTATTAATTTTTAGAGTCCTTGATCATCACAATTGGCTGAAGGGTTCTGCAGTTACAGATTTTAGAACTTTGAAATACTTCTAATGCAATCACAAACAAGCACTGGTAAACGTAAAGTTTGAAAACGTTTTGAAAGTTTGAAATATTTCGTTGAGTATTCCAGCCCGACTTCTGCACCCAAATCTGGAGGGGACAAGGTCTAGGGGAGCAGAAAGGAAACTTTGCACAGTTACCTAGCCACCAGAGTGATTCCCAACTTCAATACAGGAACGTCACAGAAAACCCTGGAATGGTCCTGATGCCGAGGGCTACAGGCAAAGATGCTCACAAGAATTCTAAGGTAGTGGTACAGTCAACAGGGGTGTCTTTGTGGTGGTTTCTCAGTCCAAAGGTGATGTGACGTTCCTGGCAGTCCTCTTTTATGCAGTAGTTGCACAGCTGTAGCTGTACTCCTAGTGATGATATCCCATGGTTGAAGGCAAAACCTTTCCAAGTCCAACAAATCTGGTTACTGACACCTCTCTAGGGTCCGGCAGACTCAGCTGCAGACTTGGATTCCTTTCTTGGTGCCCATGGCGACTGGCAGCAAGAAAACTTCCACAGGGGCTACCACTTTGTCAAATTGGGCTCTTAAGCTCTTGTGTCCCTGTAGTTTGTTCCAGGGGACCTGCTACCTGTACTTTGAAGTCATTGGAGCTGGTGAAGCTGAAAAATCGAGTTATCCTCAGGTCGGGAGCCACAGGTAAGGTCCTAGCTCATTAGCCCAAAAGTGCAGCAGGTGCAGTCATCTTGGCGGTGCAGCCTCTCTTTGTGAAATCAAAAGTCAGCAGGACAACCCTTCTTCCGTCCTCTTTTCTTCTCCAATCATGAGCTAAAGCTATGGGTGTTGGGGTGCCCATTTTATCACAGAAACAAACTCTGAGGGGATCACATGGTCACTAGCCAATGGGATACTGGGTCCCCCCTCTCTAGTAATGAAGTTCCTGTGATGTGTGGCACCTGGCTATCTCAGAGTGACCCATTCTTGCCCCTTCCAAAATGGAACAACCCTTCATTGGTTGTGAAGAGCAGGGTAGCCCACCCTGGGGTGTCGCTACCAGTGGGCTACAAGCCCATGGGAAAACCGGTTCTAATACATGTTTCCCCCTCTTGTCCCAGTCTCCTAGATATCTGCAGGAACAAAAGACATTCTGCTCAGGAGTGTTGTTACCAGCAGCCCTTCAAAGGCAGCTTCATCTTTGAAGCTTGCCTTTTGGGCCACCACCCTTTGCAGCCATCCTGGGGGAGGAGGTCACACCTCGTTGCACAGCTAATGCTTTTGTTTCTGGGCCTGGGAGTCATTCACACATCTCCCCAGGTGATCAGAAACCTGTCTATGTGTGAATGACCTTTGTGAGGCCACTGTACTAGCTGGAGTGCAGGGTATCAACTTTCTAAAAGTGGCTTAAAATTAACAGTGACATTAAATCTGCTCTGACCATCGGATCGGGTTAAATGTTTCTATTAATTTGATACCTTACTTGAATTGATTAGGTGGTCCCATTCATGACACGTTTTAGTGTAAACCGTTTAAGCATGTGTTAGCTAATGGGGCTTCTAACCTTTCCCAGCAAAACAAATATTTAGAAGTGTTGCTGGAAAGGCAGAGAAAAACATGTCTAATTTAAGTATATATTGCTCCCTGCCATAGGACTTGATAGGCCTGCATTAGGGAAGTGTGACATATATACTTAAGGGAAGTCAAGGTAGCAGTATAGAACACTGTCCTTTCAGTCTACTGTGGCAGGCTGAGGTGCCTTTCATGTTTTGTACACTCATGGAGACAGAAACAGTGCAGCATTCGTTTGTGGACACTCTGCCTTACATGCCCTGGGTACCTGGGTACCGAATGCTAGGGACTTATAAGTAAGGCAGTACTTGCCAATTGGGGATAGCCAGTTTTACATACTTTGTTATAGGGTTAAACACTAGCACTAAGGTCTGGTTAGCAGATCTCAGTGCACTCTTAAAGTTTAAAAAAACAGCAGCATCATTCCCAAAAAGTGGGGGTGAACATAAGAAAAGATGCATTTCCTTACAGTAAGCACACTCCTTCACTTCATGACCGATAATTGTTTCTGTTCTTTATTGACATTGATCATGTTGCTGTGGTCCTGTGTCTGCTTGACTTGTCAGGTAGCCAGATCAAGAGAGGCATGTGTGGCCTGATATAAGCCTGTTCTGCTTTTAAGCTTTCATTCTTTCATTCAGTCGTCTTTAAGTAAGACAGACGTCTGTCCCCTCATCTTCAAGTCAGGTCCTCCCTATTTGAGAAGATGTTCATCTGGAGCCTCTAAAGTTCCTATGGTCGCAATATCCCTACATTGGGTGACTGATAACAGAAGCTCTAAACCTAAGAAATAGGCTTACCTTCCTAGATTCAATGCGCACACTTTATATTGGCTTAGACATAATCTTTTTCTTTTACATATTAGCAGGTACATTATTTGTTGTTTTCCATTTTGCTCTTTTTACATTATAGTAGGTGTTTGTGAATCCTGGTTATCAAATCCCCATATTTATGTGGTACTCAATGATCTCTCATTAAACGTTTCACCAGTCCAGGCACAAAGCCTTGATTCAGTACCACAGTCTCAATCAGCACATCATCAGTTCTCATTCTTCGATCTAAGACAATATGATTATTTTTTCACTTCTATTTACATGCATCCTTACATCCTACTTTGATATGGAATACTAATGCTCCTTTCATGCTACACACCCCTCCCTCCTCCAAATCTATGGCTGGCTTCAAAACCCTCAAAACGTTTTCTAAATCAAAACAACATACCACACCTTTCTTCACCAACACAGCCTTTTTAATCTTGACTAACTGACCCAAACAAATCTTTAGTCTCTTTTGGCACTGAATTCCCTGCATCTTGTTCATATATTGAGCCATGTGTTCCTGGCACCTCTTAACCCTTTCTCTCACTTCAACATCTTTCCACAATCATTTCTTTGACTTGTATTGCCTAATTTGACTAATGAGTCACCAAAGCACCAAATTAGTAGGCGGATTGTACTCTCTTAACATTTTGAGTGGTGACTTCCTAGTAATTATATTTGGCATAGTCCTATAGAACAACAATGTGGCTTGCAGAGATGTCCTCCACCACAAACCAGTGCCTACTGCAAAGGCTCCTATTTTACCCTGTTGAAACTCTCACCTTGTCCTTTCACCTCTGGATTGTACAATGGCATTCTTGTATTACTTGCCAGGAAATCCTGCACCTTCACCTAAGGCTAACCGGTATAGCAGTATCTGAAATTAGATCTTTCAGAATGCTTTCTCAGCAGAAAATATCCTCTAGGAAATTATTCATAATTTCAGTAATTACACTGTTCACCATTCTAACTTTTCATCATCATCCCCTTCCAATAGCAACCGAACAACCCACCATCAGGTACAAGGTCAATACAGTACTGGTACACCTGCAGCTTTGATGCTAATCTCAATGAGTCAAAATACTCCAGTGGGGCATGGTTGAATGCTGTTTCCATCAAAGTCATCCCAGGGTTAGACAGACATTGGATGAGGTTCAGCTTTGGTCATTGGTGTTGGTGCTAAAGGTCAGAGATGGAAAATCCATATTTTGAGCCTAGAAAATTCCTCTCATCAGTCTGATATTTTTCATGTCTTCACCCACTCAAGTTTGCTACCTTCAGACTTACGGCCTGATATAGGTCTTGGAGGAGGGAATATTTTCTACTGTATTACTATCGCCTTAAAATATCATGGGATTGTAATAAGGCGGACAAGATGTCTGTCACATTTTGTGATGGAGTATTCTCCTCTGCCAAGACATCAATCAAGCCCTTAGTTTCTTTTTTGGAGCTCCAAAGCTTCCTACATGACAAACATGAAAGCTTTATCCAATTAAGTGCTCTCAAAATTGGATACCTTTGTCAGAAGGTACTGCTCAAAGTCTGGAGGTCTTGGCAGTCAAAAATATCTTAAGTCATACTTTTTCAAGTTTATGTGTGTAGCTCCTGTTGGTCACTTCCAAGGCAACCAAAGAACCCATGAAAGACAGCAATTAGGGGCCAGGACTCACTCCACCAGAGGCCAGCCACCAGCAGGGTCCATTCAACATTCAATTGCTAGTGGTTAGGTGGCCACTTCTGTAAAAGGGCGTCTTGCAGCTTTTGCTGTCTTAGTGTCCACACAGGAGGTCAGCCAACTGATTCTTGGAGTCCACTTCTTAGTACTGGGTACAAGTAGGAGCAGGTCCAACCCTTCAGATCCCCCCACAGGTCACAGACAACTGGCCCCTTACATTTCTGTTTTTTCACCGTTCCAGATGTGTTCTGAGGAGCTGGTGAAGAGAGGCCACTTTTGGACAATTCATTAGCCAGGGGGTGCTGGTTGCTCCTGGCCACTCCATATCCAATGGGAAAAGGTTCCCAAGGAAAAACCTTCAATTGCTGTCTGTTTACATGACATCTTGTTTGTCTCACTGCAAACTCTCCCACAGTTCACCATTCTCCTGAAGCCCCTTACTATCCCAGGTAATGGCCCACCCTGGGATCTATCTATGGAAATGACCAGTCCCTGCCTCTTCAACCACACCAAACCAGTTCTGAAAGCAGCTCCTGCTCCATGAGAATGGAGCTAAGCTGGCTCTAGATGGTTCTGGGATCAAAGGCCCCTTCTCCTCCAGGTCTTACTTTACACTTAACTATGAATGAACAGACTTTACCCTAGTCCAGATCAAGTTAATGAAGTGCTGAGACCTCTCCAACTGTCCATGCTGAGAGAGGATGACACACCCATGTCCTCCTGCAGAAAAGCCAAAGACAATGTTTCTGTTCTTGGAGCAGTTTCACTCCTCATAAATGGGGAAGCATTTTTAGAGAGGGTCGTTGCAGGCAAGTTAATGCTAATTAGCTCACTGGAACTTCAGACAGGCAAGGTCCAATTTTTGAGAAGCTACTTTTCCTGTACATTTATCAAAAAAACAAATTTAATGTTGAAATTGATTTTTAATATTTATTAAGACAGTGGCCAAAAGGACTTTGTAGCTTATTCCAAATCAAATTTACCAAAAAGAGTATTTTCATTTACCTTTCATTTTTCTCATATGAACATCAACAGTCCAATCCAGAGAGAACTGAGTTTAGTGCCTAGTCACTGTTGGAACATGCCAAACTTAAATATTGAATGTTCCATAGGCACCCTATCTTGTGGACTACAAGGCTATCAAAAAGTGTTATTTTTAAAGGTTTGCCTACAGGTTTAAAAGCTGCACTGATAAAACTGCACCTGTTGACTTGAAGCCAGGGTCCGCCTGGTGTATGGCATAATATATACTACAGTCCAAAGGTGACACTGGTGAATTTTCTGCACCATGTTATGACCTTACTGGAAAGGCAAATATGCCATTTAGGAGAAAAGCAATTCTGTAATGTTTTTGGTGGTCAGAGCATATGCATTAAGGACTGGACAGCTGTGCCGAAATGTGTAGAGTTAAAAAACCAGCAGCATCAGTTCACAAAAAAATTAGGGTAACCGCCCTGAAGGAGTAATTTCACACTCCAAGTGTATATGAGCTGTGTGCAACAGAAACTATTGCCCCATTGGTACGTTCTGAAATTATCTGCAGCCCATGTTCAGGCTAGCAAATCCCATTCAATGATAGAGCAATTTGTCTCTACTGGTTTCAATGGAAATGATCCCTAGGCATCAATATGTGCCCAAATCGTAATCAGAAACGTTAACAGCCACAAGGCACTGGGAACCGGGAACAAAACATTTCAGATGTGGTGGTTCAATGGTTGCACTGTTAATGTTCTCTGAACATTCATCCTGTTCATGCCCCCATAAAAAATTCACATTCATTTTGACTAGTATCCTCATAGGTCTAACCTGACTTGAATGGTTAACTCCTTTTAACTATTGCACATTTTCTCTTGGGGCAAGGGTTGTAGAACGTACAATTTTTCCATATTCCAATGAGATGTACTCAAAAGTGGAAACACAAAAAGGCCATACAAGATGAGCAGGACACTCAGAACCTCTCTGAGCTGGTAACATAGCTGCTCCTCAATAAAAAGGTACAGTGATGTTGAGGACATACTCAGCATAATAAACATTATCTCAAGTAATCACCAAGAAACACTTATCATAGACCACTACTATTGGAACACAGACAACAGACCGGATACCAGCCTCCTTACCCGCATTGTTGCCACTTTCTCCAAAGACCCTTCTAGGTGGGGTATCTCACAGCCCACTCCTAATAATAAAATGCCAATAAAGCGATCCAAAACTTGAAAAACTAAATCATACCTTTACGTACCAAGATGCGGACCTGTTCAAAACAGTCACTATGGGCTGTCCCCTTCATTTTATCATCTGTCAAATCTATGAAGTAATCAATCATGCTAATATGAGAAAATTACTACAAGGCAATTAATTTTTTATTGCATGGTCATAAGTGTCACTGCACCCCTGAAACAGAACTGAGGCTGGGTATATATCATCATGAGTTAATAAGCTAATATCCCTAGCATATGTCTCCACCTATTATCCCTCATCAAGCTTTAAGCACCTTCTAAACCCATAACCTCATCAGTGCTCAGTCCTACCATACCCTTCTAACCTAGTATGGATAGGTCTTATGTGGTTCACTTCAATGCCAAGCCCAATCACAATATTGCACTAACATCCATGATCTGTTTTTCAAAAAAGAGCCTCACTTCCTGGTCCTGTAGAAAACAAAAGTAACTAGCATACCTTTGGCTGATCACCTAGTAACTAATGTATAAAATTGTAAATGGCGGGGGAGCTATGCCACGGTGCAAAATGGTGGCTCATTGAAAGAGCTCCTGCCCGGCCCCTGAGTGGATGGAAGCTCCCATCATACACTGCTCCCAAACCACGCCCAGTTGCAAGACGCTGCATTGGCAGAAGAGTGCTTATCTGAGCCTGTGATGGAGCTACCCTAGCATGGAGAAGCTAGAGAGGGGCGAATTGCAGTACTGAATGGTATTTATCGGCACCCAGGGGCCCGAGAAGCAAATACCGAGTGGTGAGAGGAGGTGCGAGAGGTCAGGGACCTGGCAGCAGTAACCCCAAGTGGGGGTGCATGATTGGAATTTAAATCCCAGCAACAGGGAAGTTGGAGGGTTAGCGGTGAGCCATGGAGTCTCTGGAGGATTGTGTTAGGCTTCCCCTAGGGTGCAGTTAGGGCTGGGACAAATGCAGAATGGCCTGCCCAGGTGTGGGTGCATCTTGTGGCGGCTCAGCATTACTGCATCCTGCAGACACAACACACACTGCAGCAGAGCTAAACGTTAACACGCAGAGAAAGCAAGACACTTAGAGCAGCGGGGTGAAGGATTCAAGCTTTCCGTCCCAAAAGGCAGTGTGGACTGAAGGACGCTTACTGCTCCTGTAATCCTACAATCACACCATACTATGGTCTCCCTCAATGTAAACCAATGGGGTCTGTAAGCACCACATGGAGTGAGTGGAATTGTACTGCTAGTAATCTATTGGCATATAAATAGGGACACAAGCCCCCCTCCTCATAGAGGCGAAGTAACTAGACCTCAAGCCCTCCCCTTCAGATTTCTTCGGGCTGATGAATTTGCTGATGGTGCAAGAGATAGGGGGAAGAGGCAGTACCCTCAGTAAAGTGAACCAAACAAAACTTACTAAAGCTCATCATAACTTGTCAATGGGAGAACATTTAAAGTTGTCAACCCAGAGAATTGCTAGAATGATGTAGGACATCTATGAGGTATGTAGAAAGCTGGGAGCCCCAACACAAACATTAGCATTTCAGTGGCAGAGTCTTTAGATTTAGTGTGCTTCCAGGCTAATAGAGAGTGTTTGCTGTCATCCAACCTATAGTCTGGAGTTTGGAAATCCTTGGAATATATTGCACTGGCTACTAATGCAGCGTCAGCAGTGTCCGGCTACATCTGGGAAAAATGAGGCCATCTCCCATAGCTCAAATTAAGATAAAAAATGCAGAGGGGACTACCATAGTCTTTATTTGGTCCTAAAACATTGGCTACTGCTGGCTTGAAAGAAACTGAAAATAAGGCTCAACGTAAGATGCACAAGGAAGTGGCAAGTGCCCAACCACTGGAGCTTCATGAGGAACCATGGGTTTATGCAACAACAGAAAGCCTAACAATATCTTTAACCCAGCTTCTGACAGCAGATTCTGTGGCGCCGGTAGCAAATGAATCCGTGAGGGCAATGACTGGGCCAAGAGAGGATGTTCAGATTGTGGGTCTGCTTCAACAGATCCTAGACGCGTGATGCGAAATATGATCTGCATGTGCCAAAGCACACTCTGAAATATAGGTCCTGCTAAGTGATATGAATGCAAACGTACTGCAGATTAATTCTAGGTTGACCACTAAAGAACAGCTAATCTTTGATTTGGTAGACTCCTAGAGAGATGCTGAGTCTTTCGTAGTGAAGACCAAATGGGAACTTTTGGTGATTCAGACTAAACTGGATGAGATGGGGAATAGATCCAGACACACAAATTTGCATTTTGTAGGGATTGTAGAAAGACAAGAGATGGGAAAGGACCTTATTAAATTTATTGCAGATTTGATTCAAAAGCAAGTCCTCCCAGGTGACCAATTCAAGCCTGAGAATTCTACAGTCATGCATGCTCATCGTGCGCCCTCTTCTTAGCCAGTAAACTCTCGGTATCGTACATTTTTGGCAAATTTTGGCAATTTCCGTATGAAAGAATGAGTTCTCTCTGAGGCTATAAAATCAAAATACTATCAGGTAGGGAACAAAGACTGGTTACAACATCTACTCAGACATCTCTGCACCAGCGGGCGTACGCAGAAGTGATCATGATAGATCTTTTCAAGAAGTAGGGCTTACAAGCAGCTTTGGTGCAGCTGTCCAAATGGAAAGTGCTGGTTAAAGTCAAGTCCATGTGCTGGGCTCAGCGGAACAAACTAACAAACTACTGCAGGAACAATGTCGTAAAGACATGAGTTAAATGAATACAAGACTATAGTTTTGATCACGCGTTTACTATTAAGGTTTCTGTAGTAGGAAAGCTGAAAACTAGGATCCATTCATTTCTATCCATCACCAAATATAAACTGCTAAAGCAGCAGTTAGCCGGGGGAGATGGGCTACGGAGAGCCATTCTAGGGCACTCGGCAAAGGGGAGAGGAGCAGGTGGTGGGGGTTAGCAAACCGTGGTCAGGGAGTCTGAGGCGGGTGAAACTTTCAAGGGGAATTTGCTTTAGGAAAGGGAAAGAGAGGGTGGGGAGGGTCAGAAGGGTGTTGTGAGAGTTGAGGTGTACAGAGAACTAAAACAAGGAAAGGAAGCCTTTTTAGTAGATTACAGCAGATAATAGGAGTTGGAATACTCAATGCACAAGATGGCTCCTAGGCAGTTGAGAATTATCTTGAGCAATGTCAATGTTTTTTTAATCGGGTTGGACCAAGGGCGATGATTGTTTAGTACTCATCACTAGGGGCTAATATAATCCTACTTCAAGAGACGCACTTAAAGAGTAAGGCCCTACCCTTTGCGAGTTCCAGGGTTTGTTCAGCACACTTTTTGCTTCTGTTAATGCAGCTATCAAGGGGATGGCTATTTTTATAGGAAGGGAGCTGCAATGTGAGATACTCAAGGTGCACAGGGATCCCAGGACCAGATGGAGTTCGGTGAAAATGAAGACTTTCAACTTGGTCTATAAATTAATAAGCTTTTATGGACCCATTAAAGACTCACCAAAGACCCTCAAATCTTTGTATAATTTCACTAAAGAAGAATCGGGCCCTCAGATAATTGGGGGAGATTTTAATATCCTGACAAATACTGCTTTGGATGCTGCTAGGTTTAATAAGCCTACAAATGTAGCCTAAGTCAAGCTCTTGGGCATGCCTATGCAAAACTTTGCTTTGGTAGGTAATTGGTGGAGTGATCATCCCACTCTCAAAGATTTAATTCATCGTTACATATTGATTGTTTTCCCTCGTATCTCATATGCTTCACAGGGCTCAGTCAGAGATACTACCTAATCCATTTCAGACCATTCTGTAATTTCTCTGAATCTTTTTTTGACAGGCCATTGCTAAGAGAATTCTAGATGGGTGTTTTATAAATGTGTACTAGCTAATAATCAATGGGTGACCCAAATGAGCCAATGCTTGGAGACCTTTTTAGAACGCAACATAGACACAGCTTCTGACTTTGCAGTCTGGGGGGCCCTGAAAGCTTTTTTAGAGGAGACGTCAAAGCATTCCAGGTGGAAGTAAGGGAGCATGAGAAATGTAAGGTCCAGTCTCTGAAAGCAGCACCAAAACAGGCAATAACGTTGCATCTAGCATCTCCTACAAAGGAAACCAAGGGTCTCATTTACAAAGAACTGATGCAGCGCGGTGCTGCGGCACATTTTGTAGTGCCGCATCATTTCAGAACTACAGGGATGTGCTGTATTTACTACAATACGGCAGACCCCAGTGCTTTCCCTAGTGCTGGCGCTTAAATTAGCTGCCTAGCACCAACGCAGGAACCATAATGCAGGGAATGATAGTTCATGTGCAGGAAGGTGTCCCCTCCTGCACAAGTTTATGTGAGGAAGGTGTCCCTTCCTGCACATAAACAATCTTTAATGGCGCTTTGCTCTTTCTATGTGTGCTTTCTGATACAGGAAGGCCTCAACTCCACTGGGGCCCCTGTCCCAAACTCATCACCTAGGCAGGCCTCGTTTACCCAGCACTGCCGTTCAGACAGAGAGGGTCTGGACAGGGCGATTGGCATCCTGAACCAGTAAAGAGTCATGGATAAATCAAGGATCCCCCAAGAAAGACAGACCTACATCCTCCTCTAAAACCTAAACTAACCCTTTGTCTAAAACCACAGGTCCGGCAACTCCCTCCTATTACTTCTGTAGGTGCCTTAATGACCAGTCACATACTCCCACCCTGAGACAATGTACTGGACGATGTAATCTCTAAGTGACTGAGGGTCAAGGTTAATTCTGCAATTTGTTTGTTACTGTTATATTTTGGTACACATTAGCTGAGTTCAGATAAACTTTACTGCTCTGTAAACTCTGATTGCCATTAATACACTCCTCATTCTCGATCAGCAGATTCTTGACACAACATTGCAGGACGGGCATTTCTCCATGCATCCTGTTACAGAGAGTGAGAGTCTGCCTTCAGTTTTATAGTACACACAGGGCCCTTTATTGCTCCTTACTAATGTCCCCTTCACCAACCTGGAGCTGACCTCTCCCTATCATGTCCATGAATGTTAATACCTTGTCCGGTTTTGTCAGATGCAAAAAGATCATTAATTACATCTACCATCACAAGGTAGATGGGGCATTCCTACATGAACTACACCTACCCACCGGCACAGTGGGGTCTGGTGCATAGGGACTGGTTAGTACAGTGGTGAGGAATTTGATCCTGGGTCTCTTAGCAGTCGGGCCACTTCCAACTGCATAAAAAGTGTGGGATTGCTATCTTGATACACAAGTAACTCCCACGCACTCTGCTGAAGACATGGACAGATCCTGAGGGCTTTGCAAAATTAAAACTTGAGTCCCACATAGTCATTCTGGGTTCGGTTAATGCCCCGGTAGGGAGCAAGACTGCATATTTCAGTGGGCTGCACAGACTCTTCCCTGAATTTGTTACAAGTAGACAGGCATGTTGTGTTAAGTTGTAGAGGAATAAGTGCAGGGTCCCAAAGACTCTTCACTGAATTTGGTAGGAGGTGTCTGGCAAGTTGTGTTAAGTTGTAGAGGAATAAGTGCAGGGGCCCAACGTTTTGTGGCTGGATTTATACAATGTGGGGATGATGATTACAAATTCTGCATACTTTTTATTCTACCTCATGCTTCTTTTATCCACAACCAGAGACTCCCTGCCTCTTTCTCTTTCTCTTGGTGGTTCATTTTGATCCTTGCTTTCTAGCTTTGTCTCTGTTTGTCTGTCTTCCTCTTCATTCTTCTTTCCTCCTTTTGTGTTTTGCTGTCTCTTGCTCTGGATCAAAGTTTGTTAAAACATAAATGCTGGTCCCTAAAAATGAATGCTAATAGGCCCCACCTGCAACTACCAGCTTAAAGTAAGCACTGATTACAGCATAGTGTTGATGGCAGTGACATCACTAAGTGGTTGTCAGGAGTCAAACCTTTGACGTTCATCCATAACCTTTTATGTTGCCACCAGATTCCTTTCTGTCACCTGTTATCAAAGACAGGTAGACAGCAAACACCAACACCTTAAGAGCATTGTCTGCTGTTTATACTCAGGATTGAGCAGAGCAAGAGAAACACACCTGTTTTCTGACTTGCCCACAATGCTTTCCATTAGCATATTGTAGACTACCACATTGCAAAAGACAGCCAACATGTCCATGCCACTAGAGGCACCCTAGTACAATAAAGATCAACCCTGCCTGTTTTAATATCACTTGTGACAAATTAAGTATAATGCTGCACTATGGAGCATCACAATCAGCAGCACACCAGGAACTTTAGCAATACAGAGAAATAATAAATAGAAGCACTGACACAGTGAGTGGCATGGGAAGGTATATTGATTATCAACCTGACAAGTTGATCAGTGCTTTCGAATACTGACCAGCCTGCTAAAACAATTTTGTGCTCACAAACCCTGTGATCCACAAAATCCCAGCATTTGCAACTGCAAACTGGCTTTTCTTTCAGCCCTTTTATGAAACGGAAAAACATTTCTGACACATAAAATGACTTTTTGTGATCCTTTCTGAATCGTATACAGGAGAGGACACAAGAGGGACATCCCCCTCTCATTTCTGGGTTGGAAACAAATGTATCAATGGTTCACAAGCTGAAGGTGTAACTGATTTACAAAGACCAAGCTGTCCTCTTAAAACCTCTTACCTTTTGGGAATCATGTTGACTGCCTCAGGAGTGTAGGCTGTGCTCTAAAGCAGCGCCAGTTCCTTTAAATACTTGCTGGGCACCATCCCTGTGAATGCAGCCAATCAAAGGAGGGAAGCAAATTGCAACCTGCCTAATGAATATTAATGAGGCAAGTCATTCTATAGAACCTTGCCCTTTGGTGAGTAGACCTAATAATACATAGGATTGTTCACAAAATACTATTCCATTTACAAAAATGAACTGCACAAACTACAACCACTTTTTGCGAATGGAATAATAGTCCACCACACCCTAACGTATTTACAAAAACTCAGGAGCAACCTACCAACACTCTAGCATTTGGATCAGCACGTTGTCAATACTGCTGACCCAGTCATCCTGAACAGCGCTCTTATATTTCTGGCCGTAGCCAAATATATTCTTCAGCACCTGCTGATATTATTATACACTTTGGTACATCATGATAAATACATGATACTGTTACTGTTGGCATGGTATTTAATTGTGCTCCGTGACAACAAAGCTAGTGTTTTTGGAACCACGGTGGAATATTAAGTACCATTCCGATATTTCTTGTAGTATGTCGAGCAGCATATACTTTAATTAGTCACACCCTTGATTATTTAACAATATTCTGTCAATAGCCTGACATAACTGTCAGTACCTTAAAACATTTCATCCACACATTGATATAAATTAGCTTGATCCAGGCATGAGATGACAGCTTTCAGCAATTCTAATGATACTTCGTCTTCATGGATGGACTTCTTATTGAGGATTGATTACACTGCTGTAATTTCTCTTCTCTTCCGACAGAGTTTATACTTGTCATTATTTCCTTGGGTAATGTTTATCAGATACTATTTGGGGCGCGTACATGCATGCGGTATTTAAGAGGAACGTTAGTCATATGCACCGGGAATCTTCGAAGTATTGCTTTAGTTCATATGTCCACATCTAAAAAATATTTTAAAACCTCCAGATTACGGCCATCATAATTAAATAGTATGCAGTTAAATGCATACGTTGACCGTTTTGTTTTTCAAGAAAGTTTGGGGTTTAACACAAAAATTCCAGTAGAAACTGTTAGCCTTTTATACAAAGTCCTATGTGATATCAGGATCAGTTCACAAATACCAGAATTTCAATGAAATTAGGTCATTGGTTAGAGAATAAGAACAAGAATAAATGAAATATGCCCTTCTCTTGAGAGTTAAATGGCTGGTGGCACAGCGGTTTTTGCACCCACCATAGTATGCCTTGGTCTTTCTTAGCTCTCATTTGAGCTTGTCATAGTTTTTAAGCAGAGCCAATACCATGCCATAATACTGAAAGTGGATGTGCTGCTTGCTAAGGCAAATCAGAGTTTTCAATGTTGCATCCTGGTTTATTTAGTTGGTGGAATGGAGGAATTGGATGTTACACTGTGTGTATATCCATCAAGAAAAACAAGCATTTCAATGCAACGGGTCTCGCATTTGCTCGAGTTAGAGCTGTTAGCATTGTAAACTCCTAACCAGACTTTTCTTGCCACACAAATCAAAAGAAAAATAAACCCAGCGCGATCGCACTATGTAAAATGCACCGCTATCATGCTGAAATTGAAAACGGAAAAACCAATCATGATCGTGCTACGTAAACCTATAAAGTAGTCCAGAAATCATGCTGAAAACATCGAGCTTCATATGTTTTCAGTAGTTTACCGGTGCTGTGCAGGTGGGTTAAACACCAGAAATGGCATGACGTATGCATGCCTTTCACAAATGAAAGCAAGCGGATTTTAAAAGGCAAGCCCACGATCCAATGAAAGTGACTGACGTGACATGGGCGTGGTTGGAAGTCCAAAGAGAGATTACTACAGGGGACGGAGCGCTTTGTGCTCGCCCCTTAAAAGATCTGCGTTTGGTTGTAGGAAATTCAACTGGTGGTTTATGGGGCAGTAAAGTCACATTGAACAGCCATGTAAAAGGTATGCAGGAAATATAGGCGGTCATTCTGACCGCCAAAAGGCCGCCCGCCGGCCCAGAGGGAAAGACCCTGCAACGAGGAAGCCGGCTCCGAATGGAGCCGGCGGAGTTGCAGGGGTGCGACGGGTGCAGTGGCACCCGTCGCGATTTTCAGTGTCTGCAAAGCAGACACTGAAAATCATTATGGGGCCCTGTTAGGGGACCCCTGCACTGCCCATGACAGTGGCATGGGCAGTGCAGGGGCCCCCAGGGGCCCCACAACACCCGTTCCCGCCATCCTGTTCCTGGCGGTAAAAAACGCCAGGAACGGGATGGAGGGGAGGATTCCCTGGGCCAGGGGTAAACCGGCGGGAAACCGCCGGTTCCCCTTTTCTGACCGCGGCTTTACCGCCGCGGTCAGAATGGCCCAGGAAGCACCGCCAGCCTGTTGGCGGTGCTTCCGCGGTCCCCGGACCGCCAGGGTCAGAATGACCCCCATAGTCTCCCATAAGTAAAAAAAAATTGCATTGTTAATTAACAGCAGAGTGAACAACCTTCAAAATGTCAAAGCCCCCTTCCCCTGTGTGGAAGTACCAGAGTACTAAGGACCAAGATTAGACCATTTGTTGAGTCGGTTCCTGAGTGGTTTGGAAGAGAGGTTAGGGATGGTGAAACGTTTTGTCTTCTTCCCAGGATATTTCAGCCCTAGCTGGTAGGACGCCAGAATATGATGGACTAAACATCGTCATACAAATGTATTGTGTACTAATTATCACCATGTTAGATTTAAAAATGCAAAATCTAGTCGATGGTATGATTGTTTTGTAAATAAAATTGTTGGCACAATATTTATGACAAATTATATTTTGTCAACAATATTCTGACATACAACCCGCCAATAGAGTGAAAATGTTGTGTCCATTGAGTCGTAGTTAAATTGTTTGTGGGTGACGCAAAGCCTTAGTGAGTAAAAGGTGAAGACATGTCAAAGTAAAAGTGGAGGGATACACCTGCAGATTTCCATGTGTGATGCAATGTCCATGGGTGATTATCAAGCCTTTCCTCTTTCAGCCCTTCTGGCTCATAGTTGTGAATATGTCAGGTCATGAAGGAATATCTGTCAGGGTGATTTCGAGGTTAGACTGGTGTGCCCATCTTGAAAACGCTGTGAACTAAAAGGCTTGTTTAAAAATATTTGACTATACAAAGGTACTTCTTGGCGTCTGCAGTTCAAAATGGATTTAACCTTTGCCGATCAAGCTCCCTCACCTGGTTCTGGCCACAAGTCCACTTGGCTCCACCAGCCTGCCCCCGTCCCCCTGAACCTCCCGACCTCCACCTAGACAGCAGTTCGAGGCCCTCCTCCACCCGCAGGCACCCGCCTGCACCTCATCCCTGGTGCCGAGTGGTAGGCTACTCCGGTTACCGGGTAAGTGTTCCTTTTGTGTTTATGTAATTTTTGTATGCCGTATTTGCCGCTTATGTACTCTGGATTCTGTGTATGCCGCTTTTTCTTCCAGCTTCTTTAAATCCTCCTGTTTTCCTCTGTTATCCTCTGCAGTGTGCTTTTTCTGCCCACTGCCCCCCCCGTTCTGAGCTCTCCCGCCCGTTCTCACTCCACCGGCTCTGGCCAGTCTCTGGCTCCCGTGCCGCTGCCTCCCCTGCGGCCCTGCCCCCGCACACACCCATTGGCCCCCTCCCTCCTCCCAGCTGCTCCACCCTCCCACCCCACCCTCCAAATGGCGCCCGCTGCGCGGAGTCCCGTGTAACTCCCTGACCTGGTTCTGGCCAGGAGTCCACTTGGCTCCACCAGCCTGCCCCAGTGCCCCTGAACCTCCCGACTGCCGCCTGGACAGCAGTTCGAGGCCCTCCTCCACCCGCAGGCACCCACCTGCGCCTCATCCCTGGTGCCGAGTGGTAGGCTGCTCTGGTTACAGGGTAAGTGTTCCTTTTGTGTTTATGTAATGTTTGTATGCCGTATTTGCTGCTTATGTACTCTGTTTATGCCGCTTTTTCTTCCAGCTTTTTTTAATCCACCTTTTTTACTCTGTTATCCTCTGCAGTGCACTTTTTCTGCCCCCCTGCCCCCCCCCCTTCTGAGCGCTCCCGCCCGTTCTCACTCCAACGGCTCTGGCCGGTCTCTGGCTCCCCTGCCCCTGTCTCCCCTGCGGCCCGCCCCCTGCACACACCCATTGGCCGCCATTCTCCTCCCAGCGTCTCCACCCTCCCACCCTAACCTCTTAATGGCGGCTGCTGTGCTGACGTGCCGCAGGCGTGCCAGAGGCAAGCCCGTCTGCGCCTGTCCGCGCCTGGACCGCGCCCAGCGCCAGTCCCCTTGGTCCCCCAGCCAAGACCACCCCAGACAACACTACTGCTCAAACACACTCCACTCCCTCAACCTAGGACCACGCCCCGCATGCACCCTAACCAACCCCACACACAAACAAGGACCCTTCACCTGCCACGCCTGCTGTTTTTCATGCTCCACCTCTCACAACTCTGACACCCACACGCCCCACACCACCCCTGGCATCCACCACACCAAACACCACAACCTCAACAAAACAGACTCACGCACAACCCTAACACACCCCAACAGCCCCCACCACAAAAAAACCAACAACCCCAACACACGCCACTGCAACACCCCCACAACCGACAACAACATCACAGGCACCCACACCAACACCATTGCACGACACAACAACAACACCCCCCACAACCATCTCAACTGCCTACTCCTCAACACCCGATCCCTACACAAGCACGCATTAGAACTCTTGGACCTCATCAGATCACACTCACCTGACATCGTCTTCCTCACAGAAACCTGGACTAACCACTCATGTGAGCCCGACATAGCCACAGCCACTCCTGACGGATACAAACTCAAACGCAAAGACCGCCTAAACAAACCAGGAGGTGGCATCGGCATCCTGCACAAAGACACCATTAAGGTCACCACCCACACACATGACACCCTCGGCAGCGCAGAACACATGCACTTCCTAATCCACATAAACAATAATACTACCCTCAGTGGGACACTCATATACAGACCCCCAGGGCCACGCACCCCCTTCTGCGACACCATCGCCGACACCATCAGCCCACATGCACTCATCTCCACAAACTACATCCTCCTTGGTGATTTTAACTTTCACCTGGAGAACCTCCAAGACCACAACTCCTCTTCCCTCCTAGACAACCTCAACAACCTCGAACTCAAACACCTGGTCACAGCACCTACCCACTCAGCAGGACACACACTAGATGCAATCTTCACTTTGAGCCAACCCATAACCTACACCCACACCACCGAACTCCACTGGACCGACCACCACTGCATCCATTTCTCCTTCGCCAAACCCCCCACACAACACCAACAACACACCACACATTACCACTTGTGGGACAAGATCCCCACAGACAACCTGAACTCCCAACTGGCACAGAACGCCCCCGCTCATACCAACGACCCCAACACTGCATCCCACAACCTCACAAACTGGATCACCACCTGCGCAGACACACTCGCCCCCTCAGAAAAAACATCACCAACTGCAACATCAAGAACACTCCATGGTTCACCACTGAACTCCAAGACTCCAAAGGCAAATGCTGCAAAGCTGAGAAAGCCTGGCGACAGGAACACTCAACCACTAACTTCTCCACCCTCAAAACCACCATCAACACTCACCACCAACTCAAACACACCACCAAAAGAACATACTACAAGGAATGCACGGACGACAACTCCCACAACAGCAAAGAACTCGCCAAACCCAAAGCCAGCAACATAGACCCCACGCACACACAACTCCTCTGCGACTCCGTCTCAAACCACTTCCACCGCAAAATCCTAGACATACACAATAGTTTCACACCACACTCCCCCACCGCACACAGAAAACACAGACCCCTCTCACAACCCCCCAACCTACTTATCACCTGGTCTCCAACCACCGTTGAAGAAACTGAAACAACTATGAACTCCATCCACTCTGGATCCCCCTCCGACTACTGCCCCCACTGCATCTACAACAAAGCCAGACCAACCATCGCCCCCATGCTTCGCAAAATAATCAACACATTATTCAATACCGCAACCTTCCCAGACCCCTGGAAGCACGCAGAAATCACTGCACTCCTAAAAAAGCCCAAAGCTGACCCAGACGACCTCTCCAACTACCGCCCCATCTCTCTCCTCAGTTTACCTGCAAAGGTCACGGAAAAACTAGTAAACCCACGCCTATCCCACTTCCTAGAGGAAAACAACACACTTGACCCCTCCCAGTCCGGTTTCCGCAAGAACCACAGCACAGAAACCACCCTCATCGCATGCACTGACGACATCAGAACCAGAGTCGATAAGGGTGAGACTATTGCACTCATCCTCCTAGACCTCTCCGCGGCCTTTGACACAGTCTGCCATCACACACTCCGCACACGCCACCTCCACAATGCAGAGATTCAACACAAAGCCCTAGACTGGCTCACCTCCTTCCTCACCAATAGAACCCAAAAAGTCTGCCTCCCTCCTTTCCAATCCACTGCCACCAAAATCATCTGCAGTGTCCCCCAGGGATCCTCCCTCAGCCCCACCCTCTTCAACATTTACATGACCCCACTCGCCAACATCCTCCGACCACACGGAATCACCATCCTCTCCTACACAGACGACACCCAACTCATCATCTCCGTCACCCGCAACCCTACTACTGCCAAAACCAACCTCCGTGCTGCACTCCTCGACACCGCCACCTGAATAACCGCCAACCACCTCAAGCTCAACTCAAACAAAACTGAAATAATCATTTTTGCTCCCAAAACCATATCGGACGACTCCTGGTGGCCCACCGCCCTAGGCCCCGCCCCTACCCCCGCAAACCATGCACGCATCTTCGGCATCATCCTGGACCCCTCCCTCTCCATGACCCAGCAAATCAACGCCGTCACCTCCTCCTGTTTCAACACACTCCGCACGCTGAAAAAAACCTTCAAATGGATTCCCTTAGAGGCCAGAAAGACCGTCACCCATGCACTCATCAGCAGAAGGCTAGACTACGGCAACGCTCTCTACGCCTGAAAATGGTAGTTATACCAGAACATCGTTACACTTGCTTCTGATTTAATGATAGCCCTAAAAACCTTCAGATCTCCATTTGTAAGTGTAAATATCATTCCTTCTAGTCACACACAAGCCTCCAGTACAAGATGTAGAACTCGGGCGGTGTGGTGTGAAGCATCCATTAACCACCTACGTGAAGATTAGGCTGTCCGTAATACTTAATCAATTGACATTTAGGCAAAGAGCTGAACACAATATACCAGAGAGCCAGGGCTGGTTCTACTGCAAGTGAATTCTAGGTAGTCCCTGAGGGTTCCACCAACTAGTGAGTGCCAGAATGTCAGTTTTAAAATAAAGTCAAATTGCTATGGAGGAGGTGAGAAAATGCCACTTTACCTAGAGCTCTAGTAGCACTAGGGACTGACATTTTGGGCCTTATTACAACATTGGTGGTCCAAAGACTGCCAGGGTCACAGAGGCTGTCGGACCCACATTACGACTGCGGCAGTAGCACTGCTGTTGGACTGCCAGATTACCGCTGAATGCCGGTCTGGCGGTTCTGGCGGTCCTAATCCGCCAAGGCAGCGCTGTAAGCAGCGCTGCCCTGGGGATTATGACTCCCTTCTCTGACGGTGGTTTCATGGCAGTAGCACCGCCATGAAATGGCTGGAAGAGAAGCTGTGCAGGGTGCCTCAAGGGGAACCCCTGTTATGCCCATGCACTTGGCATGGGCTGTGCAGGGCCCCTCCTGGCCAGCCCCGTCACAAAGTTCACTATCTGCTTTACAACGGGTTCTACTGCACCCTACGCACAACAGCATTGCCGCCAGCTTTAGTATGATCTGGAGACAATGCTGTAGACCGGTTCCCACTGGGCCAGCGGGCAGAAACTCTGTTTCCGCCCGCTGACCCGGCAGGAAACTCACAATGGGGCTAGCGAGGAGGCAGCCACACTGGCGGCAACCTGCACATCAGAACATCAGCGGATGGGCTTTTCCGTCCACCAAAGTCATAATGAACTACTTTATGACTAACAAATTTTGAGTTAGCCTAAGCATTAATCACTATCATATTTATTTTCAAATGCATATTTTCAGTGGAGTTATACTCCTAATGTTTATATTTTCTCAGCTTAAAGGCATACATGTTTAATTTAAAAACACATTTTCAAGAAATGCAATTGGAATACATTAGTCAAAGAGTTATTACTCACTACCACCAAAATGGCTTCAGCTGCATGCTTATTTCCTTTTCATAAAAGAAACTAACTGCAGAACTGTACCAATAAAACTCTGAAATATTACAATGATGCATCTCAAGTCATTCTGGTACCGACAGGATTTGCTAAGAAAACCAATCTGTAAAGCCATCTGTAATTCTCAATTTAACAACAGATTAAAATACAACTGGTGTTAGCTTAAAGTGCACATCATGCAATATTTAAGTTTTTTACTTAACAGATTAGAGGTCTCATTATGACTTCTGTGGTCCAGCAAGTAGACCGCTAAAGCCATAGGGATGAGACTTCTGTCATACCGGCGGCCTCACCCTGTCGTATTATGATTTTTTTCCCTGGGCTCACTGGTGGAAACATCTAATTACAACATTCGTGCCAGTCAGCCCAGTGGAAACAGTGCCACGGCATTGGCCTCGACTCCCTTTAGGGAGCAGAGGCCAATGCCATCACACAACAGCACCCATCAGAATGCGCACTGTCTGCATAGCAGACAGTGCGCATTCTGAGGGTGCAAACAGGGAGGCCCCTGCACTGTCCACACCATGGGCAGTGCAGGGGCACCCCTGTGGTCCTAGCACTGGCTTTCCGCGAACCTTTCCTGGGCAGTGAAATCACCACAGAAAGCATGTCTGAAAGTGAATTCATGATCAGCACAGCGGTGCTGCCACGGGCACTGCCATGGCTGACAACCGTGTCAAGATCCGTAATCCTGGTGGTGGCAGTGGTCCCCTGGCTGTCCGACTGCCAAGGTTGTTATCTGGCAGTTGGAATGCCAGGAATGTGGGGGTACAACCGCCAATGCAAGTTTGGCAATCTTAAGACCACCAAACTCGTAATGAGGCCCTAAGTCCATTCCTAATATATTACAAGAATGCAAATGAACAACTTGTATTTCTGACAGGTCAAAGCACCATTGTTATTTTACTGAATAATGAGCATTCTTGTTGATAAAAAAAAAAACCTGCAGTTATAGTGATTCATTAAATACTTTCTACTTCAATTTAGGTCCAGCAAATGTTTCCGTAAGTGAAAAGAGTGCATGTGACGTCTGTGCTAGTATCACATTTTAAGGGTGACACATCTGTGAATTTAATGTAATCGTCTGGACAAAGCTGACATGCCTAATCCTGAGGAAAACCTTCCTAGGTTACCACTGCTTCTTTGGTTCCTTTGATTTTTAGAGGTACATTGTCTTCAGCACTTTTGTTTTCATGTGCCTGTGGGTTACACCCAGAATGCTATACACTAATGTTGTATTGGCCAACAAGAGTGCAAGAAATTGGGGTACTGATTGAGGGGGTTTAAACCCTAGTCAAGCAGTGACCACAATCCTTGTAAGGTTGAAGTCACAAACAACCTCAACTTAATCTGTGCTCAACCCTCTGGTAGCTTGACACAGAGCAACCAGACTTAACTTAGCAGTAATGTGTAAAGTATTTATGCAGCACTTCAAACAGTAATAAAATGACAACATGACACAAGAACAATCCCACACCACACTAGAACAATAGAATGAAATGTAATAAACAACATAAGACCAGAATAACAAAAATCCAATCAGTAGAACTTGAGATATGCTGTTTCAATGATTTCAGTGTAAATAGCTCCAAAAAGCATGTCATTTGGTTGTACCAGACTACAGCAAGGACACAAGTTCAGGCAGACTGCTATGGAGCGTGGTCCAGCTACTGGGACCTACTTACGTCCACTAAACAAGATTACCTTAAATCCTTGTTGTAGAGTGTTGTTAGATCTCATGCCGAAGATGATTCGCTCAACTGAGGCAATGCAAGGTTCGGGTCAGGGATGCATCATGCACCTTTGGTTCCAAAGAGCTGTGGGCTGTGATGTGAGGTCCTGTGTTGTCACCAAGGAGGCTGTCGTCGAGGGGGCTTCACACACATACTGGTTACGAAGATGCTGTGGAAGATGCTGTGGAGTTTGTAATGCAGCACCTTGCATCGTCATCAGCGCTGCCACAGATTAGGTGCTTGAGATGCAAGAGCCTGCATGGAGGATGTGTTGTGCAATGACAATTCCGATGAGACTGTGGCCTGTGATGGCGATGCAAAGTTCTGGCACTGGAACAGTCCACGCAGCAGAGGGTTGTGCAACACAGCAGAGGAGATGCGTGGGTTCTGCTGGGCCACACATGGTCTGGCAAAGCAACCTCGGGCCCACTTCCAAGGGCCCAGGACTGAGGTGGCAGCACGTGGCAGGGTAGGACTCACAGTTGCAGAGAACAGGCTTTTGATTCTGTCTTGGGCACTTTAACTGCCCCCAAGTAAATTACCAGATGGTAATTTGTCTCCTTGTGTAATATTATTTTAATAATGACTCAGGGAAGTTTCTAGCATCTTGCAGAGAGTAGCACAATTGTAAACAGCTTTTATATATTGAAAAAAATCATCTGTTTCAAGGACGCAGAGGCAGGTGAAAGTTAATACAATTGAATAATAATTGGGCAAAAACAAAGAGGGATCCTTCATCATCTATGTCTCCACCAATTGCTTTTACTGTTGTCCCCACACATACAACTGCAAGTTCAAAGGATTTAAGGAGAGAGGATGAGGAATACTCCAATGTACTCACAAATGGAACAACAGAGGGTGAAGTAAGGCAAGAAACTCAAAAAGGGGAGGAATGAAGCAAGAAAGGGAAACAAGATACACATATTACACATATGAGACACTCACACCCATCCACTACATTGGTCAAAACAATTCTTATGATATCATTGCATTTCAGCTGCTTTGACCCAAGACCGAGTCAGAATATCATTAAGCCCTTCAGGCCCACTTATTAGGGCATTGGACTGAGGTGAAACCACTTGGCAGAGTAGGATTCAAAGTTGCAGATTCCAGGCTCTTGATTTTGCCTTGGGCACTCTAGCTTTACCACAGTCAGTAACCAGCTGGTAATACGCCTCCTTCTATAATATTGCTTTAATAATGACATGGGGAAGTTTCTAGCATCATGCAAAGTGTAGCACAATTGTATACAGCTTCTAGATCTTTAAAAACATCCTCTATTGCAAGGACGCAGAGGCAGGTTGATGTTAACACAATTTAATAATAATTTAGCTAAAACAAAGAGGGATCCTTCATCATCTATGTTTTTACTGCTGTCCCCATACTTACAACTTCAAGTTCACAGGATTTAAGGAGCACCTGGTTACAAGAGACGAAGGGCCAGATGTACCAAATTATTTTACCCATTCTGTGTCTATGGGAAAATGGTTTAGTACATATGGCCCTAAGAGACTAGCCCTAAGATGCACTCTGATGATCCTGGGTACAGGTTGCAGGTCCAGTTCTTCTCACCCAGGCAAGCAAGCAGTAGGACAGCAGTTCAGCACAACCAAGCAGAAATCTTTCCAGACAGCTGTCCAGCAGAGTGGAAGTACTTTCAGCAGTACAGCAGGCCTTCTTCCTGGCAGATTTCACATGTACAGAAGTGTACTGAAGACTTGGCACTTGAAATCCAATATTTATATCTTGTCCCTTCTTGAAGGTGGAAGAATCTTCTATGGAGTTCCCTATGAAGTGCTCAGGTTTCTCACCTCCCCTGGCACTAGACTAACTTCAGGGGGTATGCAGTCCTTTCTGGGAAGTCAGGACACACCCTATTCAGGTGTATGTGGGACTGTGGCCAGCACCCCTCCCCACCCCATCTTGCCAGTGATGGCCAATCCAGGCACATCTAAGCTCTCTTTTGAGTGAGACAGGCTGCAGGTACTAAATGGCTAGGACAAGAAAATGCAAACTTTCTAAAAGTGCCAATTTCAAAATGATAATGTGAAATCCAACTTTACCATAAAACTACATTTTTCATTACAGTTTCAAAGACACCAGACATGAAATTATTACCTGCTCCCATTTGGAAGTAGTGTTCTTCACTATCAGGATATGTAAAACTTAAAAGTACAGGTCCTACTTATTAAATCCATTGCATCCTGCCCTGTAGGCTGTTTAGGGCCTATCCTAGGGGCGAATCATACGCATTAAAAAGGAAGGCATTGGCCTGTCAAAAGGGTTATTTTGCCAGATTTAAATGACATTGAGACAGGTTTGCAAGGCTACTTAAGTGAGTGGTACAACCAGTGTTGCAGGCCCACTAGTAGTGTTTAATGTACAGGTCCTGGTACATGGGGAGCCACTTTAATTTGGATTTATATGCAAAGGAAGTATACCAATCAGGGATAAGCCAATGTTACCATGTTTTAAGAAAGAAACATGTGCAGCTTTGCACTGGTTAGCAGTGGTAAGGTGCAGAAATCCCTAAGGCCAATACAAATTAAACCAGAAAAATATGGAGGGGTATGGCAAACAGTTTGGAGAAAGAGCACCCTAAGGCTGACTATAACTGCATATCTATATAATACTTTGGATGCCCTCCAATTGCTAAACGTTCACTATGTGCAGGAAGGCTTTTACGCATGTTGTGACTAAACTCCCACAGAAGTCTTGTAATAAAAATCCTAAAGCAGCCGACAAAAGAGCTCTTTAAAAAGCTCTTGTTGCAAGCTGTGGTAGCAAATGACAACCGCAAGACTTAATCACAAGGCAGGCGATTAGAAAGCCTGAATTAGCAGAAATTCAGAAAACAATAAAGAGGAAACTTAATCACAAGGCAGGTGATGAGAAAAACTGAATTAGCAGAAATTCAGAAAACAATAAAAAGAAATTGAAGAAACATTGCTTCAGATGTGTCAATACAAGTAAATGGGACGGACAGATTACTTGGAAAACGTTTTACTGCCATTATGGGTTTTGCAAGAAGATGCATTTAGACAAGGTTTGGGTTAGTCCGGGATGACATTGCTACTGTCAGAATAACATTTTTATGTAGAGCTCTGTCCTCTCCAGTGGCTGGATGCATACTCAAGGTGTATTCAACAATGGATACACAAAGTCAGATAGAGTTTGCCACAGCTAGTAAGTGTCAATGCTTGAGGAAATGAAAATGTGTTCACCTTTCTGAAGAATCTGTGAAGAATGGGAGTGGTCACACATTTTCTGGACAGCTGCAAGAGCTTCATTGAAGTCTTCTGAGATGTCTCTCATATATATAGTAGATCTTTTCCAATAAGTGTTTGTGACTGGGAATACCGGTCAGACTTATACTGGTCAGGAATTATACTGATGGGAGCAGGTAGGAGGATGTTCACTGTAGTACATACGAATATGATTGGATTGTTCAGTGTATTCACCTTATGAACAATATCCAGCACCCCTCTGGGCTAGTTATTGCCATTGTTTCTCTTTCTTGTTCTCTGTACAGAAAGCACAATATTTAGAGAAGAAATGTGCACAGCATAATAGATGTCCTCTACAGTTCTCTGAATCTTCCGTTCTTCCAGAATCACACACTTGTCGGGCCTTTTGCCACATAAGTACATAAGTGCTCCCAAGCAAACATACAGTGTAACACTATTATGTAGAATATCCCACTTTCCCTGGAAGTAGGCCCAGAATGTGGCTTATTGGAAATATGCAAGATCAATCATATGCAAGATCAATCCAGTGGAGCCAAGTATTTCATAAAACTAGTACCAGATTGTATGAACCCAGCTTTGGAATTAGAATGCAAAGTCTTAATTTCACTGGTTTCAAGCCACAGAGGCACCAATGCTAACTCATCATAAAGCTAGCCTACTGCTATCTGTCCTATAGCATGAGAGATCCAGGTCCTGAAAGAGAGAATTTTCAAAGTGTATACTGTAAGAAAAGTATATTATTGGACAATTTTAATTTCCTAGGAAGTATGTCATGTGCGCCTTGAGGGAACTCCTATTGACTGTTATATCAGTGAGCTGAGCTGGAAGAGAGACTACGAAAATGCACAAGTAGCTATGGATACATTTCTCCAGGTAAAAACAAGAGACTTGGAAGATCACAACCTTAAATAGTTTGTCATCCTGTAAAGGGCTAAAAAACAGTGTATGTACAGTACAAATGAATGGCTATACTGCATAAAACTGATTTTGTAGATCTCCAGTATTGACTCTTTGTCATGCAATATAGAGCCCACTCCTATTAAGTGCAGTCTAAATATTCTAGGTCAGTCATTAATTATATTGGCAATCATTGGATGCCGATCTTTGAATGAAGGGATTAGGAGGTTTGGAAGTTATTCCCTGACTCAGGGCCTGATTGTGAGTATGGCGGTTCTTGGGCCGTCCACCACATCCTCAGCGATCCGACTGCCAGATTTCGAGAATGGCAGTTGGACCGCCACAAGTCTGCTACATCCTCCAGGATCTCAGATCCCATAGTGGTCAAACACGGCGGTCCCGTTGCTGGCATTGCCATGATCAGCAAAACCTGCTCTTCTGCTGATCTTTTCTTGGGAGAAAAGCATTACAAATGGTCAGCAGAAAGTCAGAGAAGAGGTCACAGGGGTGCCCCTGAAACGCCCATGCCCATGTCATGCAGTGCCCCCCCCGTCAGCATAGTTGGAATGCACGCTATCCGCCATGAGCATTGTCTGCCCAACAGTGCAGGCGGCGCAGTCAGTGCTGCTGGCATTGGCCTTGGTTCTCCCTTAGAGCCAATGCCACCACACTGTCGGCACCGCCAGCCCCACTGGAACATTATTATGTGTTGGGAGGCCACCGGCTTGGCAGCATCCTCCTAACTGCGGTATTGGTGGTCCGATGGTAGGACTGCCAAATTCCTAATCGGGGCCCAAGTCTTAGGTGTAAGCAGCTGAAATACAATGCTATCTTAAGACTTTGTTTTGACCAACATAATGGGAGGGCAGTGTCTCATATTTGTAATATGTTTATCTTGGCCCTATCTTGCTTTGTTCTTCCCCTGTTTTGAGCTTCTTGCCAGACCTCACCCTCCGTTGTTCCATATGCGGACATATTGGAGCATCTCTCATCTTCTCTCCTTAAATCCTGTGAACTTGAAGTTGTAAGTGTGAATATAGCAGTAAAAGTAATTGGTGGGGACATAGATGATGAAGGATCCATCTTTGTTTTTGCTAAATTATTATTAAATTGTATTATCTATCACCTGCCTCTGAGTCCTTGCAACAGAGGACGTTATTTCAAGATGTAATGCTGTATACAATTTTGCTACTCTTTGCAAGATGCTATAAAGTTTCCAGAGTCATTAATAAAGCAATATTACACAGGGAGACACTTTACCAGCTGGTTACTGACTGGAGTGAAGTTAGGGTGCTCAAGGCAAAATCAGAACCCTCACTCTGCCCTGGTTCAGAGCAGATCTTCATAATTTGGTGTGCAACTCAGAAAATAGATTATTACAATGCGTGTTTTTCATGATACTGTTTAGGCAGTTGTATGATGAAATATCATAGGCAAAAATATCGAAGTACAAAATATACAAAATATATAAAATACTAAACAAAGAATGCAAAAATATGCCAAACACAAATACAGAGCACCAAAATAACATCACAAAATAGGCAAGTACATCAAATTTGTAAAATGAAACAGCATATTAACCTTAAACCATATATTTACTTTAATAAAGTACAATATGTGATATACTTTAAGTAAAAAAAAATATTTTTTCTAAAATATGAACATAAAATATACATATATACTTAAAAATGAGAAAAAAGGGGATACGCTACTGCACTTGTGCTTGTGTGGGGCTGACACTTTGCAGTTTCTGGGGTAGGACTTTGTACCCCATAATACATTAGTCCCAAGAGGAAGGACTCTGCTGCTTGGGTGCTGTGTAGCGCATTTCTGACTCTGCAGTGCTGGCTGCTTGTGAGGCATGCCCAGGTGCGTGCCTGGGGCAAATACCGGGCCAAGAGCGGGCCCGTCTTAGCCTGTTATAGACTGTCAGAGGCAGGGTCAAACCCACCCGCCATGGTAAGCCTTTTTATCATGTGTGCTTATGCATCTTAGGAACAGTTAAGTCAGGTAGTGTTTGGTGATAAGGAACTATTTACATCTTGCTGGGTCTGCTGGCCTGCTGTTCTCTTATTGGGGCATCCGTGAACTACCTTTTTTAAAAGACTATGGGCAAAAGGAAGGCTAATGTAACTAGTGCCTTGAAGCCTCACCAGCAGCAACTGCCTACTACTATTGATGACTTTCTAGTGAGGGCAGGAAATCTAGTTTCTACTGAAATAAAACTTACTGAGAGGCACCTATCATTGACTGTAGCAAAACTAACCCCGCCGCAGGTGCCAGCTACTTTAGTCCCTGTTTCTGTTGTTGATCATGCCACTGTTTGCCCTCCCAGGGCAGGGGGAGCATGATTGGACTATCTTGGAGGCCTTGGAGATAGGGGTCCTAGATCCTGTGGGAAATGGCAGAAGAAAGGCGCATATGGACAATTCTTCTATTTCTCATGTTTCTCCCAGTTTCTTCCAGTGCGGGACCATTTACCAAGTAGAAAAAGAGGGACTCCAAGCGTCAATTGGCCTCAAAATAAATACTGTCCAAAGACATCAAGAAGCTGTGAAATGATCCCTGCTATGTCACTTGTTAGTGATCTTTTAGGTGACTTAAGGCCATTTCTAGGGGACCTTCTAGACTCTAAACCATCCCCAATTTACGATTGCCTTTCTGCTATGGAATCTAAATTATCATAGATTATTAAAACAGCTGAAGAGCCTGTTTGTAGAAATGTCTCTGGCCGGTTTAATGAACTTTACATACAACAGTCACAACACAACTCTGCAGTTTCATCAGCAAGTTCACCTGATGAGGTCATTCAATCTAGTAGTATGCAGAAGGAGTTAAAGGGAGAGGGGTGGATCATTGTAGACAGGGCTGATAGATGTAGAAGGGACATTAGTTCAGCATCCACCCTTTGTAATATAGTGTCCTCTAATCCTCCACACCTTTCTTTGAGTCAGGGCAAGAAGGGCCCGCAGAGTGAAGCAAGTTTGCCTGTCATAAATCTTCCTCCAGGTTCATGCCCCTATGTCTTAATTTTCTCTCATGTTCCACAGCTGCCACCAGGCCTATTTGAATCTTACAGATCCCTCAAGAACAAGGTGATGTTCTGGTTGAATAGTCCTGTTAACTGTAACTGGAACCTGGATTCTGAAATCAGGTTTGTTTGGAGGGTGGAAAGCATTGGGCCACTGGGTAAACCTATGCAGGCAACACTATTGTGATGAATGTATGTAATCCCGCTGTGGCTGGTGACATTTTGGGCCAGGTTAATACCGGCAGAGCAAATTATAGCTCTATAAATATTTTGCCACTGATATTTCTATAGGCACCTGCAATCAGCCTCCTTCAAAGGCAACTGGTTAAGGACCCCCAATCATTCTTATACCCCCCACTTTATGAATTCTCCCTTATAACATAGCAATAGGTTTGCGCCACTACCTGGCATTGAGGATAATGATTGACTCCCTGAAGATGGTTCTTCAGAGGCTGTGAATTCATTTTGTATTGACAGAAGGGAGCAGGTTGATGTCCCTAATATTTGTCATTGGGGAGCTAGAAATGAGCATGCAAGGACTAATGATTGCTCGTAGCCCATTGATGATCAAGTTACTTCTCTGCATTTGGCTGATGCCTCTGGCTGTGATGCCCCATGCATGGATAATGATGGGGATATTCCTGTTATGCCACGGCTAGCCCACGTTATTTCACCTACTGTTCCTAATACTGCTTCTAAGGTGGACTTTAGGTTTCTGTTTTGGAATGTGGCAGGGCTCGCTAGTAAATTTGACAGTCCCGAGTGGCACGGTCTTGTACTGAACTATAGTATTGTTTGCTTGCAGGAGACTTGAGGCCTTATTACAACTTTGGAGGAGGTGTTAATCCGTCCCAAAAGTGACGGTAAAGTGACGGATATACCACCAGCCGTATTACGAGTTCCATAGGATATAATGGACTCGTAATACGGCTGGTGGTATATCCGTCACTTTACCATCACTTTTGGGACGGATTAACACCTCCTCCAAAGTTGTAATACGGACCCTAGGTCTTGTGATTTAGTATTCATTAATGGGTTTCTTTCCATCCAGACCCCGGCTATGCCATTGTGTGAAGGATATCATAAAGGGGGTCTATTGACCTTGATCTTACCTACCCTGGGCTGGACAGTCGTCAAAAAGTACCTTGATTCCCCTTACTTACAGATCATGTTAGCTAAAGCTAACTCTGGGGTGATTTTGGTTGTGATTCATTTTTATCATCAGAAGTTTGTGACCTCAGTGACAGATATAGTTGTCTCCCTTGACCATGCTCTGGAAGGAATATTACGTGGCCTAAAGATAGACTACGTTATAATCTGGGGTGGGGACTCCAATTGTAAAGCATGCCCAATTGCTGAGAATGCTGTATGTGGGCAGATCTGTGAAGACCTAGAATATTCTACACACTTTGAATATACACGTTGTGGAAACCACCTTAATATCATTGTGAATAAGTGGGCATTGTTTATTACATTTGATTTGGTGGACTCAAGCCCTTCTGGGGACATCGCCTTTTTCGACGGGGGAGGGCAGCTAAGTTGATTTAGTCACTTTATCATAAACTTACAGATTTAGGGTCCATGATTTGCTATTCTACCTACCTGTATAAGTGATTACTTGCAATAGGGGGCTTAGTCCACCAAGTTGCTACCAATACTCCCCCACTTTTTTCCAGAGGAATAAGGGGATTCATCACAAATGGGCATCATTGGATCCTTGGGATATCCCTCAGAGACCTCTTAAAGCAGAAGAATGAGAAGGTTAAGATCTGGGAAGTGGTAAATGCGCCCTAGTTTACTAATTCTCATAATACTCCCATGGATGTGGTCATTACCCTAGAATCTGGGTGGAACACTTTTCAAAGCTTTATGGGAGTGACCATCGTGAGGTTAACTATATGGCCTCTTTTCAACAATATTATACCCACGTAGGCACTACATGGCCAAGTCTCTCGTTAGGTGAGGACCTTTCTGCCTGGAGAAGTATACAAGGAACAGGGCCCCAGGGCCAGATGCAGTGCCTGTTGAGACTTTTTTGGACAACCTCGATTTATCGGCACCAATTTTGACCAATGTATTTAGCGCTGCGATTATGAATGGACCTCCCAAAACCTGGTCCAGCCCAACTATTGTGTCTATATTCAAGAAAGGTAACAGGGCAGACCCACATTACTGCCCTATCTCTCTCATTGATTCCACAAGCAAAATCTTAAAAAGAGTACTGCTGGACAGGCTTGAATCATGGGTGACGGAGCAGGGCGGTCTTTCCAAGGTTCAGTACGGCTTCAGAAAAAGTTTGGGTACGATGGAGCAGTGCCTCAACTTGCACTTAATCATTAGCAAATACACTTTGGTCAAGAAAGGGTGATTGTACCTTGCTTTTATGGCTTGACCTCTGCATTTGACTGAGTAGATAGGGGCAAGTTGTGGGCCAAGATGTTAGCAATGGGTATTGATGAACCTTTGGATTTTTATCTTGCCAAATTACACGAGGAGGTAACAGGTCGCATCAGATATGGCGTGGATTTAAAGTGTACAGACCCTTTCAAGATGACACGTGGAGTGAGGCAAGGGTGTGTGGTTGCCCCATTTTTATTCTGTCGGTATGTTAATGATTTAGACAAATGTGTGAATGATGCAGAAACAGATTCAGCAAGGGTAGGCCTCAAGAATCTACCTGCTTTTCTTTACGCTCATGACTGTGTACTGATGTTGAGGACAAGGGTTGGGCTCAAAAAGCTTTTAAATAATTTGTCTATTTCATGGGTGACCTGGGCCTGACGATGAATTCAACCAAGTACCCCAAATGGGTGACCCCCATCTGAGCCTGTAGTAGTATCATATTCAGGGGGAAAAGCTATAAGTGGTCTGTACATTTACATACCTAGGTCCCCCTTTTCACAGTAGGAGTGTCGGTCAGACCTTATTGACACTAGGGGCCTGATTACGAGCTTGGCGGATGGGATCCTCCATCACAAACACAACAGCTATCCCACCCACCATATTACAAGTTTCATTATGTCCTATGGAACTTGTAAAATGGTGGGCAAGATATCCATCAAGTTTGTGATGAAGTACCCCATCCGCCAAGGTCATAATCAGGCCCTTGGTATCTGAGATGTGAGCAAACCATGGAGGGTCTCTTTAAGTTTTCAAGGAAGCGGCGGTCTAGGCCTCTAGACATTTTGCTGGCCATCTATGAGGCAGGGTGCCATTGGATAGTCACCTACGGGGCTGGTGTGTGAGGTTATAGGGACGTGTTAAAGTTGCAGGCAAAAGAAAATGTCTTTTTGAGAGGGCTTTTGTCAGTTCCTTACAGTGGCCCAGGCTATCTGTGTCAAATAGAGATAGGCATTTCCCCTCTGCAAGACCGTATTGGGCTGTGACCAGTTATGTTGTGGCACTAATTTTGGACTAAGAATGAGACTTCCCTCAATTGGGATGTAGGAGGCTGGCCTGGTTTGTAGTGGGTACCACAGGTATTTACACCTTATACCAGGTCCAGTTATCCCTTATTAGTGAATTGTAGTTAGTGTCTGGAAGCCAGGCTGTCTAGAGGTAGCCGTAGGCAGAGCAGTCAAGGCTGAATTAGGAGACATGCAAAGCTCTTGCAATACCACTTTAGTCACACAGTACTCACACACATGAAAGACAATACTCAGTATTACCAAAAATAAAGGTACTTTATTTTAGCGACACAATGCCAAATAATTCTTGGAGGCTATACTCCCTTAGGCGGTAAGTATTATACACAAAATATACACTAGTAACTAAAATGAGGTAAGTAAACGGTCATAAAATAGTGCAAACAGTGAAAAACACCATAGGTTACAATGGGCCTCGGGGGAACACAGACCATATACAAAAATAGTGGAATGCGAATGTCGGTTTCCTACCTAAGCAAGAGTAGTGTATAGAGGGGCACTGGGAGTATAAGAAAACACCAAAGGTAAGTAAAGTATCCCACCCCAGATCCCAGGAAAGCAGGAGTAAAGTACAGCAAGTTTAGTAAAAACACACTAGAAGTCGTGATAAAGAAGAAAGCAAAAACCAAGCGGGACTGCAAGACACCAACGATGGATTCCTGGACCTGAAGACCTGCGGAGAGAGGAGACGAAGTCCAAGAACAGCTCAAGTGTCCAGGAAGAACAGGATCCCCTGCTAACCCGGATGAAGGTGCAAAAGTGAAACCTCTGGTTGGGAGAAAAAGTCAGAAATGCACCAAAGGAGACACCTTTGGGTTCCTGCTTTGTGCAAGAGATGTACCATGTTGAGTCGGTGGCTGCAGGGTGGTTTTCGTTGTTGGATTCCGCCAACAAGCCTTGGCTCACATGAAAGATGCGTTTCGCAGGAAAAGGTTCTACCCTGGCCCAGGAGGGACCTGGAGGTCTCAACTCAGGACACATAGACAGAGGGGGCTCTCAGCACTTCAGAGAGCCCTCAGAGGACCAGGCAGCACCCACAGGAGTCCCAGGACATGGGGACAAAGGAGTTGCACATGGTGGTTGTTGCAGCACTACACAAAGGGATCGCACGCCGCCAGAGAACAACTCAGGGAGCTGAGCATCACAAGCTAGAGTGCTGGGGACCCAGGCTAAGAGTGCATAAATGAATCCTTGGAGAAGTGCACAGAAGCCCTAGGAGCTGCAAAACATGGGATGCACAGGGGTTCTGTCTGATATGGAGAGGCAAGCTCTTACCTCCACCAAATTTGGACAGTTGGACCTTTGGACAGTTGGGGTTGCTTTGGTCTACCAACTGTGTTCCAGGACCCATGCACGTCGTTAGGAGAGGGGACTCATAGTACAGGTCGTCACTGCAGAGAGGTGCCTCCTGAAGCAGGGAAGTGACTCCATCACTCCACAGGAGATTTCTTCGGTCCTTCTGGTGTAGAATGAAGACAGGCAGTCCTCAGAACATGCACAACCTGGAAACAGTTGCAGTTGCTGGCAGGAGCTGAAGTTACACAGTTGCAGTAGTCGTTGTGGACACTTTCTTGCAAGTTGTAGAATTCCTGGAGCAGTTCTGCCATTGATCCAACGGTAGAAGGTGAAGCAAAGAATGAAGAGGAGTCCTGCTGGAGTCTTGCAATCTGAATCTGAGGAAACACCCAGAGGAGAGACCCTAAATAGCCCTGAGAGGGGGATTGATCACCTAACCAGGTAAGCATCTATCAGGTGGGGTCTCTGGTGTCACTTGCTGGCACTGGCCACTCAGATGCTCCCAGAATGCCCTGACCATCCTGAAAACAAAATGACAGATCCCAGGGACACTCTGGAGGAGCTCTGGGCACCACCCCTGGTGTGGTGACGGACAAGGGATTGGTCACTCCCCTTTCCTTGGTCCAGTTTTGCGCCAGAGCAGGGCTGGGGGTCCCTGAACCAGCGTAGACTTGATTATGCAAGGAGGGCGCCATCTGTGCCCTTCAAAGCATTTCCAGAGGCTCTGGGAGGATACCTTCCAATGCATGTAACACCTATTTCCAAAGGAAATGCATTTTTCTGCTTTCCTGAGATTGAGCTGCCCAAGCCCAGCAGAAGCCTGTCTGTGAGGTAACAGTAGCTGGGGCTGCAGTAAAAACCTCTGAAGGCTGGTATAGCAGTACTGGGGGGCATGGTGGATCCCCCAGAGTGCATGGGACTGTGCAACCAATACTGGAATTAGTATTGGGGTACAATTCCCAGTTGTTAGACACCTCACATGACCATATTCGGGGTTAGCATTGTGAAGCTACATACATGTATTGACCAATATGTATTGTACACTTATAATGGCATCCCCGCACTTACGAAGTCTGGGAAAATGGGCCTGGATGACATGGGGGCACCTCTGCTAGTGCAGGGGTGCCCTGACACTCAGGTACTATGCACCTAGTCTTCAGGGTCTGAAGGTTATACATACAGGTGACTTGGTGCAGTGAAAATGGCTGTGAAATAGTGCTTACACTATTTCACTCAGGCTGCAATGGCAGTCCTGAAGAAGTGTTTGTACAGTATAGTCTCCTGATAGGTGGCCAAAGGAATGCTGCAGCCCATAAGGATTCCCTGGAACCCCAACATATAAAAGGGTGATAACAGTTTTTAACCACAATATAATTCATTTAATGGATGTGCAACACTAATTTTGGAAACTGTTTTGATTTCTAACGTGATTTCAGCTGTGAAAAATGACAATCCTTTGCTCAGATTTGATGACACATCGTTCAGCGAAAACTCTTTTTCATGTTCTTCTCATTTAAATTGTAATTAGTGCTTCGGTGCTACATGAGGATATCTTTTAAGTAAGTTTTAAAATATATTTTTTATGAGAAACATGCTGAGTGAAATATGTTCTATCAACTACAACAGAAGTCTGTGAGTTGATTGCCTAGTGTTCTACTGTAATCCCAACACAGAGTTCTAAAGAATACCAACAATGACAACATTCTAAATACATGACAAATGTGCGGTACCCAGTCACGCCTTGTAGATGAAACTGAACGAATTTCCTATGGAGAAGACTGCGGTAAACGAACAAAATTAGTGTTTATTAATGTTTTTGTTTTTTATTTATTTTATTGAGAATGAAGAAAAATGTATAATCACATAACACAAATTATTCGTAAAATTAAAGAACACCAGTGCACAGATTCCAACAATGGGGTTTAAATTTGTCATGAAAATTATGGTTGGTGCTCTAAAAAGCTAAAGTTATACTTTTATATAATTCTCATATATCTACCTCATCCATTTGGGAAAATAATCTGCCATGCTGAGTGAAATGAACTTCCAATAGCATCAAAAGTCTGTCACTCTGTTCCCCAGTGTTCTACTGTAGCCTCACAACAGATGTCTAATGAACAACTAGATGTTCAACAATGTGTTGCTAACATGACAGGTACACCTACTATGATACAAGCCCAAAGCCCGGATACACTTACGTAACTACTCGCATGTGTATGTGAACTACCACACCAGCACCACATAGGTATCCATTCCAACATTAGTGTCCCAAACAGCCAGGACTCACTAGCCACATCCTTCATAGCAAATGTATGTATACATAACAATTTGCAATGTTGATTCTTTCTTGAACCTTTCCAGTGATACATGATATTGATACATATCTGTCAAGTATGTACATGTGAATAGTCTACCATTGCCATGAGTAATGCCTACAACAGTATGCCCAAGGACAATGCTGTGTGGACACTTTCCACTCACAGAACCTTAGCAAGGTTGTAATATTCCTAGCTTCTGATATCAACATATGTATGCCCCTAGAAATGTTGGAACACATCAATGGTATCCAACATGCATGCTGTCTACTCTGATGAGGCATCACAAATGTTTATGAACATCCCTCACTTACCAAGAGGGAATAACTTGTAACAGGTGTGAAGATGTTAACCATGTAGGTCATGTGACATGTCAGATGGACATCACAGCCTCACATGCTTCTGTCACTTATGCGAAAGCATTAATAAACTACTGATTAATAGTATATGTATGCTATGCCAATGCCAATGTTGCAAATAAAGAGGAATATTGAGATATTGCAGAGGACAGAGTACAAGGACCTATACACCTTACCACCATTACATGGGGAGGAATTACCTGTTGGAGGGTATCTACAATCACCAAAGTAGAACATGCAGTTTATTCTATGTTATTGTACTGAACAACATAGTTGAGTAACTTGCCTCTAAATACAATTGTATGTGCACACCTGTGTGCCATATATGGCTATGGTACATCAATATGTACTCAGGAAATCAATGAAACTTTGCACTTACCACATTGTCACAGCCAACATCTAGTTCCCTTACTCAATCACCTGGTAATGGGACAAACATAACTTAGGTCTGTACCTACCCCCTTGTAGCTGTTGTCAGATGCCCATCAAACTCAGGATAGGCCACCACCAATATGTTAACCATTAGCGGGGTCAGTGTCCAGCGGGCACCCCATCCTCGTTGTGAGGACATCCCCAGCTGGGCCACTGCGGTCCTCTGGGCCCAGCGTCTCAGGTCCTCCCACCTCTTCCGACAGTGGGTGCGCCGCCTGTGGAGCCCAGGGTCCGCACTTTCTTGCAGATGGCATGACAAATTCCCTTTTTCTGATGGGTGTTGAACTGCATGGATGTCATAGATAAGAAAGTATGTCATGTTCACATGTACCATACTTCAAAAGACAGGGTTCTAACCAGTTGGTACAACAAGCCAAACACAGACTGTCATTAGCATCCCCTACACTGATAGATGAGCATATGCAGTCAGGCCAGATGTGTGGTGGAAATAGGCAGACAACATGCATCTCCAGCACCAGCTGTCGTGTCATCACATATGACCAGACACCAAACACATTTGCAAATATGTAATATCAGGAGCGGTCTGGCATACCAACTCCACAAACCTTGTGCAACAGTTACAAGGTGGGTCAGGGAACAAGCATCAACACTCTCCACAATGTCTCAGGAATTACAATCTGTCATCAAACGTCAGTACATGGCCAGGTATTTATTCCATTCTATCTCAACTTTGTCACCCTACAGACATTAAGCACACATTCAGAAATGTTGCCATTTAGCCTTAGCTTAATTTCACAAAGTACTTGGGATGAGGAAATATTTGTGCACATGGTGCACTTACTTGCTCCTCTGGTGCACTATAGAGCTGTTCATACAGGGGTAGCTCCTACTCCACCAGCTAATCCAACTCCTTGGTTGAGGAGGCAGTGGCCCTTTCACCTGTAGGACATGGCATGATTACTCCCAGAGGCAGTACACAGCAGCTCAAGTCATGGAGGTCTTATCAGGAGTCAAGTGAGAGATAAAATATTAAATGGCGGTCACATCCACCACGTAGGACACCGTCACCACTGGCGGACATCGCTATTGGCCCAAGGCCGCCAAAGGCAGCAATGTGTTCCAATGGCAATTCCCACCACAGTAGTATCCGCCTACCTCCATGCTGACTTCCATCGGCGGACAAAGGCCTTTCTTAATGTCCAGTAAGGTAGGTCAGGCAGCTGCCATCTTAAGCTCCTTAGATGGTCAGAAACGTCCTAATGGAGATGCGTCACAAGGTCACAGACATATCTACGCCATAGTATTCAGTGCTGGCTGTAAGCAAACATGTATTTAGCATCCGATTCAATATATATGTAGTGAGAAACATGATATGTGAGTCATGTATCATTAGTGACATGCTCTGCACCCTTATGGCAATTGGATAGATGGTATTAGTGTCTATCATGTGTGAAACTTGATATGAATGTCATTATCACTGAAACTTTCAGTGACATGCGTATCCATTTAGTACTGATAGTCAAGGTAAGGGGATGAAATTGCAGCAACAGACCTTCATTTACCTGGGTATGTCCTGTGTACCATGTTTAACTATGTCATATGGCATGTCCATGCATCATGTGTGACATATGTGCATTCACTTACAATGGACACAATGACTGATTGACATTCCTTCTTGTATTTCTTCATCTAGTTACCCTGGAATGAGAAGTGTCAGACAACCTCCAGTGTACTGTTCACTAACAGACCATGAAGGATCGACTTGTCATCCAGATCTACCACCTGGATAGGCAGACAATCATAGATCTGTGTCGTTAGTTGGAGCCAGATCTGATGCCTGCCATTCGTCATCCAACTAGCATACCACCCATAGTACAAGTCATGTCAGTGCTGCATTTCGTAGCCACAGGGTCCTTTCAGAATATCGTGGCGCTAACTGCAGGCGTGTCCCAGCCTATGTTCAGTCTGGTCTTGAAGGATGTACTCTCTGCACTGTTAAAACACCTTGACAGCTACATCAGATTTCTACAATGTGAGGATTTCCTCACCCTGAGATGTCAGATCCCATATATACCAGATAATAGGGAGCCAGCAGTTCAAGCAGGTGGATTGTGGATGCGCAAGTGAGGATGACATTGATGAGGATGAAGGTGGAAATAGCTGCGCAGATCTCATATACCAGTTCTTCAGCTGACTATAGGTATGTGTTGTTCTGTAACATACTTCACTCAGTGGTTTTTGGGGGGCTTAGATATGTTTGTGAAGGGTCTTAGTAGGACCATCAGACAGGTCATAATTTGCTTAACATTATGTAGCTCAGGTGTGCATGCAAAATTGTTCATGGAGTTGTGTTGTTCTGAGGATCTAATTTGTTATTGTTTGTGACACTGCACAGTCAGTGCGACAGTTTAATTTGTAACATGTTTTTATGGGTTTACATTACCGTTACTTGCCTATACCTTTTGTATTACATTTTTACGTTGCAGATTTCTTCACAAGGTCATCCTCACGTGGTGAAATTTGAATTTTGTCAGAGGCTGGTGGGATTTGCAGGTCTAACATGTGAAGTGCTGTATGGCACCATATTGGTGGTTTCTGAGTTCCATGGCCAGACTGTCAGGATAGTGGGATGGTAGTGTACTGTTCCACACAATAGACCTGTGTGCCATGCTGTCTGGATCAAATGGTGTCATATGTGTGGCCTTGTGTTTTTGACACATGTCATCCTGTGTACTCCATCACCTTAACCTTCGCATTGGTTTGATAATGACACTATTTAACTTGTATGTAGCTGTCACTGTGTTTCCTCATTGTAGGCCACTGTGCATGTGTGTCACGACTGTCATGGTGAGTAGCATGGGTACAGATACCTGACCATGGTACATGGAAGGTTCCATGAATGGGGACAATTGTACTGGGCACTGTCAGTAGTATGGGGTATGGTCATTTGGGAGGTATGGAAAGGGAATGTGACAAGGCTTTAGCTGATGAAACTTTGAACCAATATGTTTGTCTATCTGGATAGGCAAACAGTCACATGCCCCTAACTTCAGTAGTCTGTGAGGTTCTTGTTATTTATGCCTATGCAGAAACATTACAGTGTGTGGCAATACTGCCCTGGGTGATATTTGGCATGTTGCCAACCTATGTGTTGGCATGTGAACTGTAGAGAATGGAAACATATGTGAATATCATGTGTATACAAAATGTTTCACGGTTTACTATTCAATATAGCAAAGAAATGACTTGCAACTAAGATATGTGGTTTACTTGTGTTTATTCACATGTACAATGGTGTGTGAAAGGAATGGGATGGAATCATTAATGCAAACAATGAAAGGTTGAGTCATGATGGATTTAATCATCAGGGTAGTTGCTGCAACATTTGGAGTCTGAAGTCCAGTGTTGTTGTGCCTTTGGAAAAAGGAGAGTGGTGGTAAAACAGACAACAGGGTGTATCTGTCACACACAAGGGGAATCAATGTGTAGAGGATCACTTCCTTGTAAAGGTTGAGGTCTTGGCATCTGCTCCTCCTGGATGTTTAGGTGGACATCTACATTTGTGGGGGGTTTCTTCAGCTACAAAGGCAGGGGTGTCTGGGGCATGTCCTTCCCCTTGCAGAGCCTACATTCCACTGGCTGCCACAGATGTAGAGAGGCCTGATGTAACATGGCCACAATGGAAGGGGTATGCTGTGGTGGACATAACCTAATCAGGGTGGTGATAATGTCTCTCAGCACCCCTGTTAAGGAGGCCATGCTGGCATTGTGGGCCACCCTCTTTTGCATGACTCCCTGGTGGCTGTCCCTCTGCAGCTGCTTGATCTCCCCCATCATGGCAAATACCTGGACCATCACGCCTTGTATCTGTTGGTAGGCTCCCAAGACTTGGGAGATGGCTTCCTGGCGAGCTCCATTCCTTACAACCTTATTCTGCTGGCCCACACCATAATACCCACCCACCCTACCCCCACGTGCCTGTGCCCTTGGCACAGTTTGCCTACTCTCACTAGTGCCAGGTCCTTCATTCTATGGGTTCTCTAGTGGTGACTCCGGTACCTGTACTGGGGGCCACATGATAGTATTCACTGTCCTAAGACACAGGTTTGGGGGTGAATGGTTGCCTGGGATGTCAAAGCAACAGGGCTGGGAGGACAAATTGGGGTCAGGGTAAGGCTGACAGGTGTAGACTCACCAGGTATCCCAGATGGGCCAGATTCATCCTCAGTGTCCTTACATTGAGGGGTGTTATCCTCACTGAGGGCTTTAGCCAGGGGGGGAAGTGTCTGTCTCACGTGTCCTCTCGATGCTAACAATGGGTAGTTGACCTGTTAGAGAAGAGGAACAGACAGTTACAGATTGTCATGCTACATGTGGTATCTTACTTTGACAGGTGGATATGGATTAGAGCTATGTACAGAAAGGCTTTACCGGATCCCCTGAAATGACAGTAACATCTGCTTTCAAATCTGGGATATAGCTTTATGGGATACAGAGACTTCCTATGTCATACAACTTGCTACAGGATATCAGATTAGCTTAGCAGTTGGAGACCTGTCGTTAGATGCATGTCTTGGCAGCTGTGTACCCTGATGTTCTTCATGGTACCTCCCAGTTAGCAGGAGTTAAGTATTGAGTCACCAGACAGCTGCAGAATGTAAAGTGGACACTGACCTGTCCATCAGCTTAAGAGTAACCATTCTACCTGCCCATATACATCAGGTTACACCTGGTACAGCACACTGCACATATGTGTGTTTCCCCCAAGTGAGTATCTATCAATGAGTGATGGGAGGTAAGAGGGCCATTTTAGCAGAGGACACAGGAGTAGCTGTGCGTTGGTCGTATTGTACTAGCAGATGCCCATAGCATTGCTGTCATTGCTCTAACCTGTAAACATGTGGGTCATTCAGGTGGGTTGAGTCAATTGTGTAGTTGACACACAGTGCTATTTTCATTGTGGTACACTGTTCTCGTTTTCTGCTGGGAGTTGTAGTCATGTCAGTCCCTTTACTACCTACACCTTCTGCAGACACTGTGCCCACAAGTGAGATTAGTTGACATGTGGTATGCAGGAAGGGGTATTTGGGCTGTTGGACGCAGGGGTGGTGAGTGTGTTGGCTGTTTAGATGTCAAAAGGTGAACAGTGAGCATGCAAGACAGGACTTTAGGGTGACATTTTCAGTGTTGTGACTTACCTGACTCCACTCCCCCAGGCATTCCTGTCAAGCACCCAGGATGCAGGATATCCAAGTCTTTCTCCTCCCATGATGTGAGCGTTAGGGGCAGGAGGTAAGGGCACACCAGTCTTGCAGACTGCCAGCTGGTGCCTGGCGGCCAAGGAACCTACCTTCCCCTTGAGGTCGTTCCACCTCTTCCTGTTGTCCTCCCTTGTGCATGGATAGCTGCCTACAGCATTCACCCTGTTGACTATGTTTTGCCACATCTTCACTTTCCTGGCAACTGAGGTTTGTTGGACTTGGGCTCCAAAGAGGTGTGGCTCTATCCTGATGATTTCATCCCGAATGACCCTCAACTCATCTTCTATGAAGCAGGAATGTTTTTGTGGGGACATGGTAGTGGTGGATGACAAGAAAAGGTAAAACTGTTGGGTGATGAGGTGTGGGTGCTGTGCTCTGAGTGGGTGACAGGTGGTGTCTGATGTTTGGAGGAAATATTGTGTGATATGTATGATGTGCAGGTGTGGGATGAGTTGTATTTGTTGTGGTGAGCGTTGCCAATTGTATGGATCCTAACTTCGGTGTGTATCCTATGTCTAGGTGTGTATGGTGATTTAGAAGCAAAGGATTGTGGGGTGTGAAGGAGTGTGTTATATAATGCAGTTTGTTGGTGTGTGGGGTGTGTGAATGTGTGTTAAGAGTGTGGAATTTAAACTATCCAATGTGGTGTAGTGTATTACTGTGTAGACCACCGACCGCTGCGGTTCACACCGCCATTGGTTTTCTGCCATGGGAGAACCGTTATCGTGACTTGTGGGTCGTATTTGGTTCAGAGGATTTCTGATGGGCATGCAGTGCTGGTGGTGGATCCACCTCTTTCCTGCCGTCCCGAGTCCTGTTGCTGTCGACATTTTGGCAGGTTTTCGACGGTCCTGGCTTTGTAACTCGTAATAAGGTGGTCCTGTGTGACCGCCAACATGGCAGTCCTTTGGAAGCCGCCACCGCAGCAGACTTAGGGGGTCATTCCTACTTTGGCGGGCGGCGGAGGCCGCCTGCCAAAGTACCCCCGCCAGAACACCGCTGCATGGTCAAAAGACCGCCACGGTGATTCTGGCTTTCCCGCTGGGCTGGCGGGCGACCGCCAGAAGGCCGCCCGCCAGCCCAGCGGGAAAGCGCCTTCAACGAGGAAGCCGGCTCCGACTGGAGCCGGCGGAGTTGAAGGCGTGCGACGGGTGCAGTAGCACCCGTCGCGATTTTCAGTGTCTGCATAGCAGACACTGAAAATCATGGTGGGGCCCTCTTACGGGGGCCCCTACGACACCCCATACCACCATCCTGTTCCTGGCGGCCAAGACCGTCAGGAACAGGATGGCGGTATGGGGGTCGGAAGCCGCCATGGAGGATTCCCAAGGGCAGCGGAAAACCGGCGGGACACCGCCGGTTTTCCGTTTCTGACCGCGGCTGTACCGCCGCGGTCAGAATGCCCAAGGGAGCACCGCCAGCCTGTTGGCGGTGCTCCCGCGGTCCCTAACCCTGGCGGTCTCGGACCGCCAGGGTTGGAATGACCCCCTTATTGTCATACCACCAAACTCGTAATGAGGCCCTCAGTTGGGGGAAATACTAATAGCATTATAGCTCTTCTACTTCATGCTATACCAGTTATTAAAGGCCCTCTCTGGGCAGTAACTATGCTACATCAAATGGAATGCAGATAATTGCCCTTTTGTTATTTCTAGGACCCACCTAAAGGTTACTGAGAGTGACACTGCTGTGCTGCTCACAAAATCAAATATTCATGTTCCCTATTTTCCTTTTATTTCTGCTGGTTAAAGCAGATCTTTGTGTATTTTCTTTTCAGAGGACTCTTAAAATATGCAATAGTAGCCCACCTTTAACCCCTTCTGTGCCGCGGACGTAGTGGTTACGTCCCGCGGCACAGTGCTGCTGTGCCGAGGACGTAACCACTACGTCCTCGGCACACAGCCCAGAGGGAGCGCTCTCGCTCCCTCTGTGTGCTTCCCCCCACCCCCCCAAAGTCAGGGATGGAAGGGGAAGCCCTTCCCCTTCCACCCCCGACCCCCCCACCCCCCCATAATGACGTCAGCGCGCGATCGCGCGCTGACTTCATTATGGGGATTTCGCCGCACAGGAAGCCATTTGCTTCCTGTGCGGCGAACGGAGAAGAGGTGAGTTCCTCTTCCCGGTGGGTGGGGGGTTTGGGCTAAAGAGGCACCGGGGGAAAGGAAAGGCTTTTCCTTTCCCCCGGTGTCTCTTTGAGCATTCCAGCTGCCCGATCGCATTGCGATCGGGCAGCAGGAATGCCCACTAGACACCAGGGATTTTTTTATTTTATTGTTGTTACCTGTTTTTGGCATGCGGGGAGCGGCCCCTTGGGCAAGGGTCGCTCCCCTTGTGGGGGTAATTTGTTACGGCCATTTCTGCCCCCCTTGGGGGCAGATTGGCCTACTTTTTAGGCGGATCTGCCCCCAAGGGGGGCAGAAACCACTGGATCACCAGGGATTTTTATTTTCTGTGCATTTATGTTGGGGGGGGGTGCCCCCTTGGGCAAGGGGCGCCCCCCCAAGGGGGCAGAGAACTGTTGGCCTTTTCTGCCCCCCTTGGGGGCATATCGGCCTATTTTTTTTAGGTCCATCTGCCCCCAAGGGGGGCAGAAGCCACTTAGGCACCAGGGATTGTGTGTGTAGTGAATGGGGGGGCGCCCCCTTGGGCAAGGGTCGCTCCCCTGTGGGGGGCATGTCCTTTAGGGCCATTTCTGCCCCCCTTGAGGGCAGATTGGCTACTTTTTAGCCAGATCTGCCCCAAAGGGGGGCAGAAAACACTAGATCACCAGGGTTTTTTATTTTTATGTGTATTTATGTGGGGGGGGGTGCCCCCTTGGGCAAGGGGCGCCCCCCCGAAGGGGGCAGAGAACTGTTGGCCTTTTCTACCCCCCTTGGGGGCAAATCGGCCTATTTTTTTTAGGTCCATCTGCCCCCAAGGGGGGCAGAAGCCACTTAGGCACCAGGGATTGTGTGTGTAGTGGATGGGGGGGCGCCCCCTTGGGCAAGGGTCGCTCCCCTTTGGGGGGCATGTCTTTTAGGGCCATTTCTGCCCCCCTTGAGGGCAGATCAGCCTATTATTTTTAGGCTGATCTGCCCCCAAGGGGGGCAGAAACCACTAGAACGCCAGGGATGTTTTTTTATGTGTTTATTTTTGTGGGGGGGCGTCCCCTTGGGCACGGGGCGCCCCCCCAACGGGGGCATTGACCTGTTGGCCATTTCTGCCCCCCCTGGGGGCAGATGGGCCTATTTTTCTAGACCCACCTGCCCCCAAGGGGGGCAGAAGCCACGTAGACACCAGGGATAGTGTGTGTGTGTGTGTGTGTTAGTGGATGGGGGGGGGGCTTGGGCAAGGGTCACCCCCCACTTTGGGGGCACATGTACCCAGGCCATTTCTGCACCCCTTGGAGACAGATCAGCCTATTATTTTTAGGCTGATCTGCCCCCAAGGGGGGCAGAAACCACTAGAACGCCAGGGATGTTTTTTTATGTGTTTATTTTTGTGGGGGGGCGTCCCCTTGGGCACGGGGCGCCCCCCCAAGGGGGGCATTGACCTGTTGGCCATTTCTGCCCCCCCTGGGGGCAGATGGGCCTATTTTTCTAGACCCACCTGCCCCCAAGGGGGGCAGAAGCCACGTAGACACCAGGGATTGTGTGTGTGTGTGTGTGTGTGTGTTAGTGGATGGGGGGGGGGCTTGGGCAAGGGTCGCCCCCCACTTTGGGGGCACATGTACCCAGGCCATTTCTGCACCCCTTGGAGACAGATCAGCCTATTATTTTTAGGCTGATCTGCCCCCAAGGGGGGCAGAAACCACTAGAACGCCAGGGATTTTTTTTTATGTGTTTATTTTTGTGTGGGGGCGTCCCCTTGTGCACGGGCGCCCCCCCAAGGGGGGCATTGACCTGTTGGCCATTTCTGCCCCCCCTGGGGGCAGATGGGCCTATTTTTCTAGAACCACCTGCCCCCAAGGGGGGCAGAAGCCACGTAGACACCAGGGATAGTGTGTGTGTGTGTGTGTGTGTGTTAGTGGATGGGGGGGGGCTTGGGCAAGGGTCGCCCCCCACTTTGGGGGCACATGTACCCAGGCCATTTCTGCACCCCTTGGAGACAGATCAGCCTATTATTTTTAGGCTGATCTGCCCCCAAGGGGGGCAGAAACCACTAGAACGCCAGGGAATTTTTTTTAATTTTTTTATTTTTGTGGGGGGGCGTCCCCTTGGTCACGGGGCGCCCCCCCAAGGGGGGCATTGACCTGTTGGCCATTTCTACACCCCCTGGGGGCAGATGGGCCTATTTTCTTAGGCCCACCTGCCCCCAAGGGGGCAGAAGCCACTTAGGCACCAGGGATAGTGTTGTGTGTGTTTTTTTTGTTTGAGGGCTGTCCCCTTTGGCAAGGGTCGCTCTCCATGGGGACACAGTACTAAAGGTATTTTTTGGCTTCCTTGGGGCAGACAGGCCTATTTTTTTAGTAGGCCCATCTGCCCCTATGGCAGAATCCACTTAGGCACCAATTTCTAAAATGTTTGATGGTGGGGTGTTTGTCAACTGAAGAAGTCTTTGCATTTGTGATAAAAAATGTTTTCCTCCTTTTTGTTCTAGTTCAAAGCTTTTGCTTTATTTGCTGTGGCTCCTTGCGGTTTTGGCGGTGGTTGACCTGCAGTTTGCACAGTTGCATGTTTTAGGTAAGTAAAAACAATTTACTCCAAAGGAGTATTGTTGCCATGCATGAATGACATGTTTGTAGGGGGTGTACTAAATGCAGGATTGTGTGTGAAATTGTCCTTAGGTTTGTGCACAATGATATTTGTTTTGTCTTATTTCTAATTTGCCTTTCTTTCTTTCTTTTTAGTGGGATATCATTGGTGATTGCTGTGTAGTTGCTGGTGAATCAAGCTTTTTCAGGCAAGTGAGCGGTATAGTTTTTGAGTTTGTAACTCGTACTAACAAAGCTACACTTTGTTACTTGTCTTACACAGTGCTGGTTGTTGGTGGTGAATTTGTCCAGTTAATTTTAGCAGGAGAGATCATGGCTAGCCGCAGGATGACCGCTCAGCAGGTGGTTGGTATGCTTTTTGAGTCACAGTCTGATCATGACTATGAGACGGACTCTGCATCTGAGGCAGAGGAGGAAGTCAGAGATTCTGGCAGTGATGTTTCTGTTGGAGGGGAATCTTCTGATGATGAAGCCACACTCAGTGCAGATGAAGGTTCTGTTTTAGAGGAGGACATTGATGTGCCAATAGTGCAGCAACCTGGGGCTGAAAGGTTTCCTGTTAGAAGACCTGATGTCTGGGTTGCCCCAAACATGGAGCAGCCAGAGTTGCCTGCCTTTACTGGTCTCCCGGGGTGTAACGCCAATACAGAGAACTTTATGCCTATCAATTTCTTTGAGTTATTCATGGATGATGTGTTTTTGGAAGAGATTGTTGAGCAGACTAATTTGTATGCGGAGCAGCATTTGAGGGACAACGCTGCTAGACTTAGGCCACACTCTAGAGCTGCCCAGTGGATTCCCACAAATTTGGAGGAGCTAAAAAAGTTTTTGGGTTTGACTTTTTTTGATGGGGTTGATAAGGAAGCCGTCACTGGCTTCTTATTGGTCTACTAGTCCCTTGATGGCAACAGCTATATTTCCAGCTACCATGAGTCGTAATCGGTATTTGCTTCTTCTTAGGATGCTGCATTTTGTTGACAATGCATTAGCCTTGCCACGAGATCACCCAGATTCTGACCGTCTTTTTAAGATTAGGCCTGTCCTTGATCATTTTGTAGATCGGTTTTCGGAGGTCTATGTTCCAGGCAAAGAGATAAGTGTGGACGAGTCTTTGGTCCTCTTCAAGGGTCGTTTGGTTTTTAGGCAGTAGATTCCTAGCAAAAGGGCACGATATGGAATTAAATTGTATATGCTGTCTGAAAGTAGGACAGGATATGTGTATAGTTTCCGTGTGTACACTGGTAGGGATTCCAATATTGACCCCCCTGGTTGTCCTCCCACTTTTGGAGTTACTGAGAAAATAGTGTGGGATCTTGGTAGACGACTGTTCAACAAAGGTCACCATTTGTATGTAGATAACTTCTACACTGGTGTGCAGTTGTTCAAGGAATTGTTTAGAGTGGACACAGTTTCTTGTGGCACAATCCGTTCTAACCGGAAAGGCTATCCAAGGGAGCTTGTCTGTAAAAAACTTGAGAGGGGACAGTGCTGTGCCTTGCGGAACGAGGAGCTGCTAGCTTTGAAATTTTCAGACAAGAGGGATGTCTACATGCTAAGTACCATCCATGATGAGAGTACTTCCCCTGTGACTGTTTGGGGCCAGGTTGCTGAAGTGCGCAAACCTGTGTGCATTTTAGATTATAATAAGCACATGGGAGGTGTAGATAGAGTTGACCAGAGGTTGGAACCTTATACTGCTATTCGTAAGTCTTATGTTTGGTATAAGAAGTTAGCACTTCACCTCTTCCACTTAGCAACCTTCAATGCTTTTATTGTGTTTAGGGATAGGTCTCCAGACTCAAAGATGACATTTGTGAAATTTCAGGAGTCAGTGATAGAGAGCCTTATTGTGGTGGAACAGGCCAGAGTTCCTAGAGAAGCAGTGGTGGAGGATGTGGCTAGATTGAAAGATCGCCACTTTGCTGAGCACATTCCTCCCACACCCAAAAAAGACTTTCCAGCTAAGAAATGTAGAGTGTGTTTTCGAATAGGTATCCGGAGGGAGTCTCGAATGTACTGCCCAGATTGTCCTTCAAAGCCTGGGCTGTGTGTCGGTGCTTGTTTTAAGAATTACCACACCCAGAAGAATTTCTGGGAACAACCATGAGTGTAAACTCATGTCTGTTTTGTATTTTCATGTGTTTAGTTTCATGGTTAGCATTTCTGTCATGTTGTTAGTTAGAGCTTTTGTGTTTGTTGTTTTGTAATTCTTTCTACTTAGTTAGGGGTTCCTCTGTTTAAAAAAAAAAATATATATATGATGCCATTGTGTGTGGAGTGGGGCTTGGCTGAGACTGTACATATTGACTTGATGTTGGCTACTGCAACACACTGCCAGCCAAACACCAGTCCACACACTCCCATCAGCTGGTGTGATTGTTGTATCAGGCATGTGGGCGTATGTAAGTGATGGGCCCTTGAGTGGCGCTGTCTGTCGATGTGAGTGTTGTAATGTGCTGGGCCCGTGGCTGGCGGTGTGAATGGCCTTGTGTGTGTCATGTATGAAAGTTGTGTGAATGGACTGTAAAGCGGTTGGTGCCTTGTCGCGGCTTTACAGCTCACGAGCTGTGAGTCATTGGTTCAGTTTTTTGCCTTTCAGTTACTAACAGTGCTTTTCATTTTTGTGAAAGCTCTTGTTAGTAAAATTTGATCCACTGAACCATCACTCACCCTCGTGCCAAATCCAACCAGTATGTGTGGTAAAAATGACCAAACCTGCTCCGCTGTAATCAGGCGTCGCAGCACACCTATGACACGCTAGGTGCCTCAGGTGGGACCCCGATGATGAAGCATGCCACCAACTTGGTTGGTGGGTGAGGGGTCTTTTTCACATAACCTAAGTGTGTTTCTTTTCAAAATTTTAGTGTTTGGCACATCACGGACGTATGTGGGCACATCAAAACGATATATTACAAAACTACCTGTGTTTGGGGGGGGAGAGGGCACCTATGTTTTTGGTCCTGTGTGCGGCCTTCATCTAGGGAAACCTACCAAACCCAGACATTTTTTAAAACTAGACACCCCAAGGAGTCTAGGGAGGAGTGGCTTGCGTGGATCCCCCAACATTTTCTTACCCAGACTCCTCTGTAAACCTCAAAATGTGCTTAAAAAAAGCATATTTTCCTGACTTTTCTTCGTACGATCACCACTCCAGCACAAAATTCCTACTCCCCAGTGTTCCCCTCAGTCTCCCAAATAAAATGACACCTCACGTATGTGGGTCCCCAAAGCAGAGTCAGTCTAAAGATGTATAAAAGAATATGTCCTTATAAACTCGCAGTACTATCCCCTGTATCTCTACAAGTTTTGGGCCTTATTCTGTTGGAGGCACCTGGCCCACCCACACAACTGAGGTATCATTTTTATCAGGAGACTTGGGGGAACGCTGGGTGGAAGGAAATTTGTGGCTCCACTCAGATTCCAGAACTTTCTGTCACCGAAATGTGTGAAAAATGTGTTTTTTTAGCCAAAATTTGAGGTTTGGAAAGGATTCTGGGTAACAGAACCTGGTCAGAGCCCCTCAAGTCACCCCATCTTGGATTCCCCTAGGTCTCTAGTTTTCAGAAATGCACAGGTTTGGTAGGTTTCCCTAGGTGCTGGCTGAGCTACAGGCCAAAAACTACAGGTAGGCACTGTTTTCAATGAAAAAATGTGATGTGTCCACGCTGCGCTTTGGGGCGTTTCCTGTCGCGGGCGCTAGGCCTACCCACACAAGTGAGGTATCATTTTTATCGGGAGACGTGGGGGAACGCTGGGTGGAAGGAAATTTGTGGCCCCTCTCAGATTCCAGAACTTTCTGCCACAGAAATGTGAGGAACATGTGTTTTTTTAGCCAAATTTTGAGGTTTGCAAAGGATTCTGGGTAACAGAACCTGGTCCGAGCCACACAAATCACCCCATCTTGGATTCCCCTAGGTCTCTAGTTTTCAGAAATGCACAGGTTTGGTAGGTTTCCCTAGGTGGCGGCTGAGCTACAGGCCAAAATCTACAGGTAGGCACTTTGCTAAAAACAGGTCTGTTTTCTGTGATGTGTCCACGTTGCGCTTTGGGGCGTTTCCTGTCGCGGGCGCTAGGCCTACCCACACAAGTGAGGTATCATTTTTATCGGGAGACGTGGGGGAACGCTGGGTGGAAGGAAATTTGTGGCTCCTCTCAGATTCCAGAACTTTCTGCCACAGAAATGTGTGGAACATGTGTTTTTTTAGCCAATTTTTGAGCTTTGCAAAGGATTCTGGGTAACAGAACCTGGTCCGAGCCCCGCCAGTCACCCCTCCTTGGATTCCCCTAGGTCTCTAGTTTTCAGAAATGTACAGGTTTGGTAGGTTTCCCTAGGTGCCGGCTGAGCTAGAGGCCAAAATCTACAGGTAGTCACTTCGCAAAAAACACCTCTGTTTTCTTCCAAAATTTTGGTGGTGTCCACGTTGCGCTTTGGGGCGTTTCCTGTCGCGGGCGCTAGGCCTACCCACGCAAGTGAGGTATCATTTTTATCGGGAGACTTGGGGGAACGCTGGGTGGAAGGAAATTTGTGGCTCCTCCCAGATTCCAGAACTTTCTGCCACAGAAATGTGAGGAACATGTGTTTTTTTAGCCAATTTTTGAGCTTTGCAAAGGATTCTGGGTAACAGAACCTGGTCCGAGCCCCGCCAGTCACCCCTCCTTGGATTCCCCTAGGTCTCTAGTTTTCAGAAATGCACAGGTTTGGTAGGTTTCCCTAGGTGGCGGCTGAGCTAGAGGCCAAAATTTACAGGTAGGCACTTTGCTAAAAACAGGTCTGTTTTCTGTGATGTGTCCACGTTGCGCTTTGGGGCGTTTCCTGTCGCGGGCGCTAGGCCTACCCACACAAGTGAGGTATCATTTTTATCGGGAGACGTGGGGGAACGCTGGGTGGAAGGAAATTTGTGGCTCCTCTCGGATTCCAGAACTTTCTGCCACAGAAATGTGAGGAACATGTGTTTTTTTAGCCAATTTTTGAGCTTTGCAAAGGATTCTGGGTAACAGAACCTGGTCCGAGGCCCGCCAGTCACCCCTCCTTGGATTCCCCTAGGTCTCTAGTTTTCAGAAATGTACAGGTTTGGTAGGTTTCCCTAGGTGCCGGCTGAGCTAGAGGCCAAAATCTACAGGTAGTCACTTTGCAAAAAACACCTCTGTTTTCTTCCAAAATTTTGGTGGTGTCCACGTTGCGCTTTGGGGCCTTTCCTGTCGCGGGCGCTAGGCCTACCCACGCAAGTGAGGTATCATTTTTATCGGGAGACTTGGGGGAACGCTGGGTGGAAGGAAATTTGTGGCTCCTCCCAGATTCCAGAACTTTCTGCCACAGAAATGTGAGGAACATGTGTTTTTTTAGCCAATTTTTGAGCTTTGCAAAGGATTCTGGGTAACAGAACCTGGTCCGAGCCCCGCCAGTTACCCCTCCTTGGATTCCCCTAGGTCTCTAGTTTTCAGAAATGCACAGGTTTGGTAGGTTTCCCTAGGTGGCGGCTGAGCTAGAGGCCAAAATCTACAGGTAGGCACTTTGCTAAAAACAGGTCTGTTTTCTGTGATGTGTCCACGTTGCGCTTTGGGGCGTTTCCTGTCGCGGGCGCTAGGCCTACCCACACAAGTGAGGTATCATTTTTATCGGGAGACGTGGGGGAACGCTGGGTGGAAGGAAATTTGTGGCTCCTCTCGGATTCCAGAACTTTCTGCCACAGAAATGTGAGGAACATGTGTTTTTTTAGCCAATTTTTGAGCTTTGCAAAGGATTCTGGGTAACAGAACCTGGTCCGAGCCCCGCCAGTCACCCCTCCTTGGATTCCCCTAGGTCTCTAGTTTTCAGAAATGTACAGGTTTGGTAGGTTTCCCTAGGTGCCGGCTGAGCTAGAGGCCAAAATCTACAGGTAGTCACTTCGCAAAAAACACCTCTGTTTTCTTCCAAAATTTTGGTGGTGTCCACGTTGCGCTTTGGGGCGTTTCCTGTCGCGGGCGCTAGGCCTACCCACGCAAGTGAGGTATCATTTTTATCGGGAGACTTGGGGGAACGCTGGGTGGAAGGAAATTTGTGGCTCCTCCCAGATTCCAGAACTTTCTGCCACAGAAATGTGAGGAACATGTGTTTTTTTAGCCAATTTTTGAGCTTTGCAAAGGATTCTGGGTAACAGAACCTGGTCCGAGCCCCGCCAGTCACCCCTCCTTGGATTCCCCTAGGTCTCTAGTTTTCAGAAATGCACAGGTTTGGTAGGTTTCCCTAGGTGGCGGCTGAGCTAGAGGCCAAAATCTACAGGTAGGCACTTTGCTAAAAACAGGTCTGTTTTCTGTGATGTGTCCACGTTGCGCTTTGGGGCGTTTCCTGTCGCGGGCGCTAGGCCTACCCACACAAGTGAGGTATCATTTTTATCGGGAGACGTGGGGGAACGCTGGGTGGAAGGAAATTTGTGGCTCCTCTCGGATTCCAGAACTTTCTGCCACAGAAATGTGAGGAACATGTGTTTTTTTAGCCAATTGTTGAGCTTTGCAAAGGATTCTGGGTAACAGAACCTGGTCCGAGCCCCGCCAGTCACCCCTCCTTGGATTCCCCTAGGTCTCTAGTTTTCAGAAATGTACAGGTTTGGTAGGTTTCCCTAGGTGCCGGCTGAGCTAGAGGCCAAAATCTACAGGTAGTCACTTCGCAAAAAACACCTCTGTTTTCTTCCAAAATTTTGGTGGTGTCCACGTTGCGCTTTGGGGCGTTTCCTGTCGCGGGCGCTAGGCCTACCCACGCAAGTGAGGTATCATTTTTATCGGGAGACTTGGGGGAACGCTGGGTGGAAGGAAATTTGTGGCTCCTCCCAGATTCCAGAACTTTCTGCCACAGAAATGTGAGGAACATGTGTTTTTTTAGCCAATTTTTGAGATTTGCAAAGGATTCTGGGTAACAGAACCTGGTCCGAGCCCCGCCAGTCACCCCTCCTTGGATTCCCCTAGGTCTCTAGTTTTCAGAAATGCACAGGTTTGGTAGGTTTCCCTAGGTGGCGGCTGAGCTAGAGGCCAAAATCTACAGGTAGGCACTTTGCTAAAAACAGGTCTGTTTTCTGTGATGTGTCCACGTTGCGCTTTGGGGCGTTTCCTGTCGCGGGCGCTAGGCCTACCCACACAAGTGAGGTATCATTTTTATCGGGAGACGTGGGGGAACGCTGGGTGGAAGGAAATTTGTGGCTCCTCTCGGATTCCAGAACTTTCTGCCACAGAAATGTGAGGAACATGTGTTTTTTTAGCCAATTTTTGAGCTTTGCAAAGGATTCTGGGTAACAGAACCTGGTCCGAGCCCCGCCAGTCACCCCTCCTTGGATTCCCCTAGGTCTCTAGTTTTCAGAAATGTACAGGTTTGGTAGGTTTCCCTAGGTGCCGGCTGAGCTAGAGGCCAAAATCTACAGGTAGTCACTTCGCAAAAAACACCTCTGTTTTCTTCCAAAATTTTGGTGGTGTCCACGTTGCGCTTTGGGGCGTTTCCTGTCGCGGGCGCTAGGCCTACCCACGCAAGTGAGGTATCATTTTTATCGGGAGACTTGGGGGAATGCTGGGTGGAAGGAAATTTGTGGCTCCTCCCAGATTCCAGAACTTTCTGCCACAGAAATGTGAGGAACATGTGTTTTTTTAGCCAATTTTTGAGCTTTGCAAAGGATTCTGGGTAACAGAACCTGGTCCGAGCCCCGCCAGTCACCCCTCCTTGGATTCCCCTAGGTCTCTAGTTTTCAGAAATGCACAGGTTTGGTAGGTTTCCCTAGGTGGCGGCTGAGCTAGAGGCCAAAATCTACAGGTAGGCACTTTGCTAAAAACAGGTCTGTTTTCTGTGATGTGTCCACGTTGCGCTTTGGGGCGTTTCCTGTCGCGGGCGCTAGGCCTACCCACACAAGTGAGGTATAATTTTTATCGGGAGACGTGGGGGAACGCTGGGTGGAAGGACATTTGTGGCTCCTCTCAGATTCCAGCACTTTCTGCCACAGAAATGTGAGGAACATGTGTTTTTTTAGCCAATTTTTGAGCTTTGCAAAGGATTCTGGGTAACAGAACCTGGTCCGAGCCCCGCCAGTCACCCCTCCTTGGATTCCCCTAGGTCTCTAGTTTTCAGAAATGTACAGGTTTGGTAGGTTTCCCTAGGTGCCGGCTGAGCTAGAGGCCAAAATCTACAGGTAGTCACTTCGCAAAAAACACCTCTGTTTTCTTCCAAAATTTTGGTGGTGTCCACGTTGCGCTTTGGGGCGTTTCCTGTCGCGGGCGCTAGGCCTACCCACGCAAGTGAGGTATCATTTTTATCGGGAGACTTGGGGGAACACTGGGTGGAAGGAAATTTGTGGCTCCTCTCAGATTCCAGAACTTTCTGCCACAGAAATGTGAGGAACATGTGTTTTTTTAGCCAATTTTTGAGCTTTGCAAAGGATTCTGGGTAACAGAACCTGGTCCGAGCCCCGCCAGTCACCCCTCCTTGGATTCCCCTAGGTCTCTAGTTTTCAGAAATGCACAGGTTTGGTAGGTTTCCCTAGGTGGCGGCTGAGCTAGAGGCCAAAATCTACAGGTAGGCACTTTGCTAAAAACAGGTCTGTTTTCTGTGATGTGTCCACGTTGCGCTTTGGGGCGTTTCCTGTCGCAGGCGCTAGGCCTACCCACACAAGTGAGGTATCATTTTTATCGGGAGACGTGGGGAAACGCTGGGTGGAAGGACATTTGTGGCTCCTCTCAGATTCCAGCACTTTCTGCCACAGAAATGTGAGGAACATGTGTTTTTTTAGCCAATTTTTGAGCTTTGCAAAGGATTCTGGGTAACAGAACCTGGTCCGAGCCACACAAATCACCCCATCTTGGATTCCCCTAGGTCTCTAGTTTTCAGAAATGCACAGATTTGGTAGGTTTCCCTAGGTGGCGGCTGAGCTAGAGGCCAAAATCTACAGGTAGGCACTTTGCTAAAAACAGGTCTGTTTTCTGTGATGTGTCCACATTGCGCTTTGGGGTGTTTCCTGTCGCGGGCGCTAGGCCTACCCACACAAGTGAGGTATCATTTTTATCGGGAGACGTGGGGGAACGCTGGGTGGAAGGAAATTTGTGGCTCCTCTCAGATTCCAGAACTTTCTGCCACAGAAATGTGAGGAACATGTGTTTTTTTAGCCAAATTTTGAGGTTTGCAAAGGATTCTGGGTAACAGAACCTGGTCCGAGCCACACAAATCACCCCATCTTTTATTCCCCTAGGTCTCTAGTTTTCAGAAATGCACAGGTTTGGTAGGTTTCCCTAGGTGGCGGCTGAGCTAGAGGCCAAAATCTACAGGTAGGCACTTTGCTAAAAACAGGTCTGTTTTCTGTGATGTGTCCACGTTGCGCTTTGGGGCGTTTCCTGTCGCGGGCGCTAGGCCTACCCACACAAGTGAGGTATCATTTTTATCGGGAGACTTGGGGGAACATAGAATAGCAAAACAAGTGTTATTGCCCCTTGTCTTTCTCTACATTTTTCCCTTCCAAATGTAAGACAGTGTGTAAAAAAGACGTCTATTTGAGAAATGCCCTGTAATTCACATGCTAGTATGGGCACCCCGGAATTCAGAGATGTGCAAATAACCACTGCTTCTCAACACCTTATCTTGTGCCCATTTTGGAAATACAAAGGTTTTCTTGATAGCTATTTTTTACTCTTTATATTTCAGCAAATGAATTGCTGTATACCCGGCATAGAATGAAAACCCACTGCAGGGTGCAGGTCATTTATTGGCTCTGGGTACCTAGAGTTCTTGATGAACCTACAAGCCCTATATATCCCCGCAACCAGAAGAGTCCAGCAGACGTAACGGTATATTGCTTTCGAAAATCTGACATTGCAGGAAAAAGTTACAGAGTAAAACTTAGAGAAAAATTGATGTTTTTTTCACCTCAATTTCAATATTTTTCTTTTTCAGTTGCTATTTTCTGTAGGAAACCCTTGTAGGATCTACACAAATTACCCCTTGCTGAATTCAGAATTTTGTCTACTTTTCAGAAATGTTGCGGTTTATGGGATCCAGCGTTGGTTTCATGCCCATTTCTGTCACTGACTGGAAGGAGGCTGAAAGCACAAAAAATCGTAAAAATGGGGTATGTCCCAGTAAAATGCCAAAATTGGGTTGAAAAATTGGGTTTTCTGATTCAAGTCTGCCTGTTCCTGAAAGCTGGGAAGCTGGTGATTTTATCACCGCAAACCCTTTGTTGATGCCCTTTTCAGGGAAAAAACCACAAGCCTTCTTCTGCAGCCCATTTTTCCAAATTTTTTTAAAAAAATGAAATTTTCACTGTTTTTTGGCTAATTTCTTGGCCTCCTTCTGGGGAACCCACAAAGTCTGGGTACCTCTAGAATCCCTAGGATGTTGGAAAAAAAGGACGCAAATTTGGCATGGGTAGCTTATGTGAACAAAAAGTTATGAGGGCCTAAGCGCGAACTGCTCCAAATAGCCAAAAAAAGGCTCGGCACAGGAGGGGGAAAAGGCCTGGCAGCGAAGGGGTTAAATACATCACCCGTTCTTGTATGTGGAGGCATGCATAAGCTGTAGATAAAGGTCCACAAAAGGAGCAGAGCATGTAATATCAAGCATGACCCTAAGGATAAGTTGTGCAATGCAATTAGAACATTACATAAATTGAGGGTATAAGGAATGAATTATAACTGTGATAGGCAGATAAAAAACTTTGTATTCCTAGTTTAGTGTATACACCAGTAATTACAAACTACCTGCTACTCTGTCATGTTCAGAAAGAAAACAATACATTTTGTGCGATTTACATCACTTGGTCTTTTATGCAATAATTTCTACCAGAGAAAAAGAAAAACGCTAATACAGCATTTGCCACTCAGATCATTTTAGATATTCCCTATTTGCAGTAGATTAGGCTGAAAACCAGTTTGTGCCATTTTTTTTATTTCATAGTCATGAAACAGAGCATGCATGCGAAGATTCAAACTGGACATTAGGACAATGCTTCTGGCATCGCGTTTGCTATTAAAAAAGGAATGTTTCTATAACCCCATCAAAAATTCTGCTTTCTTTCCTCTCTACTTTCCATGATTGAATTGAAGAGCAGGAAACCCAGCATTGGTTCTTAAAGTTGACAGTCTAACATGTTTTTGAAAGGTACCCCAAAATGAATATCTCAATGATTATTCAGCATTTTTAAAGTGATTCCAGTAAAATCACCTGCATTATAGTTTTGGAAATCTCATAAAGAGCTTCTGAAGAAACCAAAGATTATGAAGGATCTGATAGATGAGTCTGAGCTTTTCTGGAGCAGAGAAATCATTCATGTGGTTACTACTCCAATCTCATAGCAATAAAAATAATTTCCTGGCTCCTGTGAGAAAATAGAAGGCAGAGGCTTCTAAGGCCCTGATTTAGAGTTTGGCGGAGTGGATTACTCTGTCACAAATGTGACAGTTATCCCGTCTGCCACATTACGATCCCATAATAACCTATGGAGATCATAATATGACAGACGGGATATCCATCACGTTTGTGACGGACTGACCCGTCTGCCAAACTCTAACTCAGGCCCTAAGTGTTAAGTCAGAGATTCCACCGTCATCTGCAGAGGACAGAAACAGGGTGCGAAGAAATTAATACTTTTCAGCCAGGGCTGGCATCAACAAAGGAAGAGAGACTACATTGTGTTCATCAAACCCTAATTTCATTCTCTTCCCAGCTCAGTGGTGCAATTTTCTCAGCTGTCACTCTTTGCTGGACAATGTTTAAAACATGTTATGTAATTGAATTTGGCTCTGCACAGTTTTTACCAAATGAACAAACCTTTCGAAAATAACTTCAATGCCTGCCACCAGACCTGAGAAATTAGGTTAGGCTATAACAGTGGTTCCCAACCTGTGGGCCGGGGACCCCTGGGGGTCCGCGAAGCCTCATCAGGGGGTCCGCGGCTGCATAAAAAATGTAATAATATTAGGTCCCAGCTATCAATATTGACTCAGTGGGGGTCCCCCGGTTCCAATAATGATTCAGTGGGAGGTCCCCGGGTTCCAGTATTGATAAAATGGGGGTCCACAGAAGTGAAAAGGTTGGGAACCACTGGGCTATAAAATACATACAAGGAGCAGTCAGACCATAATTGCTGGCCTGTCAGCTTTCTGTGAGACACATAAACATTGCACAAAACACATATGTCTGTTAAACAAATGCCCCAACATGAAAAAGTCTAAAATATCCTCAGACTTAGCCTGATAAAGGGGGTTCTTTGTTTTGTGAGGATGTGAGTGAATCGATCCATTCTTTTAGAAAGTGCCTAATGCAGCCTGGAATGGAGATGTCAAAACCAATTTTAGGAGACACCAGACTTCCATGGCCAGTTACAATATATACACAAACCAATGTTGTAGCAGTGTGGATTAAGTCAGACACTCTTTGTGGTCATCCCTGATTTGTAACCTTTTCCAGTTCCCTATTTTGTTTTTTAGTATTGTAACTGCATTATGGCACTGCTGCTCGGGGCCAGAGAGTATTTACTAGCACCTTAAAAGGTTATTAGTAAAAGTAGTAGTATACAATTGGTTAATTTAAATTTCCTATAAGACCATAATAGATGGCACATAAATTTCACAAGAGGCATGGAACTCAAATGTGATGTAATAATCAAATGCTAATTTTGATAACCTTGGAAAAATTACTTTATAATAATATATTTTGTGCTCTCAAAGCCAGAACTGGCTGAAAACCAGCTCTGGCACTAATCAGACCTGCAGAGGTCAATACATATTTCTGGCTAGAGTTAATGACCCTATCTGCTGGAGGACAATAAGCTGACCTCTGGACCCAGGAAGGCAGGGGAGTTATCAACAACTGACCAGTTAACAGTTATTAGCTATTGGAAGAAGGTGAGAACAGATGGTAGATCAATGTACAGTCTTGACATAACCTCTTTTGACTTGGAGATGTCAAAAGGGGCTGCTCCTTTTCATTCCCTGTGCCATCCTAGACTGGTTAGCAACACCCCCAGCAGAAAGGGAAACCAGTTTGGATCCTGTCAGAGGTGAGGTGACTTTATCTGAATATGGCAGTGGGTATGTTGAATGACAGAGACATAACTGATATAAGAAGGATTTGGCGATCTTAGATTGAGAACGGAAAGCAAAGAGTAGTAATTGCAGCATAAGGGGTGGGCATCAGGTGAGAAATTAGCCAGGATTAAGTAGGAAAAATTCTCCAATCATTGGATAATTCAAGGGATAAGAATTGCACCTCATCATCACCTCCTTAGGCTATTTCTGGACCCTGGAAAACCACATGCAAAGAAAAAGGCCCCACTGGAATAAAGAAAACTCCTGGCATCTACCTGGCATCTTAAGACTTGAAAAGTTATCCAAGAGCCAGGGTGACTGGCCTCTTCTTTTCCTGCTACAGGGACAGAAACAGGAGGACTCCTGACTCTAACAAGGCCCAGCTGACCACAGAGTTCTGTCACATTAAGGGGTCCTGTTAGAAAGTGACCTGGAACAAAGATGTCTGCCCTGAGGACTAAGGGTACAGGAGTGACCAGTAAAAATGTTCCCAGAAGTTGGGGAAAAGTTGGAGAAAAGTGGGATTTAGACATTTTTCTACAGCCAGATGAATGGGACAAGGTTCTAAAGCGTACCCAGGGAGGTAGCACTTAATGTGGACAAGAACCAGTTTTATATTATTCAAAAAATGTTATGTATTGAAAATAGATTCACTGGGAACTTGCAGAAAAGGTATCCAACTTCATGGAGCTCTTCCCATGTACGGCGTTCTTCTTGGCCCCTCCAGATGTTTTTGAGACCCAAAAAAGTGACTAAGGTGGTCATTCTGACTTCAGCTGTCTTTTCTTCTGACTGCCATAATATGAGTACTAAAGGATTTCCACTACAATTTTGGGCGGAAATCCTCCGAAAGTCATGCTGGTGGTTGGAGGCATCTCTGCGCCAAAAGGACTCCACCAGCTGTCCTACGAGCATTAATACGGCCTGGTGGTGTCCTGATGGCGGGGCCCTGCCAGCGGCGGGAGCTCCAGATCTCGTCACCTCAGGGAGGATCACCTTGTCAGACGAGGTAAGTGTCAACCGCAAGGGGAGGGAAGTGGAGTGTGTGGATGTGTGTGAGTGTGTGTATGCGTGCCATGAATGGGGAGGGGAGTGTTTATGCATGCATGAGTGTGTGTGTGTAAATGTGATAATGGTGATGCATGGGTGGGTGGATGTGAATGCTGGGTTGGGGTGCATGTGTGCCTGCATGTAGACAGAGGTGGGGGTTGTGTGTGTATGTATGTTGAGAAAAGGAGGGGGGTGGCAGGATGGAGTGTGCATGCATGTCAATGGGGGTGAATGTAGTGAGTGAGTGTGTGAGTGGGGGTGTTGTGTGTATGTGTGTATGGATTTGAGGGGTGTTGCATGTGTGTGTGTGTGAGTGTAACGGTGTTGTGAGTGCGAGTGAGTGAGTGTCAGGGTGTGCATGTCTGTGGGTGCGTGCATGTATGTGGGGGTGGGGGTAAGTACTGGGATCGGGAGGGGTGGGAGTCACTACTGTGAGCAGGGGGTGAGAGGTCACTACTGGGAGAAGTGGGTGGGGAAGTTTAATGGGGGTTGGGGAAGGTGTGGGGTGAGAATGTTGTAAGAGAAGGGCGTTTTGCACACACATGCAAGATATTTTTCTGGGGAATGAATGCTGCTTCTGTGATAGCTACTAGAGGCCTGATTTTGAGTTGGGGGAGGGGATTACTCCATCCCAAATGTGACAGATATGCTGCCCGCTGTATTACAAGGTCCATTATATCCTATGGAACTTGTAACACAGTGGATGGGATATCGTCACATTTGGGACGGAGTAATCCCCTCCGCCAAGGTCATAATCAGGCCCTAGGTGTTGAGCAGAAATTCTTTAAGAACTGTATTTTGGCCTAGTAAAATTAATAACCCAATTTCTAACAAATGGCCAAAAATGAGATTGTCAAGAAATGTTGAGCACTGTTGACTATGAAAACTGCTGCAGTGGTGCATTAACAATATTAACCCCTTCCCCGCCGTGGACGTAATGGTTACGTCCGTGGGTGTGGCGCTGAGGTGCCACTGACGTAACCATTCCCCTTCCACCCCGACCCCCTTGGACGCCCCAGGGACGTCAGCACACAATCGCGTGCTGACCTCAACAGAGGTCACCTCACATTGAGCTGCTTCCAGCGCGATGCGGAAGAGAAATGAAGAGCATTTCTCTCCCGGTCAGAAGGAGGGGGCCGGCAGAGGCATCAAAGGAAAGGCCTTTCCTTTCCTTTCATGTCTCTGCAAGCATTCTGCTGCCCCTCAGATCAGCCTAATATATTTAGGCCGATTTGCCCCAAGGGGGCCAGAAACCATTAGACACCAGGGATATATTTTATTTGTTTATTTTTTTTTATATATGTGGGGAGCGACCCCTTAGGCAAGGGCCACTCCCCAGGGGGGGAAATATCTTTAGGCCTTTTATAATTAGGACGATCTGCCCCCGGGGGGCAGAAACCTCTAGACACCAGGGATATATATTTGTTTTATTTACTTTATGTATTTATGTATGGGAAGCGCCCCCCCCTTAGGCAAGGGTCGTTCCCATAGGGGGGCAAATTGTATTTAGGCCATTTCTGCCCCCATTGGGGGCAAATCGGCCTATATTTGTTAGGCAAAACCACTAGACACCAGGGATTTTATTTTTTTTGTGCCAATTTCTTGCAAGGGGAGCGACCCGTTAGGCAAGGGTCGCTCCCCTGGGGGAGGGGGGGATTTATTTGAGGCCATTTCTGCTCCCCTTGGGGGCAAATCAGCCTATTCTATTAGGCTGATCTGCTCCCGGGGGGGAAGACACCACTTAGGCACCAGGGATTGAGTTGTGTGTATGTGTGTGTTTTGTACGGGGGGCAACCCTTTGGGCAAGGCTCGCTCCCCATGGGGGCACATTACTGTTGGCCATACCTGCCCCCCTTGGGGGAAGATAGGCCTACTTTTGGAAGGCCCATCTGGCCCCAATGGAGGGGGGGGGGGGGGCAGAAAGCCCACCAGAGACCAGGGAAGATTTTTTTTCAAAATAGGAGGGTAGGGGTATGGCCATACCCCCACCCCAAATAAATGGGGCCAAAGTTGTTCTGCCCACCAGTGCGAAGATAGGGCAATTACCTCTGATCCACACCCCGGGGGGGGGGCAGAAAGTGTACTAGATGCCAGGGAATAAAAAAAAAAAAAATGTGGGGTGGCAGCTACCAACCAGTATGGGCCCTTCCCCAACTGAAGGGGGTAACAGTCTTTCAGCTCCCCCCCACACTAAAACATCTTATCCCACGGCAAGCAAGAGGACATTTGATTATTTTGGGTTTTGGTTTTACATTTGGGCCGTGAGAGCTTGGCTAACTCTCAAAATTGTCCCACTTGGAATGGTGAGGGCTGAACGTTTTGGACTTTGGGACGCTGCCATGTCGGAAAATCCACACTAAATAGGCACTTCTGAAAACTAAACATATCGGTGAGTCCAGGGTGGAGTGCTTCACATGCACCGCACCATTTTCTTACCCACAACATTCTGCAAACCTCCAACTTTGATGGAAATCACACATTTGTCACACATTTTTGTGATGGAATCTTCCGGAATCTGCAGGAATCCACAGAATTCCCCTACCATCCAGCATTGTCTCATCTATCCCGAAAAAAATTCTGCTGCACTTGTCAGACTAAAAATGTTTTTTTTCAAACTGCCCTTTTGGACCTGCTTTGGTTCCCCTCAACTTAGACATGTTTTCGGCTCTTCCCTGTCACAGGCACTTGGCCCACCTACACAAGTGAGGTATCATTTTTACAGAGAGACTGAGGGTAACGTTGGGTGGTAGGAAATTTGTCCCGGTGCCGTGATCCCACACAGAAATGTGGGAAAAATTTGTTTTTTTACCTAAATTTGAGGTTTGCTGAGGATTCTGGATAAGAAAACATTGGGGGATCCACGCAAGTCACACCTCCTTAGACTCCCTCGGGTGTCTAGTTTTCAGAAATGTCTGGGTTTGATTGGTTTCCCTAGATGGCTGCTGAGCCCCGGACCAAAAACGCAGGTACGCACCCTCCACCCCCCACAAAAACAGGTAGTTTTGCATTTGATAATTTTGATGTGTCCAGATAGTGTTTTGGGGCATTTCCTTTCGCGGGCACTAGGCCTGCCGACACAAGTGAGGTACCATTTTTATCGGGAGACTTTGGGGAATGCTGGGTGGAAGGGAATTTGTGGCTCCTCTCAGGTTCCAGAACTTTCTGTCGCCAAAATGTGAGGAAAAAGTGTTTTTTGGGCCAAATTTGGAGGTTTGCAAAGGATTCTGGGTAACAGAACCTGGTGAGAGCCCCACAAGTCACCCCATCTTGGATTCCCCTAGATGTCTAGTTTTAAAAAATGCACAGGTTTCGTAGGTGCCGGCTGAGCTAGAGGCCAAAGTCCACAGCTAGGTACTTTGCAAAAAACAGCTCTGTTTTCTTTGAGAAAATGTGATGTGTCCAGGTTGTGTTTTGGGGCATTTCCTGTCAGGGGCCCTAGGCCTAACCACACAAGTGAGGTACCATTTTATCTGCAGACTTTGGTGAACGCTGGGTGGAAGGAAATTTGTGGCTCCTCTCAGATTCCAGAACTTTCTGTCACCAAAATGAGAGAAAAAAGTGTTTTTTTGGCAAATTTTGAAGTTTGCAAAGGATTCTGGGTAACAGAAGCTGGTGAGAGCCCCACAAGCCACCTCATCTTGGATTCCCCTAGGTGTCTAGTTTTAAAAACTGTGCATGTTTGGTAGGTTACCCTAGGTGGCGGCTGAGCTAGAGGCCAAAATCTACAGCTAAGCACTTTGCAAAAAACACATCAGATTTAAATGTAAAAATGTGCATTGCCTGTCACGAGAATTAGGCCTATCCACGCAAGTGAGGGACCATTTTTATCGGGGGATTTGGGGGAATGCTGGGTAGAAGGAAATTTGAGGCTCCTCTCAGATTCCGGAACTTTCTGTCACCAAAATGTGAGAAAATAGTGGTTTTTTTGGCCAAATTTTGAGGTGTTGGGTAACAGAACCTGGCGAGAGCCCCAGAAGTCACCCCATCTTGGGTTCCACTATGTGTCTAGTTTTCAAAAGTGCACAGGTTTGGTAGCTTTCCCTAGGTGCCGGCTGAGCTACAGGGCAACATCTACAGCTAAGCACTTTGCAAAAAACTCGTCAGATCTCAATGTAAAAATGTGCATTGCCTGTCACGAGAATTATGCCTATCTACGCAAGTGAGGTACCATTTTTATTGGGAGTCTTGGGGGAACACAGAATAGCAAAACAAGTGTTATTGCCCCTTGTCTTTCTCTACATTTTTCCCTTCCAAATGTACGACAGTATGTAAAAAGAATGCCCTGTAATTCACATACTAGTATGGGCACCCCGGCATTTAGAGATGTGCAAATAACCACTGCTTCTCACCACCTTATTTTGTGCCGATTTTGGAAATACAAAGGTTTTCTTGATACCTATTTTTTACTCTTTATATTTCAGCAAATGAATTGCTGTATACTCGGTACAGAATGAAAACCTATTGCAAGGTGCAGCTCATTTATTGGCTCTGGGTACCTAGGGTTCTTGATGAACCTACAAGCCCTATATACCCCTGCAGCCAGAAGAGTCCAGCAGACGTAACAGTATATTGCTTGAAAAAATCTGACATCGCCGGAAAAAGTCAGAGAGTAAAACATGGAGAAAAATTGCTATTTTTTTCACCAAAATTTCAAATTTTTTTTTTTCCAGCTGTTAATTTCTGTAGGAAACCCTTGTAGGATGTACACAAATTACCCCCTGCTGAATTCAGACTTTTGTCTACTTTTAAGAAATGTTTAGCTTTCTGTGATCCAGCATTAGTTTTATACCCATTTCTGTCACTAACTGGAAGGAGGTTGAAAATACAAAAATAGTAGGGGTATGTCCAAGTAAAATGCCAAAATTGTGTTGCAAAATGTGTTTTTCTGATTCAAGTCTGCCTGTTCCTGAAAGCTGGGAAGATGGGGATTTTAGCACCGCCAACCCTTTGTTGATGCCATTTTCAGGGACTTCTTCTGCAGCCCTTTTTCCCCATTTTTTGGAAAAAAAAGAAATCTTCGCTCTATTTTGCCTAATTTCTTGGTCTCTTCCAGGGGAACCCACAAAGTCTGCTTACTAGGATGTTGAAAATAAAGGACACAAATTTGGCGTGGGCAGCTTATGTAGACAAAAAGTCATGATTGCCTAAGCGCGCCCTGCCCCAAATAGCCAAAAAAAGGCCTGGCACCTGAGGGGGAAAAGTCCTGGCAGTGAAGGGATTAAACACACACATCTTTATATACACTTAAAAAACACATAATAAAGGAAGAGCAATACATCTAAAGCTATACTTTGGACAAAAGTTAATTTATATGAAGGCAAATGGCCTTCTTTTTTTGTAGAAGCCTATCAGAGATATACAAATAAAACATCAGGAATAAAATACACCTCTCAAAGGGCCAGATGTAGGTAGAAATGAGATTGCGACTCGCAAATTGCGAGTTGGAGCGACTCGCAATTTGCTACTCGCAATACGATATGCAGAATGGTGTCCCTGACACCATCTGCGAATCGCAAGGGGGTCGCAACGACCCACCTCATTAATATTAATGAGGTGGGTCGCAATTTGCGACCCCCTTGCGATTCCCTGCACTCACAGGGATGGTGGCCTGCTGGAGACAGAAGACCACCATGTCTGTGACTGTTTTTTCAATAAAGCAGTTTTTTTTTTTGGTATTGCAGCCCATTTTCCTTAAAGGAAAACGAGTTGCAATACACTTGTGAAAATGAAACCATTTGGTTTCATTTTTTCAGAGTAGGCAGTGGTCCATAGGACCACTGCCTACTCTGAAAAAATATTTCTAAAGCCATTCACAAAGGGGAAGGGGTCTCCTGGGGACCCCTTCCCTTTTGTGAATGGGTTAGCACCCACTTCACATGTGTGCTAACTGCGAATTGCTTTGCGACCGCGTTCGCGGTCACAAAGCAATTCTGCATAGCGATACGAATCGCAAATAGGAAGGGGAACACCCCTTCCTATTTGCGAGTCACATTCCCATTTTGTGAGTCGGTACCGACTTGCAAAATGGGAATGTGCATCGCGGTGCGCGTTTTGCATGGCGCAAACTGCGAATTTCGCAGTTTGCGCCATGCAAAACGTTTCCTACATCTGGCCCTAAGAGTCTGCATTTTTCAAACAGTCGACACTGGTCAAAGAGCAGTGGAATTTTTGGCTCCAGTTTTCCATCTCTGCAAACTCATTTCCCATGTAATTTCACATCTCCTTTCTCGGTTAATGCAAAGAGGCAAATAAATGCCCCCTCTTAGAAAGACGGGCCGAGAAGATGAACGGACAATATTTAAATATGGAATCCCTTCTGCATTTGATTTCTGAGTACATCTGTGATTGCTCTTTGCCAAATAACTTGGTACAAAGTAGATACGCCAACATTGTGAATTATTTCAAATTTTGCAAACCTATTTACAGACCTGGATGCCCACAGTTGTTCAAATGTGAGCGTACATGCGCTAAAAAACATAGGAGTTTGATCTTTTTTTAAATACTGTGTCAGAAGAAATGGGTGATTTAATTATCTGTTAACTTCTTGGGAATGCTTTCGAGTTTTTAAGAAATACAATGCATTTCATTCCTTCAACATGGCATTCAGTCTAAAAGTGCTTACACTTGGGTCAGGGCAGACATTAGGGGACCTGTGGGCCTATTTCCATAGTTCCATGGAATGGGCACACAGGTGCCCTTCCCTAGCCCCAGGGACACCTCCACTCACACCAGAGGGATACCAGAGAATGGGCGGGAGCATTACGGATAAGTAAGGTAAGTACAGGTAAGTATTTACCATTTATTTTTAAAAGTGCCATGGGGGGCCTAATCTGGGCCTCACTACATGGCACTGGGCCCAATGGCCATATCCAGGGGGCTATGTCCCCTGGGCATGGCCATTGGGGTGGTGGGCATGGCTACTGTCTATACTGAGACAGGAGCATTGTCCATTGGGGTTTTACGTAAAAATATTACGCTAGTCTGGTTAGAGGCATTTCTGTGCCTCTGAGCAGACTAGCGTCATCCTTTGACGCACAACCTCCTGTTCCCCCTACACCTCCCCCACCCGGCTAGTGTCCTTTTACATGACGCTAGACAGGCTTTACCACCGGCTACCATCATTCCATAAATATGACGTCCGCCCGGTGTCTTGGAATGGCGCTAGCCGGTGGACAACTTTTTCATGCAAAACTGCGTCAGTTCAGTTTTGCGTGAAAAAGTATAAATCTGGGCCTTAATGCAAAGCCAAGGTATCAAACACAGCAAACTGTCTTTAATGGAGCTGAATGCAGGCACAAGTAAATTTGAGTTAAAAGATCAACACAGTGAACGTAGATCAACATAAAAAACTGTATTAGAGTAAGGTAATAGGAAAGTACATCTGAAAGCACAGGAAAGTACATTTACTGGTAGTGGGTATATGGTAGTCCTATATGTGGACCCAGACATATTTTGGGTAAATGATGTGCATCTGAACAATCCTTTCTCTACATTGCTATAAGATACTTTGGGGAGCTGGGGGAGTGCTCCAGGAAGGATAAGACAACCATGTTCTTTGTTTTTCTTGTCACCTTTTTTGATGGCCATGCTGTGGTGGCCTATTTTGTAGCCAGTGTGTGTGTTTTTGTCTTAGGATGCCATTTTGTCTTCGAGCTCCATTCCTCCCTGTTTACTTACTATGCAGCAATAACCATTTTGTGTAGCTGTGTGTGTGGTAGCCATTTTGTCTTTGCTTGCTATGCCTCCTTCTTTGTTGGTCATGAGACAACCACCATTTTGTGGAGCTAGTGACTGTGTATGTGGCCATTTTGTCTTTGTTTTTCATTCATTGCTGGCCATGTGGTGGATGAACTAGCTACCACCATTCTGTGCACCAGTTAGTGTTTCAATCATTTTATTCCACTTTTAAAAGCATTTTCTATGAACAATGGTAGAAAACATGCACAAAACTAGGTTACCCATAACTACTGAATTAATGTATTAAATGTTTGCCTGCTCACCACATCTCATAGGTGTCCTCATGGGCCCTGGAGGGACATCAGCAACTATTTAATGAATGTATTTGATTTTGTCTGCCCCTGCCTTCCTTACAGTCATCTTGGGTGTGGTGAGGCACTAGCAATTATACATTATATTAATTAATTTATTGAGCTTTGTCTGCCCCCTTCTATAGGGTCTCTATGGGCGCTGAATGGGCACCTGGAAAGATTTAATTACTTTATTAGAATTTTACCCACCCTCCCCACCTCTCATTGGTTCCCCATCGTTGCTGGAGGTACACCAGCGATAGTCAAAGTAATTTATTTAAGTTTTGCCTGTTGCCCCCGTCTCTAAGAGGGTCCTTATGGATCCCGAAGGGGCTTCAGCAATTATTTAATTTCTTTATTCAATTTTTGTCTGACTTCTCATGCCTCGCATTGGGACCTTTCCTGTGTAAAAAATAGTTCGTTTATGCATGGGTACACTACTCTTAAGCATTTGTGATAATGATGACTTGTATTAGAATGGCTAGATTGCCCAAACCTCAATAACTTACAGCTTCATTTTCATTGCCTGACGTTGCAAAATACATCATGTCATGCACAACACTAAGACAGAGAGTAGTTTGTGAACTAGCTGACACTGACACCACCATCCTCTGCTAAGTACCTCTGCTTGCACTAAGTTCTAACCCATAAAAAAAGTAAAGAAGATGACCCCTGAAAAAGGAGTATCCTGCCAAGAAAGGGGCTGGTAAGGAGAAGAAGATGCTTGTTGTGAGTGTCACCCTCCTCATTTTTTCCAGAACGGTGTTATATCTGTTGCAACTTTCCCTGGGCAGGAAGGGAATGGGAAGAGAAAAACCCCTGGATCAATTGCTGCACCACCAAAATGAAAGTCCATGTCTCCTAGCTCTACAGTGATTGTGATCATGTAAAGCAGTGAGTCTGAAATTGAATTGTTCCAATAACAAACTGAATCTTCACAGGAAAGACAACAAAAGGAACGTGATTTTCCGGAAGTTGAAGCAGAGCAGGAAGTTGAGCTTGCTGCAGAGGAAGGTACTGTTATGACTTCTCTTCAACCGGACACATCAGCTTCTTGATCTTCATTAGTAAAAGAAAGAGCTCTCCCCCATACTCTCCAAGCCTCTTTTCCGATGATCTGGATTTAAATTGGAACCCAACTGAGACCTCCCAGGGGCAACAAGGTGACAAGGGAGGTACCCGAAAGCTTTGGAAGAGAGAAGGATGATGATGAGACAATGGATTTTACCATGGCCAGTAACGTAGATGAAATGCAGCTCACTTCCATTCCACTTGCTCTTAGTCATATAACTCCATGAACACCGCCTGCTTCTATTTTTTTGAGGCTCCATAAATTCACAGCCTGCTGTAAATAAAAGCCAGCACATCCTACTAATTCTCTACATCGACATATTCTACAGGTTTCGGCACCAGAAGAAAGCTTTCCTCCCAGTTGGGGACTTCTTTAAACTCTGGTCACATGAGGAGCACAGCATGTTCATTTAAAAAAAAAGTTTTTTTCTGGTAAGCCAGGTGGACTATATGGTATAGGGCGCCAACTGAACCAACTGAAAATTCAACATGCAATTGTGTTGGCATAGTACCTCAAAAATATAGTTGGTGGTGGTGAAAGAGAAGTATAAGTTCAAATGATAAAAGGAGATGGTGGTGAGGGAGCAGAGGATATCAGCATCATGCAAAGCAGTCATGTGACTGTCACTCGTAGTACGCAGTCATCACCCATGGGAATACCAGAATGGCACAAGGGACAGAGAAATACAGTCACCCCAAAACACCTTAGCAGCCTACATGCTCCATTTAGACACCAGTGAAAGTATGCTAAAGAAAACTGTCACAACAACCACTAAGGTTATATTCACCAAACAGTTGCTTTACCACCAAACCCATAAGAAAGTCCATGTACACAATGGGAAACTGGCCAGAATGTTAGCACTTGACCTCCTCCCTTTTTACTCTGTGTAAAGAGAGGGGTTTCTTGATTGTGTGGAGTCTTGCTGCCCAAAACAGAAGGTTCCAAGCCAGATCCATATTTCCATTGTACACAGTCAAGTGCTGCAATTGGTTGGTCAAGGTATGAAGCAGAGCCAGATTCAGTCCATCCACCTTACAACAGACAGTGGACCAGCGGTCAAGCAACAGATTACATGTGCATCACTGCACACTGGACACTGTTCAAGAGAGTGAAGAAGCAGCTAACTGCTGGTCTCACCGTTGATTAGGGCATCTAAAGACATACCACAGTTGTGAAGTTCGCAATGGAGAACTCACATACAGCTGTGAACATCCTCAGTGAATTTAATACTGAAGCCTACAAATGGCCTTAACCCAGAGGACTCATCATTGGATTTGTCGCAACTGGCAATAGTAGTAATATTGTCAAAACAATAGCTGTTAAAGGATACATTAGAGTCCTGTGTTTAGAGCATTGCATAGACCTAAATATGCAGGACTCCCTCGAAAAAGAAGACACAGTCAACAATATACTGGTCACCTGCTGAGTCATTTTGTTCAAATCAGCAAGCAGCTGAGGATCATTTAGCATATTAATACAGCACATGTACCTGTAAAGACTCTCATACAGGAGGTGCCAAACTTTTGGAAGTCAACGTATTAAATTCTGCAGCACCTGTATGAGCAGTACAGGCCTATCGATGATTATGTTGTTCAAAGGAGAGTGGATGCAACTGCCTAATTCATGATGATGGAGGTAGACTAATTGGGGTTAGTGGAAATCTTGATCCAAATGCTACTCCTTTTTGAGATTATGACATGGGAAGTAAGCAAGAGAGTACGATCAGCCAAGCAATCCAGTTGTTGCCCCTGCTGCAGGAACATTTACAAAAGGTTGAGCCAACATTCAGCAATGTTAATTAAAGATCATCTGCCTTGATCAACAGATTAAGCATTCACTTAAACACCAATCAAGGGCTGCAAAAAGAGATTGTGTCCTTCCAAGAGTACATCTGTGCCACAATACTGGATTTATAGTACAAAAAAGAACTGGTCAGTTTCATTCCTTTCTCAGAATTGGAAGTTTCAATTTGCAAATCTGGTATCGTCAGGGAAGCAGGTAATCTAGAAGACAAATGACAGCAGTTTCAAGGCGAAGGCATAATTGAAATATAACCTTCAACCCCTAGAAAGATCAGTGCTTTTAGCTCTCAACAGCAATCAACACCATCACCTAGAACTAAACACACAGCTTCAAGTTTAATGCCAACCTGTGCAGTGGTTAGTTTCACATGGCAGAAATTAAATAAACGTATGCCCTTGGGTAGCTATGACTTGCACTCTCGTCCTGCATTGCTAATTACCCCACAAATTACAGAGCTCATGACATCTTTGATAACATCATTGATATTATCAATTGAATATTGCAGCACAAGTTTTCATGAACTGCAGAATTTCTATGGTTTTGTATGAGTAAATTCAGAACCTGACTATAACGTCCCTGTAACCTTTCTTTTTTTCAAGGAATTTTTAAGTTTAAAAAAATGTTATTTCTTAACTATAACATTCCTGTAACCTGTACTTTTTCAGGGAATTTCTACACATTTTTAAACGTAAAGAAATTTTCATTACTATACGTTAATCCAACCACCACTGCGCAAGGTCACATCAACCCCTCTCCCCAGGCCAATTACAGCCCCGGGGACCGTATTCCTCAGAGCCCAGCCTAAACATTAAGGTGCAGCTTTAAGAAAAGTGGCGCTTCATTACATTTTGTGCGCCACATTGGCCCACCATAACGCCACCATGTGTGTGCCATATTAATGATACAGTGCACCATGTCACATGCTAGGATTAATATTGTCATAATTTCTGATGCTATTGTGGTACTTTGTAGGATTAGCACCAAAGCTTTTGGCGCTGATCCTGCAAAGTACATAGAGGCCCATTATAAACAATGGTGTGCCTCAATTTAATGCCTGCACTGAGCAGGTGTTAAAAATTACAAGAAAAATGGCGCAGTGGATTCCACTGCAACATCTTTCTGGGCCTCCTAATGGAGGAACCCCCCATGCATACATTATGCTTGGCGAAGGCATAATGTAGTGCAAGGGTTTACAAAGTGGCGCATTGCGGGCATTGCACCACTTTGTAATTTTGCTGTGGCGTTTTTGCCAAATTAACGCCACATCAGCATAAAAAAAATGAGGCTAATGTGGCGCTAGGCCCATCTTAAATTTGGGCCTTGATTTTTTTTGGGGGGGCTGTGTGGCCCCACCTCCCAGGCTGATTTTGGCCCCAGAGATGCCATTCCCCAAGGCCTAGCCTAATTCTTTTTTTTTTTTAGGGAGGGGTCCGCATGGCCTCCCCTCCCAGGCTGATCCAATCCCCCATAGTACTGCCTAATTATTTTTTTCGGGGGGCAGGAAGGCTGTGTGGCCACTCTCCCCAGGACCAATCTCAGCCCCAGGAATACCATCCCCCGGGCCCTGATCCTGTGACCTGGGTACCCCAGAGCCTGAATGCACCCATGGGCACAGCTGGCTCCCCTCTCCTGTGGTAGTCAGCATTGCTCTCACAGAGAGGGAGTTGCCAAAGCAGCACCTTCTCTGTGAGAGCAATTGTTTCCTCTCTTTCCCTGCCTGCATCACCGTGGGCAGGGAAACAAAGGAAATCTCTCCTCACAGCAAGGCAAAGCTGTTTGACAGCTCTCCCTCACTCCAACAAGAGTGTTTGCTGTGACTTGGTGACAGCTGTCAAAGCTACTGCCAAGCCACAGCAAATAGCTAAGTCCTGGGGTTGGCAAGGCCCGGACCTGGGTAGTGGTGGTCCCCAGAGCCATCTGTTTCTCCTTGAGGGAAGCCATGCAGCTCTCCTCCAATGTAAATAGCCCCAGGGAGATGGTGGTCCTTGGAGCTGCCAGGTACAAAACGGAACCCCTTTTCTTGTTTAATGTTTGCCCCAGGGAGGTGGTCGTTCCCAGGGATGAAGGGAGGCCACGTGACCCTTTGCATACAATTACAGAGATGCCCCAAGAAGGTGGTGGCCCCTGGGGCTGATGTGGGGGGTACACAGCCCCCGCATACAATTACAGAAATGCCCTGGGGAGGTGGCAGGCCATGGGTCTGTGGAAGGGGGCCACACAGCCACCTGCATAATATTACAGACATGCCCTGGGGAGGTGGCAGTCTCCAGGGCTGTGCAAATCCCATGAGGGGGGCCCTCTGCGCTCAGTATTTATCACATGACCCCAGATCCTTACCCAACCGGGGCCTTAAAAAAAATAAAAAAAAGTGTGGGAGCCCACACTTGTTTCTTTAATTTTCTTTTTGCTGCAAATTTGCAAATTCCACAAATTTGCAGCAAACAAAATTTAAGCTGGGAGCTGCTTTTAATACCAATGTTTTCATCATTACAACAAAAAAGTTATTTTTTGCACTGGCGGGGTCCCTCTGGTCCACCACCAGAGCTGAGGGGTCAGGCTGACACTACCCTGGCACCCTTTCTTTTTACACTTTTTTTGAGGGACTCGGCTGAAGCGGAGTCCCGAGATGGCCACCAATACTTCCTGGTTGAAGTGTTGGCAGCCAATCAGAGTTGTGTATTTCCCTGCACACGCTGGTAATTATTCATGAAGCCTGCAGGGAGTATACGCGGCCCTAGGTATACACATTTATTTTCCCTTTAACAATTCCAAAACTGCTGGGTGGATTTACCCCAAATAAGCCAAATCCTAATCTGCGTACCGAAAGCGAACTTTCTGCCAAATGTGGTGTAATTCCATCCAGTTGGTCGGGCTGTAGTCATGTCTAAAGGTCCTATAGGAATTAACATGGGAAACACAACTTCCTTGACACCCCCCTTTTCTCAGTTCATGCTTGACGGAGCACCCCAAAACTTTCCATGGGCAACATGAATCACGGGGCACTGTTTTTGGTAAATTGTTTGAAGATTCGTCAAATGGTGCTAAAGATATAGGCAAGTCAGGAAACATGGTCCTAAGTGACTGCCACTAGGTAGTGTATATATATATATATATATATATATATATATATATATATATATACGGAAATGCACAGCTCTGATTGGCTGCCAACACTTCAACCAGGAAGTGATGGCAGCAAACACAACAAAAAGAAAAAGGGGCCAGGGTAAAGTCACCCTGACACCTTAGCTCTGGTGCTGGGGTCAAAATATAACTTTCTTTTGCAATGATGAAAACATTGCTATTAAAAGCAGCTCTCTGCTTGGGAGGAGCAATGATGGCTTCCACAGGACGTGGGGAGCCGGCTAGGACCACGAGGGCCTTGAGGCTCTCCCCGCGGTCCTGTCACTCTCTCTCTCTCTCTTCCATCCCATAGTGGCATGGGAGAGAGAGAGAGATTGTCATTGCAATGGTCTCTCCTCACAATGACTTCAAAGAGTAAGACTAGCAAGATGTTTGGGACGAATGTTATAATTACATTTGGATGCAGAGCGGAATAGGGTCAATTCTGGTCTAATGGTCACGGTCTTGTGTTATCACTTAATAGGCTGAAGGATCAAATCCTAGCATTGCTTCGCACTGTGTTTGTTTATCTACTAGTGTTTTGACTATTAAACCTTCCGAGGGATGGAACAGTCACATTTCCTTCTAATCATCTGCGTGGGATTGGCTGTCATATGTATGTTAGGGAGTATCACAGTAAGCAGTCACCTGTGGCCTGAAGGTTAAGGTCACAGACCTCCCCACTGAAAGTTAAGGGTTCTACTCCAGAGGTGCCTGTAGTCACTGTCATTCTTTAATTTATTTTAAACTCCAAAAGTCTAAGGTTCATACTGAAAGGTGATCTCACTCTTTTTAATTGACAAATACATTTTTCTTTTCAATTTGTCCAGAAATATCTCATTCTAAGTATATAATTCATCAAAGCCTAAAAACTCTATCTTTCTCCTTCTCACTCTTTCCCTCTCTCTCTCTTTCTCCCACTCACACCTCCACTCAAACCTTTATGTATCCTCTCACAGACCCACTCAGACACTCATGCATCCATTCACAGAACCACTCAGATACTCATGCACCCACTCACAGCTGCACTCAGGCCCTCATGCACCCACTCACAGTTCCATTCAGACTCTCACACACCCACTCACAAACCCACTCACAAACCCACTGAAACCCTCAGGCACCCACTCACAAACACACACAGACATTGACACACCCACTCACAGACCCAATAAGACACTGATGCACCCTCTTTCACAGCCAGACAGACACTCTCACAGGCAATCTCACACCCAGATACACCCTGTCACACCTATTCTCACACCCAGAGAGACAGGCTGTGGCCAACTCCTGATGTGCACTGCCAAAGGCTGTGTACAGTGTGAGGTTGGGTAGTTAGGGGGGTTGGTCGCAGCATCTGGCTGAAGGCCAGGCCCTGCAGCCAACTCCTGTAGTGAATGGCTAAAGGCCTGTGCAGTGCAGGTTTGGATGGTTATAGGAGATGGCTGCAGGTCCTGCTGCCAACCCATGTTGTGCATGGCCAAAGGTCGTGCACAGCATGGGGTTAGGTTGTTATAGAGGTTGGCCACAGACTGTGCACGGCAGTGGTTGGATTAACATGTAACATGGAAAATTACTTTACTTGAAAAAAAACATAGAAATTCACTGAAAAAAGCAAAGGTTACAGGGACTTCATAGTTGGGAATTAAAATTAAAAAAACATAGCAATTTACTTAGAAAAACCAAAGGTTACAGGGATGTTATAGTTAGGCTCACATTTTAAACATAGAAAACCATAGAAATTAAACCAGTTCTGGTGATCTTCACACGTAATAGGTATTTTAAGATAATGGTATGCTCTGTACCGTTGCAGTACATTCGCTATTTCATATGTGTTGAATGTGTATGTTGTAGAGTCTTCCCTCAGGAAAGGTGACCCAGGAATAGAATGCTTGTGTTTGGTAACCTTCATTTGCTTCCACTATGAAGGTAACATCCCTGCCTTTATCTTTTAAGCCATGAGCTATTAGATGTAGTGTTAATGCATGTCTAGCATTTTCTGGAATGTCTATGGCATTAGCCGTTTTTGATAATGGGTAAAGAGAAGGAAAACCAAATAGGGAGAAGGTCCTTTTAAGAGTTCAAGCTTGAACAATCTACAGCATAGTTAGGGGCTCCCTGTAGAGCTGATGAGGATTACCCCCAGGACCACAAACATCTCCATGTAGTGGTACTTGGGTACCTGTTGTGTGTGAGACAGGGATATTTAGGATATCCATAAATTAGTGCCAAAACACCTTTGTTGGTGGCGCCATGTCGTATCAGGTTCAGGGATGACAGCACATTTGTTTGTAGATGGACAAGGCCAATCCTACAACAAGTCGCAACTGTCAGCACAATCCTTCCAGCTCACAAGCAGTACCTCACTAAAACCTCAAACAGTAAAAGGTGATTTCTGGCAGACTTGACTCTAGAGTGCGACTTCTCAGGTGAGTCATGGTGGAACGGAGATTACCCTTTTCTCACATTAATAATACATCTCAGTCACACACAGGCAATAAAGGAGAAGCAGATGAGTTTGTAACAGATTTATTAAAAAGACTGCAATCTACTGTAAAATGCATGAGCTGCAATGATTAGGATAAAGAACAATGCAAGAAGCAGAATTGTAAAGATGTGAGTCGTGAACACAAAGACCCCCACCATCTTGCAATGAACATGAAATGTAAAATATCCCTAAAACCCTAACAGGGAGAACCTAATCTCTAACCTAACGAGAGCTAGGTGTGATAAATCTAATCTGCTGGTACCAGGTCCATGAGAAGCACCCCCAACCCTTGTTACCTTGGAATGAGGTCTCTAGATCAGACTCAGTGGGAACACGAAGGCTGGGTCTGCATCAAAACGACATGCAGCATTGATGGTTTCAATAGCATCTGGTAGAAATCCCTCTGATAACCTTGTCAGCATGAGATGTATTTATACAGATCTTGTAGGACTCCTGACACAGGTAAATAGATAAGGAGGCATTCTTGAGGCAGCAATTAACTAAGCAATTCCCTCCAAAAGTACATTATGTTCCTGTCACACATACATGGGCACCTTGGGACATAGGAGGAGTCGGCCCTGGGAAGTGGTGGTCCCCAGGACCATTAGTGGCTCCTTGAGGGGTCTGTGTGCCCCCCCTCCATTGTAGAAGAAGCCCTGGGGAGGTGGTAGAACCTTGGGCCTGGTTGTCCAAAACAGACCCCATTCACTTTTTGTATTATAGCCCCAGGAATATGGTGGTCCCTGGGAGTGCGGGGGCACACAGCACCCTGCACAGATTATGAGGAATGTCCCAGTGAGGGGGTGGTCCCCGAGGATGCAGGGGTGCTGTGTGGCTCCCCACACACATTTTGATGTATACCCTGGGGAGGTGGTCCACATCAAAATGTGGGAATGTGGGGCTGTGGGGGGGTTCAGCCCCCATATATAATATGATGAATGCCCCAGGAAAGTGGTGGCTCCTCGCATCCCATAAACTTGAAGCCCAAGGGAGGTGGTGGTTCCTGGTGCTGTTTGGAAGGCCAACAGGCCTCCCCCACACAAATACAACATTTTGCCCCAGAGAGGTGGTGGTCCCTAAGGCTACGGGAGGGGGGGCAGGGTGCTCTTCCCCATTACATATAAACAATGCCCCTGGGACTTAGCCCACCCGGGGGCTTAAAAAAGGCAAAAGCACGGCAGCCCGCACTTCGCTTCTTTTTTACATTTTTACCACGGATTCGTGACCCTGTCGCGATTCCACATCAAAAATGTTTTTAAAAAATGCTTTTAGCCCTAGGGGTGGGGGCCCTTTGGGACCCTAGCACCAGAGCTAAGTGGTCAGGGTGTCCTAACCTGGCCCCTTTTGTTTTTTTAAATTATTTTTTGTGGTACTCGGCTGAAGCCGAGTCCCAACGTGTCTGATAACATTACCTTGTTGAAGTGTTATCAGCCAATCAGATCTCAGCACGAGATCGGGTGGGGGGGGTGAATCCTTTGCATCCCTATAAATGCAAATTTGTATTTCTTTTAATCTCTCAAACACTACTGAATGGATTTGCACCAAATAACAAAAATGGCTCTTTTGTGATGAAGAGCTAGCTTTCTGCCAAATTTGGTGTAATTCGATCCAGTGGTTTTGGCGCTGTCGCTGTTTAAAATCCCTATGGAAAAATTAATTGGGAAAACACGTTTTGGGACCTCCCTTTTTCTCTGCCCCTGCTTGATGAATCACTCTGAAACTTTCCAGACAGCAGCTAAAGTGAGCGTTGCGTTCACTTGGAAAATTGGGTGAAGATTCATCAAACGGTGCCAAAATTATTAGCAAAACAAAAAATGCTCTTTCAATAAAAACTAGAAACTTGGTCCTAACTATAACTATTTATATTTCTCTTTCACTAAAAAAACAAAGGTTAAAGGAACTTTATAGTTGAATATGGTAAGGATTTCTTACTGCAATTTCCTAGTTATTGTTATCTCAAATAACTGTAACTAGTGTTCTAAAGTAACTATAACTTGCAGCCCTCCATGTAGTCTTGTCATTAATGATGTAATCTCAGATTTTACAGGCATGTTATCAATGATTTCATTGAACATATCATGAGTGATGTAATATGGGAGGTCATTAACACCGCATGGCAAAGGCACGAGTTATAGACACAGTACAACAGTGTCACTATAGCTAAAAACGCAAAAGTTAAAAATGTGATTTCTAATTTCATGCGAATTTCCCTGATTAGTAAAGATTCCAAAATATATATGTCAACTTTGGCTAGTCATCTCAATAAATTAATATTAAAACCATATATTCTAAATAAAATGTTTTTTTATATTTGAAAACCTACATCATCAGACTAAAAATCTAAATAATGCCATTGCCTTAGTCAATGAGTAGTAGGGTCATCGTAGAGCTCTGCCAGTAGTAGTCCCAAATATGCTGACTAAGTAGTTTGGACTTATTTACCGGTCATCCTGATTAATGAGGCTATGAGCCACAGGGTAAATATATTTATTTTACATAGAATCAATACCCACATGCTCTATATACTATATAAGGTGTGAAAACTCAATACTTATTTGTACGTCCCAAATTGCTTGCCACTGATATCGCCCCAGTGTGCAAAATAAGACAAGATCTTCTTTGGGGGATATTCTGGTTGTTCCTCAGAAGAAAAAAAAAAAGAAGTTCCTTCATTTTAATGATTAGAATCATTATTGCAATATTATTTTTCAGTTTTGATTATTTATTGCCTCAAATTTGTCCCTCCATCTCACTCATTCCCGGTATAATGACAACTACACACATTGATAGAATGTATGGCATCGGAAATGAGCTGGATGGTTGGACTCATCGTGGTCCCACGAGATTTTCTTTGGACACCTTTTTAATTTGAGATGCTAGAGAGCACGGACAGCAGTTTTGAAAACTAGAATTCATCATTTGGAAACAGCATTGAAAATGTGAGGAGACGAACAATAGTGTCATGCACATTCAGAATAAATACAGAAGACACCAAACAAATGTGTTCATAACACATTGGCCTGTGGTATTTATCTGTACTTTTTTGGAATCAATTCAGGCCCTGAATACAAACAATAAATGAACGATCGATTAATTTTGAATTAACTATTATTTATTCTTGAGTACCAACCAGATTAGCACCCACAGAACCCGTTTCCCTATAAATAAATGGTAGCTTTGCGTGTGGGAGCAGAACTAGGAGAAATGCCCTTTAAATCCCCTACTTTGTGCAATATTCACATCATTAAGATAAGCACTTGCAAATGAAAATAATCCCTAAACATCTAAAACTGATAGCCAAACATTATTTTCGGTGTGGCTGAATTAATTGTAAACTACACATAGCGACAGAAACTTCCAAATAATAGAGGATCTAATTAAAGAGAAATTTAGGTTGTTTGGTTGTCCTGAAAATAGTGCGTCAGTCCGGCTTTTTTTTGTTCGTTTTCAAATCCTGCACACTTGAACATATTAACATCTAACATTATATTGGTCATTGCAATTAGCAACCCGTTGAAGGTTAAGCTTAATTCACTTGGGTAACTCATGTGTGGGCATAACCGTTTTCTTTAATTCATCTGGCCCTATTCCTACAAGTATTGATCCTTCAGCACACTTTATCTGTATTCGTTAAGTACACTTCATCTTTATTCATGTAACATTTTTCTATGTTCACCTTTAAAATGTATTTAAAAACAAATAGGAGTTCGTGCATGTCAAGGTTTTAGCTAGAGTGACCTAAATTAGAGGGTGGTGGTGGCTCTGAAATTTTGAATTGAATCAGTAGGCTACAGTAAGTAAGGACATGCGGAGGTGGTTATTGTTTTTTGGGGGGAAGTCAGTCCATTCATGGCAGATGTGATGAAGCATTGGTAGGCCTGCCATATGAATTCAGTCACGCTGGATAAGTCTCACCTCTAATAGGCAACTATGCTGTGATTAGTTTCCAAATATTGATGTAGGTGCTTGTAGGCTCAGAAGTAGTGACCAACTGGGGTAAAATGTTTCTTTTATCTCAGTAGAGATCTCTAAATCCTGAGGATGAACACTTAAATATATTTGTACTTAGATTAGTTTTAGAAAAACAAATTGATAGCATTGATTATGCTCCTAATGAGGAGAATGATACACAACAAGAGTTTACACAGCAGTATGTGCTTGGGTACAATTAACTGCTTAATAAAAGAATCACTGCATACGAGACTATGTGGAATTGAGCTGCGCGTTTATTGGTGGGGTAGGACAGACAAATGGAATTAAATGTTGAAATATACACAGAACACGACTTCATTACCTCTTTTGTTCTCTGAATAGATGGATATTTCAATATTTTGCAGCCTACAAAATTGTACTGTGCCTATAGCTGACTTGGTCGGTCCATTAATCAATAAGGTATGTTATGTCAGGGAGATGTATTCAAAGGAGGGATTAGAGACACGTGATTATTGTCAACTATGACCTTAAAACCTTTTGCTCACAGATTCAGCTTCAAATAGCAGACCTTTATTAAATACCTTTTATCGTGGCCAATAAGATCCAGTCTTTGAAAATGGTGTTGTAGTGTTTCCTATTCTGGCCGTCATGTCTAAAATATTATATGTACGATGAGGGCCAGATAATTTACTATGTGAGAGTGGATAGACACAGAATCATCCCTGAAATGTAAGTAATGGAAACCCGACTTCCTGAGTTTTTTCACTTTTGTTTTAACACGTAATCATCTAACCCACATCACAGAGCCAAAAATATAGCGATACGACCGTGTTGTACGTGTGTTTTCTTGGATAAATAAGTCCAATATGTACATTAAGGAGAGATAAAAGTATAACATGTATTATGAACACACTTTATGCAAAAATTCAGCGCGAATAGACAAAAGCAAAGTTAAGAGAAATAATCCGTTTGAATCACCCGTGCCCAGTTAAGACTAAACAGAATTTGAGGCATTCAGGGACAAGAAGAAGAATACACAAGTTTATGGAAGAAGAGGGCAAAGATGAGTGTATTTTTGTTGACCTCCAAATAAGAAATGTTAAGTTGCAATGTAATTTTATTTCGCAACTTTCCCGAGCACTTGGCTGTGAGTCGCTTATTTGTGTTACCTAACTGGGAAGCTCCAATTTGAGAGATAGCTATTCTTTAATATTGAGCTTCCTTTCAGCCTCCTAAACTGCTTTGGTTCTTACTGCCTCTTAAACCAAGTGAGACTGCCACCTGTGCTAAAACAGGGCACACACCTGGGTGTAGCTGACAGTTGGGCTATGTGAATTCTTCTTAGAAAGCCACACACAATAGAAGGCCTAGGTGTGTCAGGATGGGCCATCACTGGCAGAGTGGGAGGGTAGAGCTGGGCACAACCCTAATTACAATTAAATAGGCTGTGTCCTGCCCCCACACAAAAGGCTGCATATCTCCAGTAGTTAATCTGGAACCAGGATAGGGATGACAGGATGCCTGGGGACTTGAAATGGAAACCTCTAGAACCTTCTCCCACCTTCCAAAGGAAAGGCACTAGCTATGGGTATTGGACCCGAGACACCCCCTCTTCAGTGTACTTCTTGACCTATGGATACTCTGCCAGGAGGAAGAACTGCTGTGCTGCTTAAAGGACTGCCACTCTACTGGATTGCTGATCTGAAGGAACTGTGTCCTTGCTGTGTTGACGTGCCGCCTGCTGTCTTCTTGCCTGGGTAAGGAGGACTAGACAGGCATCTTTGAAACCCAGGACTCCAAAGTGACTCGAAGGGCTAGTAGGCTGGCCTCTGGACTAGAACCTCATGGACAGAAGGCTCCAAAAATCTTGAACTCAGCATCTGGACTCTGCCATCTGTGAATCCCACCCGTCCAAGTGGTGCCACCCTAGTCCTGAACCCTTGGAAGTGGGCTTGAGGGTGCTCTGCCACCCCATCTGTGGATCCAGCAGAACCGACGCATCGCTTTTGCTGTGCAATCCCAAACAGAATTGATGGATCGCCTCAATTGCACACCGCATCCTCAGGGTGAAACTTCACAATGCTCTGCAAGCAGGACTGAAGGTACTTTGTTCAGTAGGCCTAACTGGGTCGCTGTAGCTGGCCTGTGATCCATTGTGGTCGTCATAAACTTGTGACTTTTTTCCGATCCTGCATGATCACATGTACACAGTTGGCACTTTGCTATTTTTGGCTCTATTTTTACTGAAATCCTAAAACCTGCATATCTCCAGTTCTACTAATAGGATTTTTGTGGTTGTGGTCCTATTTTATTTCTAAAATGACTATTTTTCTAAATTGGTGTTGCATGCTTTTGTGCTGTGTTTTCAATTGTTTACTGTTTGCAATGTTGCACAAATACGGTACATATTGCCTCTGAGTTAAGTCTGACTACTCTGTGCCAAGCTACCCAAGTGTTAAGCAAAGGCTAATTTTAGGTTTTTCTTGCAACTTCACTCTGACAAGGACTGCGGTTTCCATTTGAGAAGGGTTTCACTCTGTTAGAAATTGGTTTTTTGGTTGGCAGTCAGGTTACCCTCTGTCCAAGCAAGAACCCTCACTCTAGTCAGGGTAAGTCACACACAATCCAAATTATCCTGTGCCCACCCTCTGGTAGCTTGGCACTGAGCAGTCTGCCCCCACACAAAAGGCTGCATATCTCCAGTAGTTAATCTGGAACCAGGATAGGGATGAATGGATGCCTGGGGACTTGAAATGGAAACCTCTAGAACCTTCTCTCACCTTCCAAAGGAAAGGCACTAGCTATGGGTATTGGACCCGAGACACCCCCTCTTCAGTGTACTTCTTGACCTATGGATACTCTGCCAGGAGGAAGAACTGCTGTGCTGCTTAAAGGACTGCCACTCTACTGGATTGCTGCTCTGAAGGAACTGTGTCCTTGCTGTGTTGACGTGCCGCCTGCTGTCTTCTTGCCTGGGTAAAGAGGACTAGACAGGCATCTTTGAAACCCAGGACTCCAAAGTGACTCGAAGGGCTAGTAGGCTGGCCTCTGGACTAGAATCTCATGGACAGAAGGCTCCAAAAATCTTGAACTCAGCATCTGGACTCTGCCATCTGTGAATCCCACCTGTCCAAGTGGTGCCACCCTAGTCCTGAACCCTTGGAAGTGGGCTTGAGGGTGCTCTGCCAACCCATCTGTGGATCCAGCAGAACCGACGCATCGCTTTTGCTGTGCAATCCCAAACAGAATTGATGGATCGCCTCAGTTGCACACCGCATCCTCAGGGTGAAACTTCACAATGCTCTGCAAGCAGGACTGAAGGTACTTTGTTCAGTAGGCCTAACTGGGTCGCTGTAGCCGGCCTGTGCTCCATTGTGGTCGGCATAAACTTGTGACTTTTTTCCGATCCTGCATGATCACATGTACACAGTTGGCACTTTGCTATTTTTGGCTCTATTTTTACTGAAATCCTAAAACCTGCATATCTCCAGTTCTACTAATAGGATTTTTGTGGTTGGGGCCCTATTTTATTTCTAAAATGACTATTTTTCTAAATTGGTGTTGCATGCTTTTGTGCTGTGTTTTCAATTGTTTACTGTTTGCAATGTTGCACAAATACGGTACATATTGCCTCTGAGTTAAGTCTGACTACTCTGTGCCATGCTACCCAAGTGTTAAGCAAAGGCTAATTTTAGGTTTTTCTTGCAACTTCACTCTGGCAAGGACTGCGGTTTCCATTTGAGAAGGGTTTCACTCTGTTAGAAATGGGGTTTTTGGTTGGCAGTCAGGTTACCCTCTGTCCAAGCAAGAACCCTCACTCTAGTCAGGGTAAGTCACACACAATCCAAATTATCCTGTGCCCACCCTCTGGTAGCTTGGCACTGAGCAGTCAGGCTTAACTTAGAAGGCAGTGTGTAAAGTATTTGTGCAATAAATCATACAATAACACAATATAGCACCACAAAAATACACCACACAGTGTTTAGAAAAATATATAATATTTATCTGGATAATTGCAGGTCAAAACGATCAAAGATGCAATATGAAATTGTAGAGATATCACTGAAAAGTGATATAAAGTGTCTTAAGTCTTTAAAAAGCAAACAAAGTCTCTTTCATGCACAAAGTACCTGGTTTGGAGTTGAAAATTTCCGCAGAGGGCCGCAGAGGAGGAGATGCGTGGAAAAATGGTGTGTGCATCGGTTTCGCCCCTTCACACACAGACTTGCATCGTTATTTTTCGTTCTGCGGTAAGTAAAATGCTGTGTGCGTCGGTTTCGCCCCTTCACACATGGACTTGCGTCATTATTTTTCACTCGGGGAAGACGTGCATCATTTTCTGGCATGCGGGCCGTCTCCTTCTATGGTTCCCGGGATTACCAGATGTCCCAGGGTCTGTGCGTGGATTCTTCGGCTTGTTTTCCGGCTGCGTGTCGTTCCAGGAGGCTGTGCGTGGAATTTTCTTTCTCACGGCAGGCGTTGCGTCGATTTCCCCTCTGGAAGTCGGGCGGCGCTGTCCATGCGAGGCCATGTGTCGAAGTTCGGTCGCCCCATAGGCATTGCGTCGATCAGCGTCGGTGTGCGCCGATTTTCTCGCGCCTAAATTTTCGGCGCACGAAGAGTCCAAATGAAAAAGAGAAGTATTTTTGGTCCTGAGACTTCAGGGAACAGGAGGCCAGCTCTATCCAAGCCCTTGGAGAGCACTTTGGCAGCCAGACAAGAGTTCAGCAAGACAGCAGGCCAACAGCAAGGCAGCAGTCCTTTGTAGAAAGCAGACAGGTGAGTCCTTTGAGCAGCCAGCCAGTTCTTCTTGGCAGGATGCAGGTTCTGGTTCAGGTTTCTTCTCCAGCAAGTGTCTGAGGTGGTAGGGCAGTGGCCCTGTTTTATACCGAAATGTGCCTTTGAAGTGGGGGAGACTTCAAAGAGTGGCTTAGAAGTGCACCAGGTCCCCTTTCAGTTCAATCCTGTCTGCCAGGGTCCCAGTAGGGGGTGTGGCATCCTTTGTGTCAGAGCAGGCCCTCCACCCTTGCAGCCCAGGAAGACCCATTCAAACTGCAGATGTATACAAGTGAGGCTTAGTACCCTGTGTTTGGGGTGTGTCTGAGTGAATGCACAAGGAGCTGTCAACTAAACATAGCCAGACGTGGATTGTAAGGCACAGAAAGATTTAAGTGCAGAGAAATGCTCACTTTCTAAAAGTGGCATTTCTAAAATAGTAATATTAAATCCAACTTCACCAGTCAGCAGGATTTTGTATTACTATTCTGGCCATATTAAATATGACCTTCCTACTCCCTTCAGATCAGCAGCTGCCACTTCAACAATGTATGAGGGCAGCCCCAATGTTAGCCTATGAAGGGAGCAGGCCTCACAGTAGTGTAAAAACGAATGTAGGAGTTTTACACTACCAGGATATGTAACTACACAGGTACATGTCCTGCCTTTTACCCACAAAGCACCCTGCTCTAGGGGTTACCTAGGGCACACATTAAAAGTGACTTATGTGTAGAAAAAGGGGAGCTTGAGGCTTGGCAAGTACTTTTAAATGCCAAGTCGAAGTGGCAGTGAAACTGCACACACAGGCCTTGCAATGGCAGGCCTGGGACAAGGTAAAGGGACTACTTGAATGGGTGGCACAACCAGTGCTGCAGGCCCACTAGTAACATTTAATCTACAGGCCCTAGGCACATACAGTGCACATTACTAGGGACTTATAAGTAGATTAAATAGTCCAATTGGGTATGATCCAAGGTTGCCATGTTTAAAGGGAGAGAGCATTTGCACTTTAGCACTGGTTAGCAGTGGTAAAGTGTGCAGAGTCTAAGAGCCAGCAAAAACAGAGTCCAAAAAGTGGAGGGAGGCAGGCAAAAAGTTAGGTGTGACCACCCTAAAGCATGTCAGGTCTAACATGTGTCCCCCCCAGCTGAAAGTGGGGAGAGCTACCCGATCTCCTGGGAGCTCTCATCACTATGGCGGAAGTATCTGGAGAGACCATCAGCGTTGGCGTGGTCAACCCCTGGGCGATGCTCCACCGTAAAGTCCATCCCCTGTAGGGATATGGACCACCTCAAGAGTTTTGGATTCTCACCCCTCATCTGCAAGAGCCACCTGAGGGGCCTGTGGTCTGTCTGAACCCGGAAGTGAGTCCCAAATAGGTAGGGTCTTAGCTTCTTCAGTGCCCAGACCACAGCAAATGCTTCTCTCTCAATAGCACTCCACCTTTGTTCCTGTGGTAATAGTCTTCTGCTGATAAAGACTACTGGTTGGTCTGAGCCCTCCTCATTTAGCTATGCTAGAACAGCCCCATGCCATGCTCTGAAGCGTCTGTCTGCACAATAAATTCCTGGGAGTAGTCAGGGGCCTTGAGCATGGCTTCCTTCAGAGAATCAAAGGCTTTCTGACAAGCCTCTGTCCAATTCACCAACCTAGGTTGTTTCTTGGAAGTGAGTTCTGTCAAGGGGGATACAATGGTACCATAACCCTTGACGTATCTGCGGTAGTATCCAGTGAGGCCCAAAAAGGCTCTCACCTCAGTCTGTGTTCTAGGTGGTTGCCAGGCCTTGATAGTCTCAATTGTGGCCTGGAGTGGCTGCACCTTGCCACCACCTACTAGGTGTCCCAAGTACACCACGGAACCCTGACCAATCTGGCACTTACTAGCCTTGATAGTCAGGCCTGCCTGTTGCAGAGCCTGAAGCACCTCCTTGAGGTGGAGCAGGTGTTCCTCCCAGCTGGAACTGTAGACAGCTATGTCATCCAGGTAATCTGCACAGAAGGCATCTTTACCAGCTAGGACCCCGTTAACCAACCGTTGGAAGGTAGCGGGGCATTTTTCAGCCCAAATGGCATCACCCGGAATTGGTAATGGCCATCAGGGGTGGAAAATTCTGATCTTTCCTTAGCCCCCTCAGTCAGGCCGATCTGCCAGTACCCTGAAGTAAGATCGAACGTACTCAGGAACTTGGCAGTGCCTAGCCTGTCAATGAGCTCATCAGCTCGGGGGATGGGGTGAGCATCAGTCCGGGTGACTGAGTTGAGACCCTGGTAGTCCACACAGAACCGTGTTCTGGCTTCGCACCTGGGGCAGTAGCCTTATGAACCAATACCACAGGGCTGGCCCAGGGACTACTGGATTTCTCAATAACCCCTAAAGTCAACATCTTGGAGACCTCCTCCTTGATGCTGGCCTTCACCTTATCTGACAACCTGTAAATTTCGTTCTTCACAGGGGAACTGTCACCTGTGTCAATGTCATGAACACAGAGGTGGGTTAGTCCAGGAGTAAGGGGGGGAGAACTGCTCAAACAGCTCATAGCAGTCTCCTCTCTGGGTTAGAGTCAGGGAGTCAGAGAGAATGACACCCCCCACTGACGCATCCCCTTCTTTGACAGCAAGAAGGCCGGGGAGAGGTTTACTCTCCTCTTCCATGCCCTCATCTGTGACCAGGAGCATACTGACCTCAGACCTCTCAAAGTGAGGTTTGAGCCGGTTGTGATGGAGGACTCTTAGGGGGTGCCGAGGGGTCTTGAGGTCCACTATGTAAGTGGCCTCCCCTTTACGCTCCTTGATCTCAAAGGGGCCAGTCCAGCGTTCCTGGAGAGCCCTGGGCTCTACTGGCTCCATCACCCAAACTTTGTCTCCAGGTGAGAACTCAACTAGAGTGGCCTTCTGGTCATACTACTCCTTCATCACCTCTTGACTGGCCTCAAGGTTACCCTGGGCCTGCTTCCAGAAGCGTTGGGTTTGGTTGCGGAGGGCCAGCATGTAGCTGACCACATCCTGGGGAAGTGACTTGGGAGCTTTCTCCCAGCCCTCCTTAACAATGCTTAGGGGTCCCCTGACAGGGTGACCATACAGAAGCTCAAAGGGGCTGAACCCCACCCCTTTCTGGGGCACCTCTCTGTAAGCAAACAACAGGCAGGGTAAGAGGACGTCACACTTACACCTCATGGCATCAGACAGGCCACCAATCATGCCTTTCAGGGTCTGGTTGAATCTATTAACAAGCCCATTGGATTGAGGATGATAAGGGGTGGTAAACCGGTAGGTCACCCCACACTCATCCCACATGGACTTCATGTATGCAGACATGACGTTTCTGCCCCTGTCGGACACGACCTCCTTAGGAAATCCCACACGGGTAAATATTCCCAACAGGGCTCTGGTCACCACCGGTGCAGTCACTGTTCTCAGAGGGATTGCCTCTGGATAGCAGGTGGCATGGTCCACCAAAACCAGAATAAACCTGTTGCCCAAGGCAGTTTTGGGGTCCAAGGGACCAACAATGTCGATGCCCACCCTTTCAAAGGGGGTGCCAATGACTGGGAGTGGGATCAAGGGAGCTTTAAGCCGTTTCCCTGTCTTCAACTAGCCTGGCAGGTGGGGCAAGCTCTGCAGAAGTTATCTGAGGCTGTCCTCATTCTGGGCCAATAGAAGTGGGTGTCAAGCCTGTTAAAGGTCTTGTCTTGGCCCAGGTGTCCTGCCAGGGGGATGTCATGAGCCAGGCCCAGTAGGAAGTTCCGGTAACACTGGGGGACCACCAGCACCGGGGGTGCCCCAGGACCTGGAACCTTACGCTCACTGTAAAGGAAATCATTCTCCCAGTAAATATGGTGAGCGCCAGAGGCGTCACCTGTTGCTTGGGCTGTGGCCTGTTGCTTCAGACCCTCAAGGGCGGGGCATTCCTTCTGCGCCTTGAAGAATGCTGCCCTGGTTGTCCCCCCCTCTACTTGCCAGCCAGCAAGTTCAGGTAGGTTACCGAGGTCAGCTATGTTCTCCCCAGTTGGCTCAGGGGCCTCCTTCTCCTCAGGGGCCTCGTCCACCACCGTGGGAACATTCGAGGCGGGTTTCCCGCGCCTCTTTCCCTTCCTCTCTGCAGCTGTCTGGGCCATCTTTCCAGGCTCCAGACGCCCTTGACTCCCTTCCCGGGCAGCCATGGACTGTGTGGTCATGCAGACCCACTCAGGTAACCCTAACATCTCCAGGTGAGATCTGAGCTCTACTTCTTTCCAAGCAGTATGCTCAAGATCATTGCCTAACAGACAATCTACAGGCACGGCAGGACTCACAGCTACTTTCAGAGTACCAGAGACCCCCCACACTCAAAGGGAACCAGAGCCACCGGTAGGTGACTCTCACGATTGTCAGTAACTATGACCTGGTGGAATGTATTAGGGACGATCTGCTCTGTTGACACCAGCTGACTCTTGATAGTAGTCATACTGGCTCCTGTGCCACGCAGAGCCTGCCCCTTTTGCCCATCAATGGTGACCCACTGCCTGTACTTGGAAGTATTTCGGGGCATGTGGGCTTTGGGCACCATTTCTCTTTCTCCCAGGGACACTAGGGAAATCTCTAGCTGCTCCCCAAAGCTATCTGGGTCCATCTCCCCCCCCCAGCGCTGCACTAGTCAACCCAGATGTCTCTCTGGTAGTGGACGGTGCCCTCTTTGAGGGGGTTGCTTTTATAGTGACCATACTGATAGCACTCCATGCATTTTGGGTTGGATTTCCCTGATTTATCATACGTCCCTGGACTTTTCCCAAATCTGGAAAAGGAATGGTTGCCACCCCCTCCCTGGGAATTCTTTGGGGGGCCTTTTGAGAGTTCCTTATCTGTAAGTTTATCTCCCCCCTCTTACTTCTTTTGGGAACCCTGACCACCTTTGTGGGTGTCCCCCCCAGGTACCTTTTTGGACACCCTGGTGCTAACCCAGAGGTCCACCTCCTCAGCAAGCTTCCTGGGATTTGTCAGCTTACTATCTACCAAGTGCTGGCGCAACTCTGTAAAAGTAGTATTGAGCATATGCTCTCTCAGAATCAAGTCATATGACCCTTTATAATCATCTACTTTGTTGCCCCGCACCCATCCATTCAGTGCCTTACTGGAAAAGTCAAAGAAATCTACCCATGTTTGTGTGGATTGTTTGGTGCTGTCCCTGAACCTCTGACGGTATCCCTCAGGGGTCAGCCCAAACTTGGCAAGTAAAGTGGCTTTCTGAAGTGGGTATGTGTTTTGATCAGGTTGATCAACTGTGAGAAGTGTGTCCCTCCCCAATGGCGGCACATAACCCCACATAGCTGTACCCCATTGCCCTTCAGGAACCTCATGAGCCCTTAGTGCAACTTCATAAACAGCTAACCATTTATCTATGTCATCTCCCACCACAAAACTGGGCACCACATTTTTGAGTATACGAACCTTCTTTTCTCCAGCAGGTCTGTATGCTGCCACCATTATTGCTGGATTCAGACTGTCTCGCCTTGATCTCCAGCTCCTTGAGACTCAGTTCATGAGCCAACAATAGTTTATTTTCAGCCAAAGCTCTCTCAGCTGCAGCTTCAGCTCTTTCAGCTTTCACCTGGTTGACTGCTCTTTCAGTCTTCCTTTCCTCCTGTTGGGCCTCAATTTTCAGTTTTGCCATTTGCAATTGGAGCTCCCTTTCCTCTCTCATTTCCTCTGCGGTCAGGCTTTGCTCAGAGACACTGCTCCCTTGTCTGGAAGGGGGCATAATTGCAGTGGTAACATTACCCACTGATGGCAATAAATCCTCTGAGAGGCGGCCATTTTCTGGCTCCTCTTCCTCCTCATCCTCCTCTAAATGGGCTTCTGCCCAGGCCCTCAGCGCCACTTGAAAGTCCTCCTTTTTGGAGGCCCCTTGGGTGGGTACTCTCAGCACCCTGCAGAAACCTTTTAGCTGTTTGACAGTGTATGTCTCCAACAGGGCTAGGTCCAAATCTCCCACTTGAGACCCAGCCAGAGACATGTTGAGTGAGGATTTAGTTTTTGAAAATTGTCAGGAAAAACAAATTTGCAAAAAAGAGATAAAAATCAAGTTGACCTTCAACTGTGGGTGTGGGTAGGTAGTGAAATACTTAGCCAATGTATGTCACTTCACAAATACAAGTCCTATCCTCACAGCTGATCACCAATGTTAGAAATGGGGTTTTTGGTTGGCAGTCAGGTTACCCTCTGTCCAAGCAAGAACCCTCACTCTAGTCAGGGTAAGTCACACACAATCCAAATTATCCTGTGCCCACCCTCTGGTAGCTTGGCACTGAGCAGTCAGGCTTAATTTAGAAGGCAACGTGTAAAGTATTTGTGCAATAAATCATACAATAACACAATATAGCACCACAAAAATACACAATATTTATCTGGATAATTGCAGGTCAAAATGATCAAAGATGCAATATGAAATTGTAGAGATATCACTGAAAAGTTATATAAAGTGTCTTAAGTCTTTAAAAAGCAAACAAAGTATCTTTCAAGCACAAAGTACCTGGTTTGGAGTGGAAAATCTCCACAGATGGCCACAGAGGAGGAGATGTGTGGAAAAATGGTGTGTGCGTCGGTTTCGCCCCTTCACACACAGACATGCATCGTTATTTTTCACGGGGGGAGACGTGTGTCATTCTGCGGGAAGAAAAATGGTGTGTGCGTCGGTTTCGCCCCTTCACACACGGACTTGCGTCATTATTTTTCACTCGGGGAAGACGTGCGTCGTTTTCCGGCACGCAGGCCGTCTCCTATGGTTTGCGGGATTACCAGATGTCCCAGGGTCTCTGCGTGGATTCTTCGGCTTGTTTTCCGGCTGCGCTTCGTTCTGGGAGACTGTGCGTGGAATTTTCTTTCTCACGGCAGATGTCGCGTTGATTTCCCCTCTGGAAGTCGGGCGGCGTTGTCCATGTGAGGCCGTGCGTTGAAGTTCCGGTCGCCCCATAGGCGTCGCGTCGATCACCGTTGGTGTGCGGCGATTTTCTCACCGCTGAGCAAACTGTGCGTCTAAATTTTCGGCGCACGAAGAGTCCAAATGAAAAAGAGAAGTCTTTTTGGTCCTGAGACTTCAGGGAACAGGAGGCACGCTCTATCCAAGCCCTTGGAGAGCACTTTGGCAGCCAGACAAGAGTTCAGCAAGGCAGCAGGCCAACAGCAAGGCAGCAGTCCTTTGTAGAAAGTAGACAGGAGAGTCCTTTGAGCAGCCAGGCAGTTCTTCTTGGCAGGATGCAGGTTCTGGTTTCTTCTCTAGCAAGTGTCTGAGGTGGTAGGGCAGAGGCCCTGTTTTATACCCAAATGTGCCTTTGAAGTGGGGGAGACTTCAAAGAGTGGCTTAGAAGTGCACCAGGTCCCCTTTCAGTTTAATCCTGTCTGCCAGGGTCCCAGTAGGGGGTGTGGCAGTCCTTTGTGTCAGAGCAGGCCCTCCACCCTCCCAGCCCAGGAAGACCCATTCAAAATGCAGATGTATGCAAGTGAGACTGTGTACCCTGTGTTTGGGGTGTGTCTGAGTGAATGCACAAGGAGTTGTCAACTAAACCTAGCCAGACGTGGATTGTAAGGCAGAGAGAAATGTTCACTTTCTAAAAGTGGCATTTCTAAAATAGTAATATTAAATCCAACTTCACCAGTCAGCAGGATTTTGTATTACCATTCTGGCCATACTAAATATGACCTTCCTACTCCCTTCAGATAAGCAGCTGCCACTTCAACAATGTATGAGGGCAGCCCCAATGTTAGCCTATGAAGGGAGCAGGCCTCACAGTAGTGTAAACACGAATTTTGGAGTTATACACTACCAGGACATGTAACTACACAGGTACATGTCCTGCCTTTTACCCACACAGCACCCTGCTCTAGGGGTTACCTGGGGCACACATTAGAGGTGACGTATGTGTAGAAAAAGGGGAGCTTGAGGCTTGGCAAGTACTTATAAATGCCAAGTCCAAGTGGCAGTGAAACTGCACACACAGGCCTTGCAATGGCAGGCCTGGGACAAGGTAAAGTGGCTACTTGAGTGGGTGGCACAACCAGTGCTGCAGGCCCACTAGTAGCATTTAATCTACAGGCCCTAGGCACATACAGTGCACATTACTAGGGACTTATAAGTAGATTAAATAGTCCAATTGGGTATGATCCAAGGTTACCATGTTTAAAGGGAGAGAGCATATGCACTTTAGCACTGGTTAGCAGTGGTAAAGTGCGCAGAGTCTAAGAGCCAGCAAAAGCAGAGTCCAAAAAGTGGAGGGAGGCAGGCAAAAAGTTAGGGGTGACCACCCTAAAGCATGTTAAGTCTAACACACTCCCTCTACTAGTAACCCAATTTCTTACAGTAGTGATCCACAGCATGGGGATGAGGCACATCAAACTAAACTAGACAATATATTGGTAGCCAAACATGAGCCTCAAGTAGCTGTTAAGCAGAGAATAGATGTTGTAATTATTACACTTTAAGATTTGAGAGTGGATCAGAATAAAACTGTGAAGATTGTGACACAAGTGAGTAGATGCAGCCTACTACCATGGAGGTCTACAAACAAATATATAACTAATGTCCTGAATCAAGCTCCTAGAACAGAGAGATGAAGATGCTAAAGGGTGGTCCCCCCGTAACAACCCAAGAATAGTTTGGATCCCTGAGAGGGCTGCAGGCATATATATGGCACCCTTTCTGGCAGTAATGGCTTAAAACAAGGGTGGCACCGGAGGGACTGTCCCCATTCCTAGTTGTGGAACAAGCCTACAGAATACCAGTGGTGATGGCAGCCCCTGGAGTCACACTGAGGACAGTTGTTGCAACATTAATGAACTATCGGAACATGCTGCTGCAAAGGTCTAGGGCCTCTGTGCCCACATTGGCCAATTACTAAAAGGTCTTCCTGTTCCAGGATTATAGAGCACTGGTGCAAGCCAAGAAACACTACTTTGTTGGTAAGAAGAAAAGTCTCATTCAGCCTGGAGTAGGATCTATGAACTGGAGAAGGCTCATGAACGGACTATAAAATTGGCTGCCACTGATGTCAAATCATTGGACAGCCCAAAGCCAGATAGAAACAGGACTTCAGCTGCTTTGAAAGGGAGCAATAATAAAGTTCCCAAACATTCAACAGGGCAAATAGCAGCAGCAAAGGAAGAGGCCTTGTTGACAGTGTCCAAATGGAGAACTGAAAATAAATTGTCACAGGCAACAGGATCCAGAAGGCTCCAGTCACAAATCTAACACTTAGAAAGTGCTGATGAGGAAAATGAACATCAGAGGACATTGGGGGCTGATTAGATATGGCTGTTTACTAAGCATTTACACTAAATTAGTTAAAGTGAAGTGGAGAAGCTTCTGGAGTTTTCTGCCAGAAAGGTGTCTGGAATTTCCTGCCTCTGTGTCCTGTCTGAGTCAGCAGGGGGCACAAAAGGCTAGTGTGAAGTCCTTAGTGTGTGAGCTGGTTCAGTGCTTTTTAAGTACAGTTGGGGTAGATAACAACTACACCCTTCTCCTTTAGAGCGAGGACGGCCCTTCTTGCCAACACCTAGGACCCTCTATTGTGATACTGACTGGGAGGAATACACAAAGGCCAACTTTCTAAAAGTGGCATTTTCAGAATAGTGAGTTAAAATCTGACTTTACTGTTAAAGAAGATTTTAAGTTACTATTCTTTAGACACCAAACATGACATTCCCACAACCTTCCAAACAAAAGTTATCAATTATTAAATGTAATAATGTAACCCAATCTTATCCTACGAGAGAAGTAGGCCTTACAACAGTGAAATATAAAACTTGAAAGTACATGTCCATTTTTTAAAATACACTGCACCTTGCCCTATGGGTGGTTTAAGGACTACCCTAGGGGTGATAACCATCTGAAAAACTCTTCCTTCTACTCACAGCCTCCTTTACCAAGAACTCGATCTTTGCACCAGACTTTGAGATGGTAACATTTTCATTGAGAGCAACATTGTCTCTGTATCCTGCCTGTACTCTATCTGGGTCGGCCTTAAATTGTGACTTTGCCCAGGTCTAGCGCAACCAGATTACTGCAAATGGTACTTTGTATTTTTAGTGGCTATACATACCTAAAAACTTTCAAAATGCATACCTCTGGTTCTACTGAATGGATTTTGGTTGTTCCAGTATCATTTTATGTATTAAAATGTAATCTATTTTTTAAATTGGTTTGTGATGTTTGTTGTTTTGTGTTTTCACTTTATTACTGTTTGAATGCTGCATAAATATTTAACAGAGTGCCTGTAAGTGGAGCATAACTGTTTTTGTGCCAAGCTACCAGAGGATTAGGCACAGGTTAATTTAGTGACTTTTATGGTTTACCTCACGATTGTGGTTGTTGCTTGAGAAGGGTTAACATTCCTTGAACTAATAACCCAATTTACTACTTCTCCAAATAAGGCATACCAAGGATTCTAACAGTACAAATGTTCTGTACTGATGGTTTGCAAGTGGGGTACCCAGCACCAAAATGCTTGCCTGCAATAGTAATCCCTGCAATACCATCTGGCAAAATAACTATCTGCAGGCTTTCAAGCAGAGTAATAACAATCTACCCGTAAGTGCCTATTGACTTTAACATTTGCTTTTCACAATCAATATGTCAAATCTACTACCTTCATTAGGGCTTTTCATTATAAATGAAAAACCCTATAACTTTATCATTGGCTTGTACCATAAGCAACATAGACCTACTGTGTTGTTTCAGAAGCCTTCCCACAAGGCATCCTTCATGTATACTATAGTAAAATTACAAATATGTACAAAATACAGTTGTCAAAACAGTACATAATCCTGGTTAATATAGCCTAATAAGGATTACCATAGTGCAAATTGTCTATTCCTTTGGTTTGTTTGTGTGGGTCACCAGTACAAAATATCTGCTGACAGGTTTTAGAACAGTGTTATAAAAATACACCATTAAAAGCTGTTTGCCTTTAACACATACTTTTCAGGATAAGTAAGTACGTTTTATCTACTTTGCCATAACTTTCATAATAAACAGATCATACCAAAGAAATCTGCCACAACGTTTCCCAGTGAACTGAAACAGCCTCTACTCTTTACCAATGGCTTGACACTATATACAAGCCAGGCCCGCAAAAATGCACTGAAGCTGGCAAACAACAGACATCTATTAATAAAATTATGAATATATACACTGTTACAATTGATAAAACAACATACAGCATCTTTCAATAGGACAGAAGAAGAACAAGCATAGTGAAATTATACTCTTAGGGTTTGTCAGAGTGGGTGACCAACACCATAACCCTTGCTTAATCTGTGAGATTATATGTAATCAAATGCCTTTCTACTGTCTGGACATAATGTTACAACGATACACTGCTAGAGGCCTGCTGGCTTTACCATACCTTTTTCACAATAAGTATGCCAGATCTCCTACTTTTGGCATCTGGCATAACATTCTTCTGCACAGTAGTCTAGCGTATAGCTGTTATCACTGGCTTGTAACCATGACCAACTAAAGACTACTGTATTGATCATATACTTTACTATAAGACAACCATCAATCATACAGTCATGTACACAACATTACAATTGGAAAAGCAAAATACTATAAACCAAACAAAACTTCACAAGAATTCCCACATTCCAAATCTCCTATATTCATGGTTTTTCAGAGGGGGTAACCAACTCAAAATCCCTTGCTGACTAAGGTAGTCTATGGGATTCCATGTAACCAAACAAATATCTGTAGCCTTTAACTAATATAAATAACAATCCACCCTTAAATGCCTGTTGACTTTAACATATTCTCTTCACAATGAATATATCAGGCCTGCTGCCATTACTGTAAGTTTTCATAATAAACAATCAGGCAATAGACTTTATCATTGGCTTCTCACTATAACCAATTTAGGCCTACTGTAGTGATGGTAAGCTCTGCAGAGGGCAACCATCTGACATACAGTCATAAAAGTAGAAGTGTATGCAAATCACAGTTGCTAAAGCAAAATACTATCCCTATCTCCATCTTTAATGCATGCTTTTCACAATCAACATGGCAGACCTACTACCTTTATTGAAACGTTTTATTATACATAATCAGGCATATAAGTTTTATCATTCAATGCAACAAAAAACCGCCCTGTAGTATTTAACTGAGAGTAAAAACAATCCACTATAAACGCCTATTGATATACATCAGGCCTAATGGCTTTGTCATAACTTTTCATAATAAACAGATCAAACCTAGGAAATCGGGCACTCTTTTGGCAGTGGACTGATGAAGTCTCCGCCCTTTAACACTTGACACTTTACCCAACACCGGCCTATTCAATTGCACATAAACTGGCAACCACCATGCAGAAATATACAGCTTGCAAAACAATATACACACCTCGGTAGAGCTTAACCAATATCATTAAAGTGAGATCCCATCCCCCAGTTTGTCAGAGTGGATGGCCAACATCCAAACCCTTGCCATGGTATGGTAATCTGGGAGATTCCATGAAACAAAATACCTATTTGTAGGCTTTAATTCAGAATAATATCAATCCACACCTACATGCCTAGTGACTTTAACATATGCTTTTCACAATAAATATCCCAGGCCTTGTGCCTTTATCATAACATGTCATAACAAACAGATCGGGCCTTTAGCCCTGATTATTGGTTTGCCACCATATGCACTTGATCCTGCTGCATCGAGTATAAACTTTGCCACAAACCAAAAAGTGCAATACATGCAGTCTTTTTAGTGGAAGCCCACACACTCAGTCTAATCAAATCCTGTAGTCTGGGGGACAAATGTGTGGTAGGAGACTAATCCCCTCGCTCAGTAGGACTTTGAAAGCTCTTTTTGTTGATCACACAAGGACATGTAACAGGTACACTGTCAAGCCAGACTTAAAAATCCATGTAGGTTAATAAATGAACTCCTCCTGTCTGTGCTACTGCCAGAAAAAACACTGTAAATTATCTAGTTACCTAAGATGTATTAATAGTGTTACAATGTAATGTGTGTGGTCGTGGAATTCAAGCTGAGACAGCTGGATTCATCTAGGAAAAATATCACTGTTGCAGTGGAGAGCAAGGACTTTTATTATGGAAGAACACAACTTCTTCCCACTCAAAAATGCAGTCCTGGCTCTCAACATTTGGGCAGAGCCAAATCCCCTTACCTGGTGATGCTCACATTATTGTCTAGCAACAGCTGCACTGTCCAGTAGGACTTTAACAAATGAAGCAAAGCATGTCACATTTCTTTACCTTGGAGAGAGTATCTTATGAATTTGGAGGGGCCATTGTGAGGTGGGTAGGAATGAAACTGATCGTTGCCAAACAGGAGTGATTGAATCAATGATGTGCAACAGTGGCCTCTCCAAGGTACCCAAGTTAGAAAGTGAAAATGTTTGGAGGGGCACACTTGTTCAGAGCTAAATTTTCCAAATAGACAAGTCTTGATGGTCTTTCTTAAGTTTATATGCAATAGATGTACCAAGAACTAAAGTCCTGGTAGTGATAAAGGTTTTCTCCTGAGAGTGCAGACGAAGTTTAAACTGGCCCTGCAACGATAAAAATGTATCCCCTTTTTCCTTGTTTTGGCTACTAGGGACTATCTTTACTCAGGTCAATCAAAGAATACTACGGGCTACGTTTTCATATTGCGGCATAAATTCTAGCCCAAGTAGATCAATTCAGTCACTTTATCATTAAGGCTCCCAAATTCATGGTATTTTAAAAAAAACATATGTGTCTTTTTCTATCTGCATTGTTATTTTGCTCATTGTATCCGCATTTATATATTTATTTATATGATATATATTTATTTGTACTTTGTTAAATAATTTACCTTAACCTAGAATATTTCCATATTTATCTAACTTTAAAATTTACTGCCATATTTAGTGATGATTTTTAGTGATATAAGAAACAATATAGTATGCATTACTCATATGCATTATACTCATATGACATATGCATTTTAGTAAAAAAACATACAAATGTGCACATGTTAAATGCTCCATTAGGAAAACTTTTCCCCTATGTATTGTTTTAACTACGTTGTCTGTCGGCCTGTACAGTTATTGTCCTAGTATTCATTACTGACAGGATCAAAATTCATTCAAAAGAAAGGCACGTTTTACATTTGTAAAAACAAATCCCGGGAAATAGATGTTTTTTGTCTGTATTTATCTATAAAAATATATAAAAGCTGAAAATCAGAGCATTATTTATAATACAATTTACCTGTGAAAATGTTTGGGGAATTAATGACTATTTATCCTCAAAGATCTTTACTGAGAGAGGCTTAAAGCAGGTATCTTTAAAGGTTTTGCGCTAATTTGTTTCACATACAGCAGGCATGATGCCAGTAATGACTAAAGTGTTTCCATGTCAATTTCTCTCTACTGTTGTAGTGAACTGGAATTTGATCTTTGTACTTGTTAGTGCGTCAGACCTTACTTGGTTAGTTGACAATAATTTATAAGGGGACGCTTTTGTAGGTCAATGAATCTTTTGACTGCGCTTAGAGTAGTTCCCACCACGAGACCCCGTACCAATACAAATCAATAGCAGTAACAATCAATCACATTGATAATCATAGGAGTCAGTAATTTCCACACATCATGACCATTCAGTCATGAATGACCACATCTTTATGTAAAAGTTAGAATGTTTATTTCCCTATGGTAACAATGCTATGTCACGTAACTTAGTCTCAGAATCAAATGGTAAACATACAGAAACGATACTGGCTGACCAAATTGAATCATAACTTGGACCACTATACATTCTAAGGTTGCAGTACGAATCAACAGCAAGAATAACTGCGCAAACAAAATGTCATATATTTAGAGTCAGCAAAGAAAAGACATCAACTGTTATTACTTGTAGTGAGCATCATCAGTGAGTACCCTAACTAACCTTCAGGTTAGAATAGAATGTTTGGGCTTCATGGAAAAACATTTTAGTCAACACAAATTTGTAAAAACATCTAACCATGGCTCTATCAAAATTAGTGGTTGGTGACTAGGGACAAAAGCAAATAGACATAACAATCATTAACATCGTCTTATACCTTGCCTCAGTATGGTTCAGCAAGCTGTGGCAGTCTTTGTCAATTGGACATCAGTTCGGTCAGCAGGGCATTGGAATTCAGCATTAAAATTCAGGAAAGAAATGTCTCAGGAATAGACATTCAGAATGTCACTTCTAGGTAACAAAGTTAAGGAAAGTAAAGCACGTCTCCTCTCGGGACGGTCAAGAGGATAATAGTCTTGTGCAGTCTGGCTAAGTTAGATTCCCTAAAAATACTTCCCACGTTGCTATTGGTCAAAGAATCTTACGTTTACATTAACTCCAATGAAATTAGAACCCCAAATCTAAGAATTTTACTAGTACATGGTTCACATGTCGATGATTGGCTCTTCTTCTGTTCCCGTCGCTGGGCCTGTCAGGTAACAAATTTGTATCAGATCATACTCCAGTCAGTGCATCTATTGTCTTCTCCTGGGAAGGTCGCCTTTAAACACACCAAATTATACATTGTATCTCTAGCTAGGACAGCATATTCTAGTAAGCAGTTCTCATGGGTAAGAATTGCAGCTATATTTGATCAGCGCAGTTGAAAATCACAATTTAATTCTCTAAGCTGCCATTTTATAAATCGCCTAAGCAATGCAGCTTCACATGAGGCTCACTAAATCAAGGCCTACGATTAATAAAGCAAGTACATAATACATAACCCTTAATATGATATACTACTACATGAATTCAAATGTGGGCTCAACATTTTATATTAATAAGCTATTAATAAGTACACTTTATGAACTTTGTGGATCACTCAAGTAGGCACAATTTCAAATGCGTCTATTATTTCTTTACATTAACTCATTTTCTAAACAAGTTAAACTCTAAGAATACATGAATATTAATTCATTAAATTCAGCATTAACAATCCCTCCTCTGATGACTAAATATGTAATTACACCTATACCTTCCCCCACAAATTTTCTTCTTTAGCAAACATTTTTTATTTCTGTCCATCTTAATGTTCTTTCCCTCTTTGAAATTTCCCTAAACAAATTTTCCCTTTTCATTTCTTCCCTCCTCTGATCATTTTTCATTTTTGTAAATTTAATCATGATACACAATTTAAATAATCCCCATGCTCTAATCATGCAAATCACAATAATCAATATTCCTTGTATTAATTTCAATATTATCCCTTTCCCAATGTTGCTGAGCCAATTTCCCACTGAAGCAAAACCTTTGGCAACTTTCTCCCAAACACCTGGTTCTTTCAACTCTTTCCAATCAGCACTTTCATTAGTCAGATTACTAAGTACATTTCTGATTTCTTTGCTATTATCAGGAATATACGAGCAGTAATGCTTCGAATTAAGCATTTTGCAAACTCTGCCATCTTTTGCTAAATGAAGGTCTAACGCAAGGTGGTTCTGAAGAGTCATAGATCTTACCCCAGCCATTTCTGTATCCATTAGGGTCATGGCTCCTGAAAAATTTGTCACCATGTTTTCCACAACAGTAGACAACTTTCAAATCTTTATAGAATTCAGAACAACTCCTACTGAAGGAATCATTGCTCCAAATATATCTCCCACTATACCAGAAAGAGACTCTCTCTTTTGTTTAGCGTGAAGAAATTCTGTCATTTTTGATAATTTTTTCAAGTCCTCAAGTTGGAATATATTTAGGAAGACTATCCCCAAGAAACATGCCATAACATCCTTTTGAAAGACGGTAATAAGTTTTTGGTCCACAGATGTAATATATGCCAGAAATCGCTGGATCCTGTCCATTCAACATAAATTTCCATTTACTCTGAAACAAAAACACATCTACATTCACTTGTTCCCACAAACAAAGTGTCACTACTAGCTTTGGGCCTATATACACAAAGCTTTCCTACGTGTTGAGCATCTAAAACTAATCTACCTTGTGTCTTTATTTCATTAAAAGCGTCATCATTACGAAAAGTTCTTTTCTCTAAACACTTGTCTAACTTATCCTTTAATGTCTTTCTCCTGTCATCTGTCTAATCTAGAAAGCTCTTCTTTAGTGGTGTAAGCAAGCATGTCAGGTTATTCTTGTGAGCATGTGGGGTGCCAAAAGTTAATGTAGGCTCAAAGAATCCTCTCACTAATTCTATATTGTTCTGCTTAGCTATTCTACTCAGGTACCTTAATTATGGGGACAAACAAAAACACATCAACATCATGGTTAGAATAGAAATACTGAATGTACTCCTGGTCATAAAATCTTGTTAGTAACAGACTACAACTCATCCCGTAAGTGAAGGGCAAACTATGATAGGTAACTCCTTCTTCAACTGATGAAGGAATCTGCATGCACACATAATTTCTCAAATCCATCGTCTCAACATACTCACTCAATAAGTGACAGAAAAAAATAGAAGAAAGTTCTCCTTGTGTATTGTCTACGTGCAGATAATTGTCTGTGTGCAGATATTTCTCATCTAACCTGAACTTCTCTATTTCTGTGAGTGCAATAGTTGTCTCTAAAGCTGAAGTATGGTTGGCTTTCTCTTCCCACAATCAATATCAAACACAATATCACGCACACAATTGCCAAAACAATGCTCATGTATTTGCAGCACCTATTCTTCCTACCCTGCTGGCTAAGTTTACTCATGATCTGTAAAGAATTAGGAAATAGAAGAAAAAAATAGTAACTATGCAGCAAAGTCAAAAACAAAATCTTTAATCTCCATTTAGCAACTATTTACAGCTTTCAGTCTTACTTCTAGGATCCTTTTGTCAACATTGGTTTAGCAGCTTGTCAAATCATGTTTTCTTGTCACATCAGGCTATTAAAGTCCTTTTCCGGTTACTTTCAACAGTCTCTTTTTCTTTACACTTTCTCAATTTGTAATGTCCACAGTTCAGTTCCTTGATTGCCTTCAAGTGCAAAATATTGACCTGGAATGTCTCAATCAAAACAAAAAGACAAAAATGATCTTTGCCATTCACTTGTTGCATACGCCCATTCAAGACTAGCGTACCTTTGACTTGCTAGTCTCTTTCTTTTCAGTTTTCGATCTCCATTCAATTCTTCTTCACTCAAGCCTTCAATTCTTGTCGTATCTACTTCCTCCTCAATTGTTGTCACTGCAACATATTCCTTTCTCTTTGCTTGTGACTCCGGCCACTTATCTCCTTTCAGTGGACCCTTGGTTAATGCTCTTTTCAGTGTTGAACTTGAAACTTCTTGCTCTGTAGGATTTGACTGACCTGCAACTGGTTCAGGAGCAGTCAGACCACATTGGCTAAGATCCGCCTCAACTCCTTCCCTTTTGGGGGTCTGTCATTTGCTCTGTTTGTCTCTCAAAATCGTCTAGCTCTGGGAGAGCCCTCCTCTGACTAGACTCTCCTGCTGCCTCAATTGAGATTGGGTGACTGTCACTCTCCTGTAGGTCTTCTGTTTCATCTCTCACAGGAGTGACTGAATCGTCAACGTGCTCAGATCTGGTCTCAGTTCCTCTTTCTTCTCTTTCAGGCTCTGAGGTTGGTCTGGTCGTTGTTCGTTCTCTCAACAACTCCTCTTCATTGTTCGAAGGACATGCCACTTTTCTCGTATGGCTTCCGTGGATCGAGTTTGGAACTCCAGCGCACTTCACAGCTGTGGTAGAGATCAGAACGACCTGGAAAGGGCCTTTCCACCAAGGTTCCAAACATGTCTTCCTCACGTGTTTTCGGGTCACAACCCGATCACCAGATTTCAGGTTGTGTCCTTGATCTTGAGACGGTTGCAATGTGGTGGCTTCTACCTGATGAGAGAAAGAGCAAATCACATCAGCCAGATCCTTGCAGTAGTCCAAAACCATATAATCTGTTATGTTCACAAGAGCATTTGCAGGAACCTCAGGCAACCTCATGGCTCTGCCGCTGAGGATCTCATGCAGTAACAATCCTGTCTTCCTGTCAGGTGTGCTTCTCATTGTCATCGGAACTAACAGTAGTGTGTCGGCCATTTCATATTTGTGGATCCAGACCTTTTCTCCATTCTTGATTTCAAGGTACCATTCGTCTGTTCCACAAGTCCTAATGCTTCAGGCCGGTAACTACAATGGAACTTCTGCTCAATGTTTAAGGCAGCACATTTGATTACTTCATTGTTGAAGTGACTTCCTTTATCTGATTCTAAAGAGATCCGAAACCCAAAACGTGGTATCAGTTCCCTAAGCAGTAATTTCATTACTGTGAGGCTGTCATTTCTCCGTGTAGGGTAAGCTTCAATCCAATGGCTAAAGATGCAGACAATCACAAACACATATCTCAATCCCCCACACACAGGCATCTCAATAAAATCTATCTGCATTCTGCTGAATGGACCTTCTGCTCTTCCAATGTGGCTCAAATTGACCGCTGTCTCTTTTCGCTCATTCATTTGTTGACAAATGACATAACGATGCAAACTGCTTCACCAACTTGTCTAACCTTTGGATTGAACCAATTGTGCTTGAACAGTCAAATCATGGCATCCTTCCCAACTTGTGCTTGACCATGATAATACCTAGCCATTTGAGTCAACAAGCTGTTCAGCAAAACCAATTGACCCTCTTCTGAAACCCACAGTTCATCCTGTCGCTGTACACATTTAATTTTAACCCATGATCGTTTTTCCTCCCTGTCAACATTATTTTTCAATGTGCTCAGTTCTTCCAATGTATCTATAACATGTAATGCATAGCTTGGACATGTCTCATCTTCTTCAGGTAACAGTTCCCACTTATCCTTAAACGATATACAGTTCAATACGCAAAACCTTGTGACTTGATCCGCACATCCATTTCCCATTGACACAAAATCTTGCGATTTCAAATGTACACTGCATTTCACCACAGCAATCTTTTCAGGCATTTGGATAGCTTTTAAGAGCTCTTGAATTCTTTCACCATTTCTTACTGGTGAACTTGAAGAGGCCTGAAAACCTCTCTGAGACCACAACTGGACAAAATCATGCACTATTCATAATCCATACTGGCTATCCATATGATGTAAACTTTAAGCTGCACAGAAACATACCATGCTCTAGTAAGAGCTCCTAGTTCCGCTACTTGTGCAGAATATACTCTTCGAAGCCAGGACGCTTCAAGTATACCAGAAATTGTGCACACAGTATTGCCATATTGTTCCTTAGACAGGAACGATCAACAAAGGTAATTTGGTCATTTTCTTATAATTAGGTGTCTCTAATATCAGGTCTCGGTTTTGTGCACAGATCAGTTACTTAAGACAATCATGCTCAATGTCTTCCAATTTTTCAATTTAAAAATTTTCATTTGGGAGTAAAGTTGAAGGGTTAAGCACTGTACATCTTTACAATGACACATTAGGTGATCCTAAGATGCTCATCTCATAGTGAGTCAAACTGACACCTGTCAAGTACTGTGTTTTGGTCCTTGTAAGTAAAACTTCAATGGAGTGAGGGACCATAATAGTCAGGGGATGTCCCATCACAATGCCTTCACACTATGCAAGGCACTGTCCAACCGCTGCAACTGCACGCAAACAGCCTGGTAAAGCTGCTGCAACTAGGTCCAAAGTAGCTGAAAAATATGCTACTAGGTTGTATAAAAACTTAATGGACTAGAGTCAAGACAGGCAAAGAACATGAATCACGCTCATGACAAAACAACATGAAGGGCTTAGTATAGTCAGGCATTCCCAAAGCCAGAGCTTTGCACAAACTCTCTCTCAATTCAGATCAGTGACTTCTTTGTGATTCAGCTTCTGCAATGGCTTTGAAAAGTTGGGAATCCATTGGCAAAAGTAGCCTACAATTCCCAAAAATATCCTGACATCTCTCTGTGTGGCTGGGGGATTCATCTGCAATATGGCTGTGACCCTTTTTCTTGATATTTTCCTTATTTCTTTCTCAATCTGGTGACCCAAGTATTTCACTTCTTTCTTACAGTATTGTAATTTAAGTGGAGACACTTTATGACCATTCTTTCCCAAATTGTTCAGCAAGGCAATCGTGTCATATTTTCACTCTTCCTTAGTTTTGGATGCAATCAACAAACCATCAATGTACTTTACCAATGTTGATTGGAAAGGCATTTCCAATGACTCCAGATTATTTTTCAAGATCTGGTTGAATATGGAAGGAGACTCTGAAAACCCTTGAGGAGTTCTACACCAACAGTAAACTCAATCCAAGGATTTGAAACAAAAGAGAAGTTGACTATCCTCATGAAGAAGCATAGAAAAGAAGGCTTGTGACAAGTCTATGATGGTGAACCATTCAGCATCACATAGAATCTGGAACAAAGTCACGTCTGGATTTGGCACCACAGGGCAACATTTAATCACAATGTCATTTATTTTTTTCAGATCTTGAACAATCTGAACTTTCCCATAGGGCTTTTTCAGTCCCATTATTGGTGAATGACATGGACTGCTCAACACTTCTTTCAAAACCCGTTGGTTTACAAATTCTATAATTATGAGAGCTACCTTCTCAATGATCTCCTGTGGCATTTGGTATTGGGGAACCTGGGGAAAAATGGCGTTCGGCTTTATCGGAATTTTAACTGGCTCAACTCACTTTATCAGGAAAATCTCTTTCCCTGTCAAATCCCACACTCTCTCATTAACTGTTTCTTACAAGTCAGGAAGAAGATCCTTTACTGTGAATACTGGAAAGAAACTAATCAGAGGTTATTCCTCATTTGTAGTCTCACACTCTGTCTCTGGAGCTGGGTCATCCTCATCATCACTGTTCGTCTGTATCTCTATTCCATCATTTGAGCAAGTAACTGAGCATCTTGTTTTAAACAGCAAGTCTCTTCCCAGTAGCGATATTGGACTTGAGTCACAGACTTCAAATTTGTGTAATCCCTTAAAGTTGCCAATTTTAACCTGAACAGGTTCTGTAAATGGATTGCCCAAGTACTGGTTCACTACTCATAAAATCTGGACCATTTTCCTGAAAGTGGCAGGTTTGGAACATCTGCAGTTCTCAGCGTAGAGCGGGTAGCTCCTGGGTCAACCAAGAATGAAACTTTATGTCCCATTACATTTCTCTTCACATATGGACATTTCTGATCTACGTCTAAGGAAGCTGCAAGCACACATTCCCCTTCATCAGAACTTTCGCTCACCCAATCATCGTTTATTCCATTCTCACTGTGTAACGGGAATTGATGTACTATGTTATTACTCTTGTTAAACTTCTGACCTGTGACCTGTTGTGGAAGCATCACCTGCTGAGGTTCCACTGGGGCTTCAATTAGTTGGATTTGCTGTCTAGCTACCATTTGAACCTGCTGTTGCAAAGGCTGCAACTGTGTCATCTGTACATGTGGCATTTGCACCTGCTGCATGGGTTGAACATTTTGCATCTGATTCACATTATTATGAAAATTTGGATTATGACCGCTCATTCTGGGTCCTCCCACATTTTGGAACAAATTGATGTCACTTGTTTGCTGAACAACACCTTCCTGTACAATCATTGGACACTCCCGTTTCCAATGGTCGACCGCTCCGCAAGCATGACAAGGCAACAATCTCTTAATTCCCTGCATATCATTCTGAACCACTACAGTATCCAAAATGGGACTACGATTTCCATTTCCGATTCCTCTACGACCTCTGCCTCTCGTCTAATTTTGAAAAACCATTTTTCTCTGCTGCTACTGCGGCTGTGTAAAATTTCCCTGCATCCCTGTTTGTGCAGCTCTAATTTGCATCACCATCGCCTTTTCTTTCAGCGTTCTTTGCTTCAACTCAATCTCATCGTTACAGCAATTAGCATATTGCAATACCTCATCAATCGGCTTTGCTTGCCAGCAAATCGAATGACTCTTAATCATCTGGTTAGTTTCAGGTCTCAATCCTTCCACAAATCTATATACAAAATGAATCATATCTTTTGGCTTAATTATTTCTGTACAACTGTAATGCTCGAATACCTGCAACAATCTCTCATAGTACGCATGTATTGATTCTTTCGCTTCTTGAGCTGTCCTGTCTATTCTCTGCCAGTCAATGTTTTTGGGCAAAATTCTGTTTTTCAAAAATTCAATCACTTTGTAGTAGTATTTAATTAACTCGGGAGATGGGGCTCCTGTAGTAGGATCTCTAACTAGTTCTTTTGTCAGCCAATCTATACTCCTCTTGCACTCCATCCACAAATCAGCTGGAACTACTATTTCTAACAGAGCATTCAAGTCTTCCCACAGGCATTTTGCAAGTTTCACAAACCTGTCTGCCTGCTGGTACCATTCGACTGGTTTCTCTCTCAACCTGGGATAGTCATTTGTAAAGGACAGGATGTCACTTCTGCTCCAAGGGACATAAGCAAAATTCCCTCCTGGGATCTCTCTCATCGATAAAAATGTTAGCGTATCCTTACCCTGCTGCACATTTGCAGTCAAATTCACAGAATTCCTTTTTCTTTTGTCTCTCTTTTTTCCCATCTGCCTTCCCACTTGTCTAATGCTCCCCATGTCTGGACACTTTGGAGTAACTCCTTAAGGTGTGCCTTCATCCCTGCAGATCTCATGTGTTCGAAATCTTTTGTGTCAAAGTCTAACTTGTAACTCCTCTTCAAATTTTTTGTTTTCTCTATTTTTATGTCGTAATTCTCTGCCAGGTCTGCTAGCTTTTGATGTACATTGCTCACTTCCCTTGTAATCTTTGGGCACAAGTATCTCAGTTGTGCTTCTGTGTAAGATTCAAGTCTGTTCACACCCATAGTTCCTTCAATGAGCTCACCCGCTTCCATTCCCAGTCTTGTATAGTTCACGTACTCCTCTCCCCTAGTAGAACTCTGCCGGGTATTCAGCTTCTCTAACCACTCAGTCAATTGTTGGGCAGTCAAACCTTGAAGCGAAATGTTCTTGGACTGAGTATTAGGCAACAGTGCACAACTACATTTGGAGACTGCGGTGTCAGTAATTTCAGGTTATGACTGATATTTGACCCATTCACAGTGTCCAGAGGAACTCCAAATGGACTAAGGTCTAGCAATGATCTAGGTCCGTCAAAGGTCTGTCTCACAGGAGAGACCATTTGAGTGTTCTCATTTAGTCCTCCCCTCATTGAACTCTGACTCGGGACTCACTGTTCATTTGTACTGTTATTCTCCTTGGCAAACAAAGGTATGATTGGGCCACTGGTGACAGGTACAGATACAGAATCTGGGCTTGGTCTGACATTCGGGTTCTGTGGGTGCATAATTCTCGTATTCTAGCTCATCAGTACAGACATGTCTGTCTGGGACCCTGTTATAGGAGTGTATTTTGGCATTACTTGTGGCTGCACTTGAGGCAGCAAGAGTGGTGTTGGCTCTTTCTGAACCAATGTCGGTTTTGGGAAAACCTGTCCTGTTGGCACTATTATGTTTGTGGCAGTTTCCACGATGAGTACATCAGGGTAAATTCTTGGGGCATTCAGCTGTGGCCTGATTTTGTGTTACTGGTGTAGTAGGTATTAGGAATGCTCTGCATTGGGCTCTGTGTCATGCTAGGATTAATCTGAACTGGACTCGTCATCATGTTAACCTGTATCGGTGATGAAGGGTTTACACTGGTGCTTGGACTGTTCTCTTGTGCAGCATATGTTGGGATGGACGATTTCTCAATAACTGTACAAAAAACTCATCGTCATCTGACTCTTCCTCAAGTGTTAAACATCTCCTAGACTCCTTTGATCCCCACTCCTTACTCTCGGAAAGGCTTCTGTTTGTCTTTCTGGTGTCTTTCCTTCCTTCTGTCTCACTCGCCTGTGTAATTGCAGGAAACAATTTAATCCCCTGTCTCAGTTCTCCAAAATTTCTGATTACTGTCCCAGCTAGACTCCACTTGTGTCTTTTCTGCCTTTCTCATTCTCCTCTCTAATTTCTGTTGCTGTTGTTATCTGGCTACTAATTCCAGATGTGCTGGTCTCAGAGGAGGTTTCAAGACTTATAGTACCCTCCTCACATTCTCTAAGCTCCTCAAATTAAATGTTCCATGGGCAGGAAATGCTAAGCTTCCATCTTTCTCTGTCACTTTGCACCATTGCATCAGCCAAAGACATGGCGCAGCATCCTTTCCTTTGATTAAAATGTAAGCTGGTGTACCTTTTGGAGGTGCAATATCCCCTGTACTCGTTGTGATGTACCTATCCCCCCTTCAAGCACTCTTTAAAGCTTTGAAATATTTCATTTTTGCGACCTTTATGTCATTAAAATCAAGTTAGGAAGTGACTTTTAATCCCAGAATCCTCTTCACCAACCTTCTCGATCAATTGCGCTTCACAGTTGTCCACCAATCCTTGCACAACCCTTCTCTAACCAATCTATCCAAGTGCAGCTCCAATGACATCACACTCACACATACAGCAGCTGGCAAAGTCTTGCGGCTTGTCCTCCCAAACTCAGATTCACACAAAACTAATGCAAATTATTGCGAGCACTAAAAAAAATCTAAACCCAATTTGTCTGTTTACTACAGGTGGGGTAACACAATCGCTTCAGAAACCTTACAGATTTTTCAATGATGGCGTTTTGCTCTAGCAGCTACTCCTTCTTTCCCAGTCTCCATGATTCGCAAGTAAAATTATTTGAACCGCAAATTTCACTCTCAACTGATCAGTGGGTCTGTCCTCGTGCACATAGGACTCGCCAAGACTCAGTTGAAAAATTATTTCACTCACTTTGACTCTCACTCTGACTTGTCGACCACACCCGATCAACTAATTAAATCAGACAAATTGCAACAAAAAACAAATGCCTCATACACTTTTCAATATACTCCGGAGACCACGCAGGGTCCGTATACCAACAACCATGAGGAAAATGTTTAAACACAAAGCGCCACACACAAACATGTGTCTTCGTCAACTGGACATCAGTTTGGTCAGCAAGGCATCAGAATTCAGCATTAGAATTCAAGAAAGAAATGTATCAAGAATAGACATACATAATGTTGCTTCTAGCACATCTCCTCTTGGGACAGTCAAGAGAATAATAGCGAAGTGGTCTCTCCTCTTGGTGCAGTCCGGCTAAGTTAGATTTCCTAAAACTACTTCCCACATTGCCATTGGTCAAAGAATTGTACGATAACATTAAATCCAATGAAAGTAGAATTACAAATCTAACTAGTCCTTGGTTCACATGTCGATGATTTGCTCTTCTTCTCCTATTCACATCATTGGGCTTGTCAGATAACAAATTTGCACCAGCTCATACTCTAGTCAGTGCATCCATTGTCTTCTCCTGAGAAGGTCGCCTTTACACACACCAAATTATACATTGTATTTCTAGCTAGTACAGCATATTCTAGTAAGTAGTTCTCTTGGGAAAGAATTTCAGCTACAAGCATTTAGTCAACGCAGTGGAATATCACAATTTAATCTCTAAGCGGTCATTTTATAAATCGCCTAATAAATGCAGCATGCAGACCTCGCTAAATCAAGGCCTACGATTAATAAAGCAAGTACATAATACATAACCCTTAATATGATATACTACTACATTAATTCAAACATGGGCTCAACATTTTACGTTAATAAGCTATTAATAAGTACACTTCATGAAGATTGGCAATCACTCAAGTAGGCACAATTTCAAACGTGTGTATTATTTCTCTTCGTTAACTCATTTTCTATGCAAATTCAACACTCAGAATACATGAATATTCATTAGTAAAATTTAGCGTTAAAATACTATAGTAATAAATGTGTGAATGTGTGTATATTAATACAACAGATTTAAACAATGAGGAGTTAATTTAACAGGCTAACTTTATATTCAGTGGTGCACGCAGTTTTCAAGAAATGTATGGTATTTCCTAGTACTGGCCAAGATGGTCTTATTACAAAACTGGTGTGATTTATGTTGAAATATAAAATTTTCTGTCTGTTTGATTTATAATACCAATAGAGTGTATTTTCTTTTTAGCAAGTATGCCTTCATTTAATTTAAAAGAGGTCATATCACATTCATTCATTGCTGTTGCCAAGTATTATTAGTATTCAATATTTTCTAATCCATTTGTTACATGTGAAACTTTAATTTCTCTTTCATTCCATCTGGCATGACTTGCTGCAACTTAAAAATTAATATTAGTTCTGATAGGAATGTATGAGTTTCATTAAAGTAAAATAATACACCAAAACTGCTTGACCTATTCCAGCATTAAATGTCTGTCATCATACCGACCAAAGTGATTCTTCTTTAGTCTGATAATATTTGTTGGAAGATTTTACAATTAACTTGAATAATGTTAATTCAAATTTATAGAAGGAAACACGCACAATTGGTTTAGAATATGTTGATTATCGTATAAGTAATAATTTTATTGATGATTGATCTTATTATTAGTTTCTTCCACATTAGAAACAAACTTTTCCCAAATTTCACAGGGACATGCAGAGCAGTAACAGCAGTGCACTTCCATTACCTAAGATATTAGTTTGAATTCATCTGTCAAACCTGATACTGTTTGATGCCTGTTTACAAAGGTATTTTTAGTCATACATGCAAGTTTACAGCTAAAATGCTTCACTCATGCCTGCCAGAAATTTGCAAAGGGATTACTTTTGGATTTTTTCACAACTTGGGCTGGGATAGGATGGTCACGTGGAGCTCCAATCATGCTACGTGACTGAGAGCCCCACGGAGCAGTGCTATGGCGGCTGTGATGCGCTGCTGAACTCACCGCGTTATTGAAAAGTATCAGCTTCATCTCTCCCTGTGTGTAGGAAACGTCTGGAGGCTTGGGGGTATGTTCCGATGGTCAGAGACTCTTTAAAAATCGGGCTTGCAGCGCAGAGCACAAAGCTGCTGAATGCTGGCTGAAGCACAACGATGAGCGCGCCGCTATGATACGCAGCGGCGCTGGAATGGGTTTATCCCCCCCGACATAGGAACTGGCTGGAGGCCAGCGCATCCGATTATTCGGAGCCCGTGGTGTGCTGGCTCCCGATTGAGTGAAGGGAGAAGTGCAGCACGCCCTGCTGAAATGGGGATACAGCGGACACAGTGGAATCCTCAATAACCAGAGGATCGTGGGTTTTCGTTTGTTTCTTCGTCCTCTGGAGTAATGTTGTGAAAATGTTTGCCACAAGGCCACCCAAAGAGGAAGGAGGGAGGGAGATGAGGTGCGTCTTCAGCACAGTACAGCCTACAGATGAACATATAAACACAGATAAGTGATTAGTGTTAACTGCTGGCTCTGAAGCTTTAAAAGAGTGTGTCAACGTGTGCTGTGTGGCGGGGGGTGCCAGTAGAGGAGTCTTTGTTTCTTCTGACCAATAAACTTTTGCCTTGCACTGATTCAAGACCCGAAATCAAAGGAAGAAGAAAAAGGGAGGAGGGAAAAGGCTGAGATGTGTCATGCGCAAGGGGGCAAGGGATAATGAAACTATCTATATAGCTGTGTGCCAGCGATGTATGGAAAGAAGAGATTTGACCTGTCGTAGGCTGTTCTGCCCAATAGTTTCAGGTAGTGTGTGGGATTCATAAGGGCTTAACAGTCTGGCTGGCTCCCAGCCAAACACACCTCTAGTCCACCTCAGAGGATTTGGGCGCGACGGAAGCGGTTCACACACAGGTGGATACGGTTGTGGCCCCCTTGCGCACCTCTGCATTTTTGCTACTGGGCTCTTTCCACCTCCCCACCTATTGGCTGTACTTTCGTTATTAGGTCAGGACCTTCCATTGTTGTTATGTTTTGCACAATGAAACGTATGGCGCAAGGTACAGGGCTTAAATCTAAGACAATGGGAAAGATCCGAAGGGATCTAAATCCAAGATCCTGACACCAGCTTCAGGAAGGTGCAAGCTTAGTTCCAACCAACAAGACTCTGCAGACACTTTGAGGGAAACCCCTGGGACTCAGGATCTTTAATTGTCGTCCTTAGGTCTCACCGCCATGTCAGAGCCTAATATTGTGGAGTGTATGGAACAGCCGGTCGATGGGCTGCCAAGATCCATGGAACCATCTCTTCCCCTCAATCCAAGGAAAAATATTTGGAGAAGCCTGCTTATCCCTTGTTTGCAAGCCCTAATAGCAACCTCAAAAGTGCACTTAAATCAAGCATAAGGGGCACAAAAGAAGGAGGGCTGGAGAGGAGAACTCTCCCAAGTGAAGCAACCCTGCCGAACTCTGGAGTATCTTCTGTTTTGGCTCCAAATTCTGTGTCGGATGGACCGGATGCAGAAGTATCCGATTCTCTTGGAGTCATCCTCAAAACAAATACTAGGTCGCAAACCCTCGGCTCCTCTCCTAACCTCCTAATTCCAGCTAGTACAGCGAGCAGGACAAAGGGTACTTCAACAATGGAGGACTTGATGGGACAAATATTGGTTGAGCTTTGAGCTATAAAACTCAGGAGGACACTCGAAGAGAGATGAAAGACCAGTTTACCCAATTGAATACCCATTTAACTTTTCTCTCTTCTCGAGTTTCTCAGGGGGAACAGAGGGTCTCCGATTTAGAAGATCTTGAGAAGCAATGGAATCAACAACGTCTCGGATCCAATCTGAACTGGAGGACCTCCAGTTAGAGCCGGACGAAGTAGAAAATAGGTCCTGGCGCTCTAACCTCAGATTTGTTGGGGTCCCAGAAGAGATTGAAGCAGCTTCATCTGTGGCCAAAGTTGTCTCGGAACTCATCTATAAAGCTGTCCTTCCACATAGGGATACAATGGGAGGGGACCTCTCAATCACGAGGGCCTATAGAGTAACTTTTACCTGTCCTGCTAACTCAAAGTATCCACGTACCATTTTGGTTAACTTTGGAGACTATCGAATCAAGGAGCAAATCCTCTCCCAAGCTAGAAGAGTGAGGGAGTTCAAGTCTGATGACAGATTTACTTTTTGTGTTTTTTCAGATATATCAGTAGAGGCTGCACATTGGCACCGCAAGTTTGTTGGGCTAATAGACAGTTTCAAAAGATCGGGGGCACCGGCTGGTATCGTGCAACTTGCCAAACTCAAAGTCTTTCATATAGGCAAAGCAAAAGTATTCCAGAATGTTCAGGAAGCAAGAAACTTGTTGGAAATATTAAAAAGTCCAGGAGGGGGTACTTGATAAGACAGAGAAACAGGGGTTGGCTTGAGAATCAGGGGAAGGCGAAACTGGGAAGAGCCGACAGGGAGGACGTCGGTTAGGCAACAGGGGATTATTTTTTTTTTTTAACTAGGCGAGGTGACTGATTGTTGTTTGGTTTGTTGCCGCCATGCTGCTCTCTCTTGTGGGATCAGGGCTCAAGGGGTGCCATGTCAATGCACTCTTGCGTTGGGTATGTGTGGGGGGGGTGGATCACTGTCTGGTGGGGTTGGGATGTGTTGGACCCCACAGGGAAGGGGGAGGGAGACTCTGCCTCAGGTTGGAGGGGGTCTGTACTAGGCTGGAGCGCTGGGGTGAGGAAAAAGAGTAGAGGGCAAAGTAGACGACAATACTATCCCTACAAAAAATCAACAGGGAAAATGTTTAAGATAGGGACACAGGATGACTTATTTTGGTAAAAGGGGGCCAGGGGATGAATTAAGAGTCATCTCTTGCAATATTAATGGCGCTAATAACCAAGTCAAGTTCTCTGCATTACTCAACTGGCTTAGGACTTCACAATCACAGATTTTTTTGTTACAGGAAACGCATCTCAAATGCCAGAATAAGCTTCCAAAGCTCTCTAATTTTATTGCTCAAGCCTACTATGTTTCGGCTAATGCCGCCATTCGAGGGGTAGCCATTTTAGTGTCTAAAGAGTTTTCGGGGAAGGTATATCAGGTATATCGTGACCCGCAGGCTCGTTGGGTTGTGATTAATACTCTCATTTCAGATAACCACATTCATCTGGCTAGCTTTTATGACCCAATAGAGGAGGATCCTACTGCTTTCCAGTGTCTTTACAAGGTCTTAAGGGTACTTCCAGGCCATTTTATTATTGGAGGGGATTTTAATGTTATTCCAGATCTACGTATCGATTCTTCACGTAAAAACAAGAAGCAGAATAAACCCAAGGTCTTTCAGTGGCTTGGTAAAATTGCCTCGGACTTGGCATTGGTTGATGCGTGGAGGGCTGACCATCCACAGGAAAATGAATATACGTATTTTTCAAAAAAATAAAATACGGCTTCTAGAATAAACTTTATTCTAACCTCAATTTTTCTCCCCCTAAACAATTCTTATATAAATGCCAATCTGTTTTCGGATGATTCAATACCTCAGATCAATCTAAAAGTTTCTGGCAGGCTGGGAGTTAGTCCACGTTGGAGCTTTGATAAATCATTGTTGGTAGACGAAGGATGGGTCCAGATTCTTAAAACCTTTATTACTAACTTTCTCGAGATTAACAAAGATTCAGCATCTCCATTCTCTATTTGGGAAGCACTTAAAGCACATATAAGAGGAGAAACTATATCTTACAAGGCTTTTTTGGGTAAATCTAATAAGGAAAAAGTTAATGAGCTCCAGCTAGAGCTCAACCAAGCGCAAAGCGCCCTTCTGTCTTCTTGAAACCCAGAGGTGTGGGTAAGATTGAGAAGAGCACAGGCTACGTTAAGCAATTACTTTCTGTCACATGAGATAGTCAATCAACATACAAGTCTTCAGAATTGGTATGAAGAAAGCGAGCATGTAGGTACATTTTTGGCCAGGTCTGTTAACAAAATAAATGCCCAAAAAGAGACCATTAAATCTATCTTTGATGAGGGTACGGATACGTTAGTAAGTCATCCGGAAGATATTGAAAGGGTTTTTGTCTCTCATTATTCCAAAATATATGCCTGTTCTATTTCATCTAACGTCCAGCGAATTAAGCAGTATTTGGATTCAATAACGCTACCCAGTCTAGACTCATCTGCTCGGGAAAATCTTATATCTCCCATTTCACTTGTTGAGGTAAAAGAGGCAATAATGGCCTCACCAAGTGGGAAGGCTTGCGGGGAGGATGGTATCCCAGGAGAAGTCTATAAAATCATTGTTGATCAGATAGCAGGATATCTCGTTGTCTTGTATAATAGTATTCTTCAGGGGGCGGACATACCTGCATCCTTTACAAGAGCCACGGTGATTAGTTTTCTGAAAAAAGATAACCCATTCCGGAAACCAGATTAATATCTTCCGATCAGTTTACTTAATTCTGACTATAAATTTCTAGCCAAGAAACTGGCACAAAGATTGACTTCAGTAGCACAGGACCTTATTCATGAAGACCAGTGTGGCTTTCTCCCGGGTAGGCTGCTAGCGACAAATACTAATTTCTTAATTCAGGCAATAGACTACTATTCTAATAATGATAAACCAGCAGCTATTATAATGTTAAAAGCAGAGAAAGCCTTTGATTTAGTTCAATGGGAGGTGCTTTTTTCAGATCTTAGCGAAATTCAAGGTTCCTAGCCAATTTATTCAGATTCTGCGCAATCTCTACTCTAAAGCGAAAATGCAAATTCTTATTAATTCACATATCGCAGGAACCCTTCAAGTCCAGCGGGGTACGCGCCAAGGATGCCCCTTTCTCCAGTGCTTTTTGCGCTGTTCATTGAACCCTTAGCGGCGGCTATGTGCTAAGACGCCTCTATTCTTTCTCCTATGACCCAGGCCCCGTAACTGAAACTATTCGCCGACGACTTGATTCTCTATTTGGCAGCTGAATCCTCAAATATCACTTGGGCTTTTGCCAAAATAATGGCTTTGACAGAACTGGGGGGTATAGGATTGACCACTCCAAGTCAGAAGCCCTATTGTTTAACACCACTAAGATTGTTCTTCCATTAGAGATGCGGGTCCAGTATCACCTTCGTCTCCCACGATGTTTCAGAACTTTTTGGTCTCAATTATCTCCCTACGTTTAAAAATGTGCAAGATTTACTTAAAAAATGGCAAGCCTCTCGATTGTCAATTATTGGACGTGTAGCTTTGGTAAAAATGATGATTCTTCCTCTTCTTTTGTTTATTTTTTCTATTGTGATCATCAAAATCCATCAAAAATTCTTTAAAGAACTTGATGAACTATTACGCCAGTTTGTGTGGGCCAATAAAAGACCAAGGGCTCAACTCTTTCTCTTGTAGTTTAAGATGGAGGACTGGCCCTTCCAAACTTTTGAAAATATTATGAATCTGCATTTATGGATTGGGCTTCTAAAGCAACCATATTCCCCAACTCTAGCTTCTATTTCAATATCATGCTAATGGAGAATGAGTACCAGCTAGCTCCCTTTCTCAAATTTCTACGGCAACCCAAACGTACTAGATACAAATTCCCTACCATAATTTACGCCAGGCGTACTCATTTTCGAGAAAAGTATCAAATTCCAGGCTTTTTTTCCAAGATGTCTTTAACCCAGGCAGGGATAGCGGGCCTAAATTTAATTCCTGCACATTTGAACCAATGGTTAAATTCCCGGTTTACCAGATTTTCCGATTTCCTGATAGGCAATCAAGTCAAAACTTGTTATCCATGTCAGGCCGAAGCACCTATCCCTGAATTGTTAAAATATTCCTATCTCCAGATTCGCCATCTTTTGCTTCCTTATACTTCCTTAATCAATCAACCCCACTCTCTTATTTTGCAACTGATATTGGATCCTTCACCCCCGGGGAGTACTGCAAGTACTTGTCTGTTTTTTTATAAAGATCGAAAAATCCACTGGATGTAAGATCGAGTCGAAAATGTGGAGATATTTTATTAACTTATCACACGAGGCAGTTAGGGGGGCTAACTTTAAAAGAATGGCCTTTTACATAAAATAGATGCTTTATCTCACTCCAGACCATATTAAAAAAGTATTCCTGACTGTTTCAGGTTACTGGCCACGCTGTAAGGCTGCATATGTGTTTTACCTGTCCCAAGCTTATGGATTTTTGGGATAAAGTTTTTTCAGTGGATAAGTAGAAAGTTACGGTGTGTACTTGTCCCAGACCCTTTGGGGGCTCTTTTTGGTATTTCGGAACATCCGTATCTAAGGTTGTGAGTAAAGCAGCTGTTCTTTATAGCCTCATTGATTGCAAAATCACTGATTTTACAAGCATGGAAATCACCAGTTCCCCCTATATTTGGAGCTTGGAAGGCAAAAATGAAGGTGGTACGTGCAAAGGAAAACCTTTATGCACAAGAATAGGTGCAGGTCGCAAGTTTAGGGATATTTGGGGACCAACTTTCGAGGAAGAGGATGTATTTAGGACATGATATGTCATGAAAAGTAATAGTCTAATCATCGTCTGTAGTGAATTAAGTATCATAGAAGTTCGGGATGTTATAATGTAAGAATATGCCGTATTTTTTTGTATTATTTTTAAGATGAGCATCTGCTCAATAAAAAAGAAAAAACTTGGGGTGAGAAGGAGGTGGAACAAGATGTGCCTTGCTTTGTTTTACTGTCATAAAAAACAAGCTACCAGTAAAAGGGTGCAGTTGTCAGTCAGGAGACGAAGCAGCCCAAACAACCAGATGCAGAAACACTGGAAGGGCCAGCAGCTAAAGTGGGTCATGGGAGCTTTTGCATGTCCATTCAGCCCTGAAAGCAAGTCCCTATGCTACAACCCACTGTTAAATGGCAGACATTTACTATGGCCAGTCTGGCCCTAGCTCAATTTGGCATTGTGAAGTGGTTAAACAAACTGGTGTTAAACTGGTTCAATATCCATGAACTATTGATCTATAGACTGCTTTTTAAGATGTAGAATCTGATGTTCAGCTGTTTCCACAGGCTGCTGACAAATCCAAAAGCATCATTACTTCCACTTCCATGATTTTTAGCACAAAGCAATTTGTCACTGATGCTGTCATAACCCTTCTGGATTATCAGGCCCATTATCATGGGGAAATTGTGTACTACAGCACTGCAAGTATTCTTGCCACACTGCCGTACACCAATGTGAGAAGGCAGAAAGGAACCATATTTATGAAATACGGTGCATTCCTGTCCTTTCACCCTGCGCACAGTTTGCTGCCTAGTGCCAATACAGTCACCCATACACCATGGTGCAAGGGTTTCTGGATTGCTTTCAGATTTATTTTTGTGCAGGAAGGGAAACCTTCCTGCACAAAAACAATCCCGGGAGGCGTGTCCTCTTTCTATGTCAAGGAGGGTCTGGAAAATCCACACCAGTACCCCTCTTACTCCCAGCACACACAAACATTCACATTTGAGTTGAATCATAGTAATGACACTTATCTTTGCTTGCATTTGTCTTAATTGCCTATAAATCAGGTTGTACAGGTAACGTCCTGGTACAAAATGTTCTGCCTTGGTGTAGCTATTTGTTTGATTAATTGCATCATCACCATAAAACATAGTCAGCCACACTTCATTGTAATCTATCTCCTTTACCCCTACTCTCACCAGCTTCTAACTCTAGCATGGCTATTCAGTGCTAGTACTTACATCAACTTTGACTGTATCTGCTTCAACAATGTTGTGCTCACTCAAAGACAGTATTTTTTCCTCTTCTCAGTGCATACTTCAAACCATAAATGTAAGTAGAAGAAAAATTCAAATGTGTTCTACAGCTACCCTAATGATCACATGCTGGAAAGTAGAGACATCCCATCAGAAGCTGGTTTCTGCAGCTTTTTCTGGGCCTGACCGACCAAAGGAAACATGCTGAATTTGTCCTGGTGTAAGTTTACAACACCAGGACATAATTCAGCAGTGCCATCTGATTACCTGCATTCCATTTGGAGCAACAACTTGCAAGCAGCAGGGGTGTCTCATTTTAACATCCAGCTGATCCCAAAACTAAGGTGGTCATAATGAACACGGCGGCTGAAACCACCGTGTTCGTGTTAGCGGTCAACACACTGACCGCCAGAGTCCCCAGATCCCTGACGGCCGTATTATGAACATTCCTGGTGGCCGGGGGGCGGAAACATTGTTTCCGCCCGCTGGGCCACAGGAATGCCTGGCCGGGACACTGACGGCGGCTCCACATGGAGCTGCCGCCAATGCCTCTGTGCGGCGGGTGCAGCTGCACCCATCGCACAGATCACTGCCCGAAAATCCGGCAGTGACCTGCACTATGGCGCACTGCATAGGGGCCCATGCACACCCCTTCCGCCAGCCTTTTCCTGGCGGGGAAACCCTCCAGGGAAATGCTGGAGGCTGAGGAATCATTACCAGAGGAGCAGCACTGCTGCCCTGTCGGATAATGATTCCGACCGCCGCAAGGCTGCCTAAGGGAGGCAGCCTGGTGGTGAGTAAGGGCTGCAGATGGCGGCCATTATGGTGTTCTTTATGTGGCGGTGGGGCCCGCCATGCCAGCTGGTGGGTTTTCCCACCACCGCCTGCATGGCGGGCCACACCGCCAACTTCATAATGACCATCTAGGTCTTGAAATAAAGGGCCATCAGCCCTGCCCTCCTTTTGCTTAAGTATCATCCTGGCTGAGAGCAACCTGGTTCCTCACACCTAGATGCCAATGCAATGGAAAGAAACAGAGGTGCACTGCTTGTTATCACTTCACAAGTACTTAGGAGAAACTATGATTTGGTGAAACGTTTTGAACTTTGTTCCACTCCATATGCAAGAGATGTGCTTTCAATGTATGCATGTAAGCTATATCCGTCTGTATAAGTAATTATACTTACATTGATTTAACTTGCACCTACTATTTTATTTAATTCTTCTGTAGCGCTACTCTTCTAAGTTTAGGATGTCAAAGTGCTTTCTCCACACACAGAGGTGGTCATTCTGACCTCGGTGGTAAAAGGCGCCTACCGCCGGTCAGAAATCCTCCATAATTCCGCCGCGGTCGCGGTAATCCGCCACGGTCATTCTGACCCGCAGCAGCCAAACCTCTGAAAATCCGACAGCCACAACAGACCGCCAGACCAGCGGTCGGCGGAAAAGTGGAGGTGACCAAACCTCCACCGTCACGCCAACAGAAATACGCCCATGCCATTACGACCCACGAATCCACGCGGCGGTCTTTCAAACGCGGTTTTCCATTGGCGGTACACACCGCAGCGGTCAGAATACACACAAACGAACAAAACTCAGCCACATTGGACGATTTGAATTCCACACACCTGATACACATACACACACCACTCCCACACACACAATACAATATAAAACACACACCCACATCACCCACAAACCCCTTCGACCAAAATCCAAAAAGAAGCACTGAGAGACACAGCAGCGATCACAGAACACCATCACACAGAGGCACACTACACCATCACCCACACAATATCCACACACAAAACAACATACACCACCACACTCAACACACTTAACTACACATACTCCACCCCACACATCATACACACCACTCCATGGCACCCCAAAGACACCCCCGCTTCTCAGACGAAGAACTCAGGGTCATGGTGGAGGAAATCGTTCGGGTAGAGCCCCAGCTCTTCGGCACACAGGTCCAATACACCAGCATTGCCCGGAGGACGGAGCTATGGCAGAGGATTGTCGACAGGGTCAATGCAGTGGGACAGCACCCCAGAAATCGGGAAGACATCAGGAAGCGATGGAACGACCTACGGGGGAAGGTGCGTTCCATGGTATCCAGGCACAACATCGCCGTGCAGAAGACTGGCGGAGGACCCCCACCTCAACCCCCACAATTTACAACATGGGAGGATGAAGTCTTGAACATCCTGCATCCTGACGGCCTCGCAGGAGTCGGCGGAGGAATGGATTCTGGTAAGTTGAAGCTTCAATACTGCTTCCCCCCCACCTGCATGCCAAATCATACCCCAACCCTCACCCCCATCCTCGAACCCCACCCTCACCCCCACCCCCACCCCCATCCTCACCCCCACCCTCACCCCCACCACCATCCTCACCCCCACCACCATCCTCACCCCCACCCCCAGCACACCTATTCCCTGCCAATGTCTCACCATCACAACCCACACATCCCAAAACCTAGGCCTGCATGCGTCCACTAAGCATGGACACCCATCACCAAAGCATGCCCAATGCATATACACATCCCCCCCACAAGCCACCCTCACCAAAGCCCCCACACACGAATGCCAGCACTTGGGGACACGGGAACCCACAGATACACCCATATGGCACACATTGAAACTATAACCATACCTCTATACCCCTGCAGGACCCGACCGCCAACACACCGCCACGGAGGGCCCAGAATTCTCCACACCCCCCACCCAAGAGGCCGTCAGCGATGACAGCAGCTCTGTCGACCTGGACACTGATGACCAGCCCGGACCATCGGGGACCTCTGGACAGTCGGTTCCCCTCAGACAGCCACAGGCCACTACAGACCCAAACCCCTCTGGGAACACCAGCACAGCTCCCACCCAGCGGGCCCATGCCTCTGTCTCCAGGGCGCGTCAATCAGCGGTGTGTCTACCACTACAGGGCACCCAGGATAACCCACCACCCCAACAACAACAGGGACCTGGGGGCAGTGGTAGTGGGCACACCGGCCAGGGGGCAGAGGCCCAGGGAAACAGGGGAACTGGGAGGGCAGCTGTGCGACAGGGGGGGGACGGGCCCAGGGAACCCACTCTCCACGAGGCCCTCACCACCATCATGGGAGCATACAACCGCTCCCAGGAGACGATGGCGACGGTACTGGCCAGGTTCCAGGAGATCCAGGTACTGCAGGAGGAACACTATCGGGGGTACAGGGAGGACATCAGAGCCCTCACCTCCACCCTGGTTACCATGGTAGGGCTGCTGCAGGAACTCATCAACACCAGGACGGACACTCAACAACAACAAAGGGCCCCTGCCACTAGCCTGGACCAAGAACAGCCAACCACCTCCGCCGGCGCTAGTGGACAGGAGGCCCCCGCACAACAGCAGCCCACCAGACCCCCACCTCCTGCAGGAGAAGAACCACCCCGCAAGAGGGCCCTGAGATCTCGCAAGAAGACAGAGTAGGATGTCAAGACCCCCGCCAGCAAAGGATACCACCTGATGTCATCCCACTGTCCCACATTGTCACCCTGTCCATCCTTGAACTGCCCATGCTCCATCTCTACACAGGCCTATGGACAATGCACCTGTGTGACTGTTACTCTGGACCCTGCCATGGACATTCCTTCACCATAGCCCCCACCCACTTGAAACCACCCATCCCATTTTGAGCACTGAAATAAACACCTATTTTGCACAAAACTATCTGGAGTCTGGCTGTGATTTCAAAATATTGTAATTGACATGACAGTGCAAATATGTCCTTGTACATAGTGAAGTCAACAAACCGCTGCCACAAAGCTGTAGTCCATGGGGAAACGAAGCACAGGACTCGTAGTGGGGACCCCAGATCTGAAATAGGGAGGGAAAAGCCACAACTCAGTCATCATACACTGGGGCAAATAGACAGGCAGCAGAGATGCAGGAGAGTAGTTTACATTTACTAAATTATGTTTGAATTGTTACCTGTGTCCTATTGGAAGTACTGTGCAATGATTCTGTCCCTGTTGTCTGTTTCAGCCCCGTCGTCTTCCTCCTCGTCACTCTCCACAGGTTCCACAGCTGCCACAACACCACCGTCTCAACCATCCTCCTGCAGGAAAGGCACCTGGCGGCGCAAAGCCAGGTTGTGAAGCATGCAGCAGGCCACGATGATGTGACACACCTTCTTAGGTGAGTACATTAGGGATCCACCTGTCATATGCAGGCACCGAAACCTGGCCTTTAGGAGGCCGAAGGTGCGTTCGATCACCCTCCTAGTACGCCCATGGGCCTCATTGTACCGTTCCTCTGCCCTGGTCCGGGGGATTCCTTACTGGGGTCAGTAGCCACGACAGGTTGGGGTACCCAGAGTCCCCCAATAGCCATACACGGTGTCTCTCTAGCTGTTCCATCACGTAAGGGATGCTGCTATTCCTTAGGATGTAGGCGTCATGCACTGACCCAGGGAACTTGGCATTGACATGGGAGATGTACTGGTCAGCCAAACACACCACCTGGATGTTCATAGAATGGTAACCTTTCCTGTTCCTGTACACCTGCTCACTTCCTTGGGGGGGAACCAAAGCCACATGGGTCCCATCAATGGCACCAATGACGTTGGGAATATGTCCAAGGGCATAGAAATCACCCTTCACTGTAGCCAATTCGCCCACCTCAGGGAAAAGGATGTAGCTCCTCATGTATTTCATCAGGGCAGACAACACTCTGGATAACACCTTCGAAAACATGGGCTGAGACATCCCAGAAGCAATTCCCACTGTTGTCTGAAATGACCCACTTGCCAAGAAATGGAGTACTGACAGGACCTGCAACAGAGGGGGAATCCCTGTGGGTTGGCGGATGGGGGACATCAGGTCGGGCTCCAGCTGGGCACACAGTTCATGTATAGTGGCACGGTCAAGCCGGTAGGTCAGGATAATGTGGCGTGCTTCCATTGTCGACAGGTCCACCAGCGGTCTGTACACGGGAGGATTCCTCCTTCTCCTCGCCAAACCCAGCGGACGGTGCCTAGGAAGGACAACATGGAGCACACAGTCAAGCAACCCACAGGTACGTACTCACAGCTTGCACAGTAAACGATTCTCTATGCAGTGAATGGCGTGTATGAGTGGCTATGTGCTATGTGTGACGCAGTTGAAATTGAGCCATGTGGACCCTCGAAATGACGTCTGCCTGACCTGTGAAGTGTGACAATGGGATGTGAGGTCAATGCGCTGGCGTGGCACACCGTGGCGGTAGGCGGTCGAAGACCGCGGCGCGAAGCCGCATTGGATAACATTGAAGCCTATGGGTATCAGGAGCCAATGGCGAAGTGCGCCGGCGGTGGCGGTACGCCCCGCCGCGGTACGCACCGCCGCGGGCGTGACCGCCATTTTCTATCTACTTATTCACTTGCGACTTGAACTTTCACAGGAGAGGACCTATACTGCAAGTGTTGCTGTGACCTCGGTCTGGAAGGGACAATGGCTCATGTGTCTGGGGAAAGGGCCCCTGCCTTCACTGGAGAAGAGTTGGAGAAACTTGTGGATGGGGTCCTCCCCCAGTATGCGCTACTCTACGGTCCTCCAGACCAACAAGTGAGTTTAATTCAATATGGATTTGGGGCCACTGGCTGGCCTGGGGGCCTGGCGGGGGGCATGTTGGGCCTGGCGGGGGCATGGCGGAGATGGGGGGCATGTTGGGCCTGGCGGGGGGCCTGGCGGGGATGGGGGGCATGTTGGGCCTGGCGGGGGCATGGCGGGGGGCCTGGCGGGGATGGGGGGCATGTTGGGCCTGGTGGGGGGGAATGGCGGGGGGCCTGGCGGGGATGGGGGGCATGTTGGGCCTGGCGGGGGGGCATGGCGGGGGGCCTGGCGGGGATGGGGGGCATGTTGGGCCTGGCAGGGGGCATGGCGGGGGGGCATGGCGGGGGCCTGGCGGGGATGGGGGGCATGTTGGGCCTGGTGGGGGGCCTGGCGGGGAGCATGGCGGGAGGCCTGGCGGGGATGGGGGGCGTTGGGCCACTGGCAACGAAAATGCAGACAAACTTGAACGTGGTATTTCTCCCTCCCTGTACGTGTCACATAGGTCCGCGCCCATGAGAAGATCGGGATTTGGCGTGCCATCGCCAAGGAAGTCCGGACCCTGGGGGTCCACCATCGACGGGGCACCCACTGCCGCAAGAGGTGGGAGGACATCCGCCGCGGGACCAAGAAGACCGCCGAGTCTCTGCTGGGGATGGCCTCCCAACGTAGGCGGGGTGCCTGCCGTCAACTGACCCCCCTGATGTTCCGGATCCTGGCAGTGGCCTACCCTGATTTGGATGGGCGCGTGAGGGCAGCACAGCAGACACAAGGGGGTGAGTACAAGCATAATCTACTCTGTTGTCGCGCAGTGGAGGTGTCTGGGTGGGGGAGGAGGGCTGTGGGTCCCCCTAGGCCAAGGCGATATCTGTAGGCTGGGCACCCCCGTAAGCCCCTGTGTCCCCAGCCACCACCCTCAGTAGTGTGCCAGTACAGCCATCCCTGGGCCGTGTCATCCATGGGTGCAGTTGTCAACTCTAGGCGTGTAGGGCATGTTCCACGGAATGCGTAGCGGACCCCAAGTGCGCAACTTAGTGCAGGGGGCATCTGTGTCTGTCATGTCCGCTAACTGTACCGGTGATCCATGTACTCAAAATCTCTTTATTTCTCTCTCCCCCCCCCTTTTTGTTTGTCTTTCTGTGCTTGTGTGCATCAGCATCATCAGGCGGAGGAGAAGTGGCATCGGGGCAGGAGGGAGCTGCATCTCACATGGCCCAGGAGGGCCATGCCACAGAGTCTGACTGGACCAGTGAGACGGAGGGCGAGGGGAGCTCCACAACGGGGACGACTGGACCCTGCAGCGACACGGACACGTCCTCGGAAGGGAGCTCCCTTGCGGGGGGGCAACATCCGTGCCCCACGCCATTACAGGTACAGCCGCCACCCAGCGCACCATCTCCGCCCTCCCAGCAGCCCCTCAGCGTTCGCCCCGTGCCCGCTCTGCCAGGAAGCCGGGCATCTCCTTCGCCCCAGGCACCTCAGGCCCTGCCCCTGTTACCCCCGCTGCCCTCAGTGAGGAGGTCATTGACCTCCTCCGAACGCTCATTGTTGGGCAGACTACCCTTTTGAATGCCATCCAGCGGGTGGAGAGGGAGGTTCATCGCAGCAATGCGTACCTGGAGGGCATTCATTCGGGTCAGGCTGCCCATCAACGATCGTTCCAGGCTCTGGCCTCAGCACTGACGGCAGCCATTGTCCCTGTCTCCTGCCTCCCTCTACTAACTCCCTCCTCCCAGTCTCCTGTTCCTCTGCCTGTCCCACCCACACCATCAGACCAGCCTGCACACACCTCAACACCCAAGAGCAGCTCATCCAAACATAAGCACCACAGATCACACAGACATTCACACAAGCAACATTCCGATGCAGACATGCCAACAGTCACTTCCACCTCTGTGACCCCCACCTCCTCGTCTCCCTCCTCCCTCCCTGTGACGTCTACACTCACACCTTCATTCACCTCACCATCAGCCAGTGTTTCCATCACCAGCATACCCTCCACTACAGTCCGCACACGTGCAGTCACCACTGGCCCTTTGGCAGACGTGGCAGGGCAGGATCTGTCTCGGGCAGGGCTGCAGGATGTCCTCTGGCCAACATGCCTCCTCCAGTGGCAGTGGAGTCTGTTATGGACTGTTTGGACTGTGGCTTTGCACTCCCCAGGATGGCCCAGTGGGCAGGCCACCCACTGTATGGACTGAATGGACTGTGGCTTTGCTCTCCCCAGGATGGCCCAGTGGGCAGGCCACCCACTGTATGGACTGTATGGACTGTGGCTTTGCACTCCCCAGGATGGCCCAGTGGGCAGGCCACCCACTGTATGGACTGTGGCTTTGCTCTCCCCAGGATGGCCCAGTGGGCAGGCCACCCACTGTATGGACTGTATGGACTGTGGCTTTGCACTCCCCAGGATGGCCCAGTGGGCAGGCCACCCACTGTATGGACTGTATGGACTGTGGCTTTGCTCTCCCCAGGATGGCCCAGTGGGCAGGCCACCCACTGTATGGACTGTATGGACTGTGGCTTTGCACTCCCCAGGATGGCCCAGTGGGCAGGCCACCCACGGTATGGACTGTATGGACTGTGGCTTTGCACTCCCCAGGATGGGCCAGTGGTCATGGAGTCCCCTCGTGGATCTGGCGTCGTGTACTCAAGTGGCTGAGGTGCCCCCCCTTCCCTTCCCCCTGAGGTGCCTGTCCTTTTTTCTTTCTGATGCCCCTGCAGTGTTCTCTCCGTGGAGTTCTTGTCGTGGGACTGGGCCTTGCCCCTTTGCTCAGGACCCCTGTGGTCCACGGACAGTGGTTGGACTACATATAGTAGATGTATATATTTTGTACATAGTTTATTTATTTATTTGGATTACTGCTGTCCATTTTTCAATATATCTGCCCGTTTAAGATCTCTTCTTTTGGTCTTTGCATTATTTCGGAGGGTGGGGGTTTGTGGGTTGTGACAGTGATCTGTGGGAATGCATTGATGTGTGTGTTGTAGTGGGTGTGGGTGGGTGGGTGTGTGCCGGTAATCTTTTCCCTCCCCTGTGTCGTAGGTGCAGGAGCAGGTATAGGAGTGCGGGGATGACCTGTAACTCGGGTTCCATACTGCCGGAATCTCGCGTGGAGTATGTGGAGGTGAGCGTTTTCCCGTTCGTAGTCTGTTTCCGCCGTGTTTTTATCGGCGGTGCTCCCCCCCCGGAAAAGGTGGCGGATTGGTGGGTCGTGATAGGGTGGGCGGTACATTGTCTGCCGCCTGGCTGTTGGCGGTGACCGCCGCGCTGTTTGTTTGTTCCGCCGTGGCGGTCGGAGTGTTAATGCGGCGGGCTGTGTTGGCGGTTCCCGCCAGGGTCAGAATTGCATATTTTGGACCGCCGGGCTGTTGGCGGGTTGGCCGCCGCTTTATCACCGACCGCCAGGGTCAGAATGACCCCCAGAGTCTCAATAAATCAAACAAGTGTGTAAATCAATGTACAGGAAATATTACACAGGTTATTGAGGGTTATAAGGTTTAAGAGTCATATATCATCCGTACTTGTAAACATTATGGGCACTATTATGAGTTTGGGGGTGGGAAAGTATGTCTGCCAAGCTCCCGACAGGGTGGCCACTGCCTACGTGGTGACTCCTCACCTGTGTTATTAAGAGTATACTGCTAGGTTGGTGGGCGGAAACCTGAGTTTCCGCCCGCTGGCCTAGCGGGAAACAGGGCTACAGCATTGCCTCATGCTCATAATCGAGCCAGCAGCAATGCTGTAGCCAGCAGGGTGTACCAGCACTCGCAATTTTCACTGTCTGCAAAGCAGACAGTGAACATTGCAACACTGATGGCCAGGGGAGTCCCTGCACTGCCCATGCCAAGTGCATGGGCAGTGAAGGAGCCCTCCTGGGCCCCCCTGCACCCATTCTCCACCAGTCTTTTCATGGCAGTGCTACCGCTATGAAACTGCTGACAGAGAAGGGGGATGTAATCCCCAGGGCAGTGCTGCTTGCAGCACTGCCCTGCCGAATTAGGACCGCCACCAACCTCCAGACTGCCAGGATCTGAGATCCTGGCGGAGCTGGCGGTTCCCTAGCAGTCTGACTGCCAGAATTGTAATGTGGCGGTCGGAACATCACATTGGTGGTGGTCCAAACCACTACAGCAAGTGTGGCGGCCAAGAGACTTCCACACTTGCAATCGGGCACTTAGGGGGTCATTCTGACCGCCAGGGCCAACGACCGCGGAAGCACCGCCAACAGGCTGGCGGTGCTTCTGGGGCCATTCTGACCGCGGCGGTAAAGCTGCGGTCAGAAAAAGGAAACCGCCGGTTTCCCACCGGTTTCCCGCCGATTTCCCGCTGGCCCAGGGAATCCTCCACGGCGGCGCTGCAAGCAGCACCGCCATGGGGATTCCGACCCCCTTCCCGCCATCCTGTTTCTGGCGGTTTTCACTGCCAGAAACAGGATGGCGGGAACGGGTGTCGTGAGGCCCCTGGGGGCCCCTGCAGTGCCCATGCCACTGGCATGGGCACTGCAGGGCCCCCCTAACAGGGCCCCATTAAGATTTTCAGTGTCTGCTTGGCAGACACTGAAAATCGCGACAGGTGCAACTGCACCCGTCGCACACCAGCAACTCCGCCGGCTCCATTCGGAGCCGGCTTCATCGTTGCTGGTGCTTTCCCGCTGGGCGGGCGGGCGGCCTTTTGGCGGTCGCCCGCCAGCCCAGCTGGAAAGTTAGAATGACCGCCGCGGTGGTCTTCTGGCGGTGACCGCATGGCGGGCGGCGACCGCCGCCCGCCGCGGTCAAAATGACCGCCTTAGTGTTAACACTAAATGCTAGGAAGAAACACAAAGTTAGGATATAAAATATAATGCAGTAATTGTTGTTGCTGGTACTAACAAGACTTTATCATTTCCCTAAGGATCCCTTCGTTGCAATATTAGAAAAACAACAGATTGAGGAAAAACAGTCAGGATCTAAACCCATGACATACAGTTTGCATGCAGGTCCTTCATAGCACGACATAGATCACTGTACTAAATTAGGAGGATTGCAACTTATGAACTTGAAGTAACAAAATGATCCCAGTGTCAAAAGCAGTAGCCCACTTACCCATCTAAATAGAAAAACATCTGTGATCTGCATGTTACATAATGTGCCTTGCACGTTATTGCTCTAAACTACTTTAAACTGTGACTGAGCAAAACAAAGAACTCCCCCAGAACTGTGTTAATCACTAATGTTATCTTACTGCTATTATAATCCCCTTAAAACAGTTGGGCACACAGAGATATCTGTGTCACTTGCCTTAACTCTACTTCTCCTTAGCCCTGTAAGGAATTTTGAAATACAGCCTCTTTGTGACCAATTACGTAATCTAAAACAGATTTACTGTCACATATGTGCTTGCTGCTAATTTAAATGCAGCAGATTGAAATAAATGTGTGAGTTGACTGTCAGATTCTGCTTTTGAAGCTCTGACCCTCATGACTTAACACTCCTTTCCTCTCCACACACTGACCCCCAATGAATGCGTTCCTGGAATATGTTTTTCCAATTCCAGCACTTCCACTCACTGATAATTAAAGAAACAGAAAGGTCCTGTTAATGATTAAAGAAGATCTATATGAAGCGTGCACAAATGGTGGGACTGTCATGTATCAGGGAAACTTATAGGAAACGCTTCAAAATCAATCATAACTGTAGGCAAAATTGGGAAATGGTTCCATGCTTTATTTTAAGGCACTGTGCCCGTTAATAGTGTAATTCTGCCCTGCCAGGATTCCCCCAATAGCTTACTATCTGCGTGTTTCTGCACATCTTGGATGGCTCCTTCAGCTTTTTCTTGTTGCATCAGACACCGCTGATCACGGCAAAGCCAGAAATCAAGATAGAGCTGAGAGTTAACCATTTTTTCCATCCTTGCTTCATCATGATTCCTGATATGGCCTGGGTCTACCTTGTCTAACCGCCCATGCATGTATCGCTTCTTTGACATGCTGACTCACAAAGCACATGCACAACATACTTATGGGTTGCAAATGTGTGAAGAGGGCTAATCTGAAAAGTGCTCTTCACACATACGCAATCCAAGGAGCCTGATGCACTCTTCCCATGGGCTGCTCCTCTGCACACCTCCATTGTCACCAGCACAGAAACAAACTGACAAATCTGTCAGTTCGTCTGCTTGCATTTCTAAAGCCTGGAGATGCAAAGAGCAGGGTTTCTCTTCTCCTGCGTGCTGATGATAGTAGGTCAATGCCCTTGTGCCCCTATGGACCAGCCATGACGGCTAACACTACCACAAAGTCTTAGTAAATATGGGCTTAAGCGTCCTGGGGGAAAACAGCACATGCTTGCAGTACCATAGGCTCTTACAAGGGTTCTGCGAGTGAGGGCAAAAAGTTAACAGTAGCATATGCTATTAATAGGTGTCCCGAGAGTGAAGAGCACAACCCTGCTACTGTTACTAGGTACCTGAGAGTAATGCACAAAAGCATGCGGTCCCGCAAACTGTCACTATATGTGCTGACAGTGAGGTGCAAAAATCTGCAGTACCACAACCTATTACCAGAAGTGAGGGGAAATGCCTGCCTTACCGCAGACTGCTTCTAGGTGTCCCTAGAGTGAGGAGCTACAGCGAAGCAAAAGCCTTACTAGGGACAATATTCATGGGCAATTGGCATAGGGCAGTGCTGCAAACTCTTCCTGCTGCTCTGCCCTACACCAATGTGAACGGGCAGGAGTGCACCTCATTTGTAAAATACATTGCATTCCTGTTCTTTCCCCCTGCCAGCGCACAATTTGCTGCTTAATACCGACACAGGTACCTTTACACCATGGTGCAAGGGTGTCTATATTGCATGCCGGATTGCTTTTGTGCAGGAAGGGTCAGCTTCCTGCACAAAAGCAGTCCCAGGTTATGTTTTCCTCTTACAATGAGAAATTAAAATATTTATCCTTCTTAAGCCAGCCCTCGGGAGGCGTAAGGTTTTGCCACTCCCCAGGTTTACGTCATTAAGTAAATCAGTGGGCAGCATGAAAATAAATGGGTGTTGTGCGGGAGAACCTACTGCAATGCCTATGCAATGCCCCCCGGCACAGATTAAGGTACCGCAGCGAATTTCACTGCATTGCCTTACTCCATACCTATGAGGCTATGCAAAAGCATGCAAAGTGGCTTTGCATGACCTCATAGATATGGTTGAGAGACTTAAGTCGCCAGAATATCACAAAAAGTGATGCTCGGTCCACCCAAGCCTCTCGTAAATGTGTCCCTTAGTGTTCTGTGAGTGAGTCTGCATTATAGTCTGTTACTATGAGTTCCCAAGAGAGAGGCCGTCCCTCTCAAATGCACTAATTACTGCATTTGATAAAAATCTGATTCTGAGATATTCACAATTTATTTGATGAGATAATTATAACATTTTACTGCACCAAAATCTGCATGTCCAAGTTAATACCGGGCCTTTCCCTTTGTTAAATTGTATGGATTTAGGAATAAACCTAGTAGCTCTTGCGAGCACTGTTGTGCACAATATTATCATTGTGTAACAGAGAAATGAAACGGTCTGTTCATTTACAAATATTTTGCTTTGTATCGCACCTCCTAAGATTTATATTAGCACACAGAATTGTATGGCGTCAAGGTACTTCCAAAGTTGACGGCAAATGGAAATTAGGAACTTGGGGCCAGATGTGGGAAGCGTTTTGCATGGCGCAAACTTCGAAATTCGCAGTTTGCGCCATGCAAAATGCACATCGCGATGCACATTCCCATTTTGCGAGTCAGTACCGACTCCCAAAATGGGAATGCGACTCACAAATAGGAAGGGGTGTTCCCCTTCCTATTTGCGATTCGCACCGCGATGCAGAATTGCTTTGGGAACGCGAACGCGGTCGCAAAGCAATTCGCAGTTAGTACCCATGTGAAGTGGGTGCTAACTCATTCGCAAAAGGGAAGGGGTCCCCCGGGGACCCCTTCCCCTTTGTGAATGGCTCTCAAAATATTTTTTCAGAGCAGGCAGTGGTCCCATGGACCACTGCCTACTCTGAAAAAATGAAACCAAATGGTTTCATTTTCCCAAGTGTATTGCAACTCGGTTTCCATTAAGGAAAACGGGCTGCAATACAAAAAAAATAAAAAATGCTTTATTAAAAAAGCAGTCACAGACATGGTGGTCCGCTGTCTCCAGCAGGCCACCATCCCTGTGAGTGCAGGGAATCGCAAGGGGGTCGCAAATTGCGACCCACCTCATTAATATTAATGAGGTGGGTCTTTGCGACCCCCTTGCGATTCGTAGATAGTGTCAGGGACACCATCCTGCATATGGGATGCCCTTGGAACCTGATAACAAGTGGTCTTTTACATTACTATCTCACAGGGATTGCAGTAAAAAGTGGTGCAATGTTTATTGCACCCGGACATTACCTTGTGCGAGAAAGATCGCACCCTTTATTAAATTTCGATAGGTTAAGACTAACAGAATGTTTTAATGTAACGAGTCACATCATTGAAAGCTACTTCCTGTGTACCTCTAGGCTGTCGGGAGATGGCACTAACTTGTTTAATTATACGCCCAAATGATTTGAGGTTTTACACTGAGCTGCAAATATTACAAATAATTATGCACACTCACTCGCCCTCTTGGAAAAATGTCTGTTCCTCTCCATAATACAGCACTATTTTCAAAACACAGAATAAAATAAATTCTAAATCTTTTCCTTTCTTTATATAAGTGATGCATTGAGGCATCCAGTTAAGTAGGTCGATTATTCAAGGTCTCTATTTCCATACTCATTAATGAAAAAATGTCAGTTTAAAGTGAGACTACTAGTCTCACAAGAGATAAAGATGACAAAACAAACGGGAAGGAAACACATCCTCGCTCTTGCTAATTTGCATAGGCATTCCAATTGTATTCCTTGTGCCCTGCGGAGACTTCAGGTGCCAGTGAGAAGATTGTAATTGCCAATATTAACCTAATTTAAGAATTCATTTTAGTATCAAAAGCTGGTAATGGCGTACATATGTTTTGATAAATGATGCACCTTTGTTTATAATAGGTTAAATGTACTGTTAAAAACATGATAAAGTCGAGGAGCATTTCATTACTTGAGGCTTCTCAGCTTAGCACAACGGCAACATTGAAATCGTGGCGTTGTGTGATCCTGTTGATGAATTGTGCAATTTCACATGAGCTGTCTTCGGTGAGAGGATATGGTGACGCTGCTTTAGAGTCCATGGAGGATGCACAAACATACAGTTTAATAGAGTTAGTGGAAGTCTTGTGGAATAGCAGCTTTTAGTGTTGATTTTGAGAGACTTCCATCACCTTGTTGTTGTACTTTATGCCATAAGTGTGACGGGTATGCTCATATATTGGCCCCGTGCTCACTGTGCCATAGGACTCAATCAACACTAAAGCTATACCTCACTGATGAGATCTGTGTAGGTTGAAACCCGTCTGGGTTGTTTGCGTAAGGTGAGCTTTTGACTGGAATGGCATGGTGGGCGAAAAAGGATGGACTGGAATGGGGCCCGAGCGATCCCCAGTGTCTGAGAATAATTTAAGAATTCCATCTACCACCTCCTTGTTGTTGCATTTGAGAGACTTCAAACTTCTTAGAGTCAGACTTTAGGCTTCTTAGGGTCAGAATGTTCAGATTTTCTGATGTACAAATAAAACTTACATAATAAGACGCCAATGGCAGGCTAGCACTCAAATGCAGGCTAATGCAATGAAAAAATGCCTGTTACAGTGTGAAAAATAGCAAAAATAGATTGCCTTCTATAAAAAGCATGGGTGTAACATAATGAATTGAATGTGACAAAAAGTGTGATACTTTTCGGATGTAAAATAGTTGTCTTAGGAACTGCAATGTAGGCTAAAGCATATACCCAAGAAGCCAACAGAAGAATGGTGAGACTTAAATGCTTCTGAGAGCTGATCAAGATGTGGTTGACAATGTTTTGAGCCAATGACTGAAAGGTCTTCAGCTAAAGAAACCGAAGGCCTAAGGAGAAGGACCAAAAGCTGCTTTCTGTATGTGTAGAACACAATGGGGGTCATTACAACCCTGGCGGACGGTGTTAAAGCGGCGGTAAGACCACCAACAGGCTGGCGGTCTTTTTTTTGGAATTATGACCATGGCGGTTACCGCCATGGTCATCCGCCACTTCTCCGTTCCGCCCGCCAGGGCGGAGACGACTGCTGGGCTGGAGACCTAGGTCTCCAGCCCGGCGGGCGTGACAATACCGCCGCCGGTATTTTGACCCGGCTTACCGCCGTGGATTTCCAGCGGTAGGAACCGCCATGAAATCCATCGCGGTAAGCACTATCAGTGCCAGGGAATTCCTTCCCTGGCACTGATAGGGGTCTCCCCCACGCCCCACCCCCACCCCGACTCCCTCCCCTACACCCCCCACCACCCCTGCCACCCCCCAAAGGTGGCAGGACCCCCCTCCCCACCCCGACCCCGACATTACCTTACACATACACACCCGACATGCACGCAGGCACCACCAACACACATACACGCACACACACCGACACACATGCCAACATCCACACGCACAGTCAGACACGCACACCCACATTCAAACATACATGCGCACATCCACACAGACATACCTACAGACATACACGCACTCATTCCCAAAACACGCACCACCCCCACAAGCATACACGCGCTCACACACCCCCTCTACTTACACCCACGCACACCCCCATGCACCCACACAACACCCCCCCACACCCCTCCACTGACGGACGATCGACTTACCTGTTCCTTCGATCCTCCGGGAGCGGACGGGAGCCATGGGGGCAGCTCCGCCGACACCACACCGCCAACAGAACACCGCCGCGCAGAATCACAGGACGTGATTCGCTGGGCGGTGTTCTGTTGGCATGGTGGTGGAGCAACCTCCACTTCCCCGCCGCCCGTCACTATGGCTGTTGGCGGCTCTCCATCGGAAAAACGACGTAGAGCTCCCAACAGTCATAATACGCAGAGCGGCAAACCGCCACCACTGGCGGTCTTCAGCACGGCGGTCCCTCGGCGGTCTTGTGAAAAGACCGCAGAGGTTGTAATGACCCCCAATATGTTCATCATAAATAGCACATGAGCCATTACAAATCAGTCTGAAAGAGTAGACAAAAGCTTCCAGACATCAATTTATGTTTTTTATGTATTCCTTTGGTAAAGAATTTAGGGCCTGATTACTACTTTGGAGGAGGTGTTAATCCGTCCCAAAAGTAACTGTAAAGTGACGGATATACCACCAGCCGTATTACGAGTCCATTATATCCTATGGAACTCGTAATACAGCTGGTGGTATATCCGTCACATTTGGGACGGATTAACACCTCCTCCAAAGTTGTAATCAGGCCCTTAGGGCCAGATGTAGCAACCAGTTTGCGACTCGCAAACGGCAAAAATCGCAGTTTGCGAGTCGCAAACCGGAGTTTGCTATGCAGAAATGCATTTTGCGAGTCGGGACCGACTCGCAAAATGCATTTCAGAGTCGCAAATAGGAGTGTTCCCTTCCTATTTGCGAGTCGCAGTGGTATGCAACTCCATTTGGAGTCACAGTTACCATCCACTTGAAGTGGATGGTAACCCAGTCGCAAATGGGAAGGGGTCCCCATGGGACCCCTTCCCCTTTGTGACTGGACCCCATATAATTTTTTCAGGGCAGGTAGTGGTCCAAGGGACCACTACCTGCCCTGAAAAAATTCTGAAACAAAAGGTTTCGGATTTTTTTTAAGTGCAGCTCGTTTTCCTTTAAGGAAAACGGGCTACACTTGAAAAAAAAAAACTGCTTTATTTACAAGCAGTCACGGACATGGAGGTCTGCTGACTACAGCAGGCCTCCATATCAGTGAGTGCCCATAGTCGCTATGGGGCCGCAATTTGCGACCCACCTCATTAATATTAATGAGGTGGGTCTTTGCGACCCCATAGTGACTCGCAGAAGGTGTCTGAGACACCTTTCTGCATATGGTTTTGCGACTCGGAGTCGCTCGGAGTCGCAATTTCCGAGTCGCAAAACCAAGTTTTGCTCCATCTGGCCCTTAGTTCCTAGTTTCCAGGAGGCTAATTCTGTCCCATCCTTTGCCTTGTGTTACACGTAGTCTTAGGTACCTCAACTGTGACAGTATGACATTTCTATTTTGCAAGAACCAGTAGAGACTGCAAGACACCAACAATGGATTCCTGGACCTGAAGACCTGTGGAAGAAGGCGACCAAGTCCAAGAAGCACTGGAGAGTCCAGGGAGAACAGGAGCCCCTGCTAACCCGGATGAAGGTGCAAAAGAAGAATCACTGGTGAAGAACAGCAGTCAGTACTGCACCCAAGAAGATGGATGCGGGTTCTTGGTTGGTGCAGATGATGTCCCACTGTGGATGGATAATTGCAGTCTGGTTTGCATCGCTGGAATCTGCCAACAAGCCTTGGCACACGCAAAGCTTGCAGTTAGCCGAAAATGGTGCTGCCCGGGCCCAGGAGGGACCTGATGGCCTCATTCCAGGAGAGGGAGACAGAGGGGGCTCTCAGCAACTCAGAGAGCCCTCAGAAGACCAGGTAGCATGCAAATGAGTCCCACAGCATGGGAACAATGAAGGTGCAAAAGGAGGCCCATGCAGCACTACACAAAGGAATCCCACGCTGCATAAGAACCAGTCAGGAAGCTGTGTGTTGCAGGATAGAGTGCTGGGGGCTAAAGCTGCATGTTACACAAAGAACTTTGTTGAAGGATGACAACAAGCCTTGGCAACTGCAAACCACCCGGTGCACGAGGGTGCTGTCTTACATGGGGAGGCAAGCTCTTACATCCACCAAAGGTGGACAGTAGGATGTCAGGACCATCTGGACCGCTTCAGTCCACCACCTGTGATGCTGGATCCATACAGTTTGCCAGGAGAGGGGACCCAACCCACTGGTAGCTGCTGCAGAGGGGTGCCTAATGAAGCAGGGAAGTGACTCCTTCACTTCAAGGGAGATTCCTTTGTTCTTTTAGTGCAGGCTGATGACAGGCAGTCCTTGGAGGATGCACGACCTGGAAACAGTTTCAATTGCTGGCAGGAGCTGAAGATACAATGTTGTAGAAGTCGTCTTTGCTTCTTTGTTGCAGTTTGTAGAGTTTCCGGAGGGTCCAGATGCAGTTTCTTCAGTCGAAGGTGAAGTAAAGGTGATGTAAAGTATGCAGAGGATTCCTGCTGGAGTCCTGCAATCCGAATCTGATGAAACACCCATAGAAGAGACCCTAAAGAGCCCTGAAAGGGGGATTGGTCAGCTACACAGGTAAGCACCTATCAGGGGAGGGTTCTGACGTCACCTGCTGGGACTGGCCACTTACATGCTCCCAGAGTGCCCCACTACCTTGGAATCCAAGATGGCAAAACCCAGGGACACTCTGGGGGAGCTCTGGGTACCACCCATAGCGTGGTGATGGACAGGGGAGTGGTCTCTCCCCTTTCCTTTGTCCAGTTTCTCACCAGAGCAGGGACAGGGGGTCCCTGAACTGGTGGTGACTGGATTATGCAAGGAGGGCACCATCTGTGCCCTTCAAAGCATTTCCAGAGGCTCTGGGAGGCTGCCCCTTCGATGCCTGTAACACATATTTCCAAAGGGAGAGGGTGTTAACATCCCTCTCTCAAAGGAAATTCTGGGCTCGAGCTGCTTGAGCAACAGGAGGGCAGAAACCTGTGTGTGAGGTGACCAATGGTCCTGGATGACGTGGGGGCATCTCTGCAAGTGCTGGGGTGCCCTCAAACACAGGTACTCTGCACCCAGCCTGGTATAGGGCCTGCTATAGGGGTGACTTATAAGTGACCTGGTGCAGTGTAAATGGCTGTGAAAGGGTGCATGCAACATTTCACACAGGCTGCAATGGCAGTCCTGTAGAAGCATTTGTATAGGCTCCCTATAGGTGGCAAAAGAAATGCTGCAGCCCATAGGGATCCCCTGGAACCCCAGGCCCCTGGATACCTAGGTACCATATTCTAGGGGCTAATAAAGGGGGCACCAGTATGCCAATTATAAGTGGAATACTGTGTTAGCATTATCCAACAACCAAAGTTAAAGGGGAGAGAGCAGAAGCACTGGGGTCCTGGTTAGCAGGATCCCACTGACACCATCAAACACACTGACAAACAGGCCAATAATGGGGGTAACCGTGCTAGAAAGTGGCTACTTTCTCACAGTAATCTGAAGAGAGCCATTGATATTTCCTGTTTCTATGCGAAGTGATGCGTCTTACCTTTGTACTTCCCTAGTGTTAATTCAGTGTGTTTATCTATAACTGGTTTTGTTACCTGTTTGTTAACATTAGGGATGCTTTGCCTTCTCTATCCTGTTCCTGTGATTTACTCTGTTTGTGTTTTTTCTTTCCTGGTGAATGCCTTTCCCTACACCTCTGCATTGGTAAAATACATTCGTAGACAGATATTCTGTGACCTTGAGGGTTGTTACGTCTGGGGACCTTGACATCAACAGTCTTTCAGAAGCTGATTTCAGTAATTGCTGCATTTTTCATCATCTTCACATGTCAATAAAAACTGTTAGGCATTTCTTTTGGCTTCATGAACCAGATTGACAAAACTATTAACTCACCTCTGAGAAGTTTAGGTGCACAAGGTGCAGCATTTATAGTGGGCAAATCCCATTTCTGAATAAGGAAATGAGGTTTAATTACGTGAGAGTTCTGCCAAATTAACAAAGCTATATGTACATGGAACTGATGCCTAGGTCACTAAAAGCAGCATTTACAACAGCAAAATCACATTATTGACTCATGCATTGTGGGTATTTTGGTAATATGGACATCTCCATTTTAACCAATTTTCTCAGGGCGTGGTTGTGGGGCTACCTATGCTCCAGGGTGCAAACATTCAATAGTAACAACAAATTGAAGACATTTGGAAATTTACTCTTGTAAAGGGAAGAAGCAAATATATTTTCCGATTCTCACAGCAGACTTGTAGGTATGAAGTATCTCTCCTGTCTGTGCTTCTGCAAGGCCCAAACCTCTATAGTCGGATAGGTGTTTTTGAAGTCATGAGCCCTTCTGCTTTTTGTGACCTTGTAGCAATCAAACAGA